>NW_024040707.1:23737442-24087442 GCF_014851395.1 Micropterus salmoides | reverse complement strand
TTATACTTTAAATGCCTTTGTTTCTTATGCACTTAAATTGAAAGCAAATGGAGCAATAATTTGATGACCTCCCAAGTGCCAGTTTTGTAGATACAGGGGCTTTGGCTTTATATACAGTAACTGTCTTGGTCATTTTACAACATTCAAATCAAGCATTTCTTCCCCCTGTCGTAATTAAGGAACTGTGAGCTATTCTTAAAGAGCTTAGTGTTAGATAAAACCGTTGACGGCAATAATTAAAATCTAAACGAAATAATTCTTTCTCGGTGTGTCCAAAAATGTTCCAGTCATTTGTTAGTGAAATGTTTTCTCCACTTATTTGCTGAGCATCAGATACATACATAACGCAAGGAGAAATATTTTCCATTCAGTATAAATGTAATTAAAACCACAACTTACAAAAGGTTTCATTAGACTATGTGAACCATTCGTGATCATTTTAAATTAGGTTGTATCAGCACTGAAAAACCAGAGGACAGAACAAAGCAAGCCAGATGAAGCTGATGTATTATTACGAACTTTCTGCTGCTCATACAGTCCGACATTGGAAAAACCGCTCCTTTGCAAGTCGTTGCAATCATGTAACGGATCGTTAAGCTGTACTGAAAGGTCGAGAGAGGCATTAGTCTGCTTGTCTTGTGTAGTTTTCCTTACTTTGAATAGCTGTGACTATCAGAAGTGATTGCAAAAATGGTTTCAATGTCTTTCATGACTTGCAGTTCAAATTGTAACATTTTGGTGGATTAGTCCCACTCACCTTTTTTTCCCCCTGTTAATAATAATTTTTCTTTCTTTTAGCTGTGTTAACCTGACCAGACCTGAGCCAAAGCTTGATTTAGTGGGTGGGATTGTAACGGAACCCATAATGCAGCTGTGATTCTGAGCTCCAGCTGGTTATGGGGTCCGTTTCCATCCCACAATGCACAGCACATCTGGATCAGACGGGCTGCTACATCACCAAGAAGATACAGGAGCAGGGCGTCATCTTCCCCAACACAAATAATTGATCACTTTATCAACTTCAGATTACCCTGCATTTCTGATGTCTTCCTCTGTTTAAATATATAATATACATATTAATTCAGTTAAAAACTGTTGAAAAGAACAAACAATACATTTAAAACAGTAAAACATGGTTAACAGTATCTACAGTAAAAATACACATCCAAGTTAACTGAGCCACACGTTTAAAATCAAAGCCTATTTAGCTTTTAGTCCACCCATTGTGATTCATAAAAGCCAGTGCTCAACGCTCAGTCAAATTCAGATGATCCATTACTTTTGTTTCTTTTCAATCAATAAGGAAAGTGAAACTAACAGCCCTACCTTTAATGTTGTGTTGCCACTGTAGCAGCATACATTTGAGTGTAATTTGTCTGATGCCGCAGTCTTATACAGAAGGTGTTTTTCCTCAATGACACGTTATCTCCCGGATTGCTGATGACCATGAATGCAACCGGGAATTTTGTGTCAGCCAAGAATGACACCTAAAACAGCGACCCAAGCACTCAGTTTGTAAAGTGTAACACTACGTATTTAGATTTTTCTGTATTGTCTTCTAAATGGATTTTTCTAATAAATCTCAGAATTTATTTATCATTTACTGTGTATATTTTTCTTACTATGATATCCATCAGCATACATCATTTATGAGCTGTGCTAAAAACAGACTACCATTCATGAACCACTGAAGAGCAGCTTTTGTTCTGCTACGGTGTTATAGTGGTGCATACAGCATGCTCTGGCTTCCTTTCCCTCTGGGGAGCACTGCTGGGTGAAACATGACGTTCACATCGATGTTTGACACAGCAATGCTTTTTCTAAATGCCAAATTTCAACAATATTATCACCCATGTTGTCCAGTAACTTATTACTTACTGAAGTCACACTTTATAATGACCCCAAATTAAATCCAATGCTTAGTAACAACTAAAGGTTGTAGCAGCTGCCTGCTTTTGCTGAGTTTAGTTCACTGTTCACACCAACATGCTAAGGTGAGGTGGTAGAAGAGGTAACAGCGCATCCATAAATACAACAGAAACCACAGCATGTTTTTTTTTTTTGGGGGGAATCATTGTCTTCTTTCATGTTAACTGAAAAAAATGTTCACACTGCAGGTGTTCAGTCTCCAATTTCAGATTTTCATCCATACATTGACACAGATCTGATGTTCTGATACACACATTCAAAGATTTCTAAGCAAGTTTTGAGTCACTGGAGTCAAAAAAAGTAAAAGTAATGATTATAACAATAAGTCTCTATGTTTTCATATGCTCTACGAGGGGCAGCTGTGGGTCAGGAGATACAGCGGGTCGTCTACTAATCAGAATGTGTTTTGAAGTCTGCTTGAGCAAGATACTGAACCCCAAATTTCTCCTGGTGTGTGTATAACTAGCCACTGGCATCAGTGTCTGAATGGGTGAATATGACATGTATTGTAAAGCGCTCTGAGTAGGAGGGAAGACTAGAAGTATACATACAGTACAGTCCGTTAAGATTACATTTACATGATTATGACTGTTTTAGCTGTTCAGTGGGGTATTGAATTTTGTGTTGTGTGTGTACCACCAACTTTGTTTGCATGACAAAACCACATTTTAATCTGCATTTGACAAATTATTTTTGAAATGGAATAATGGTGCTACAGTCCACTATTATAATGCAGAGTCATTGTTCTTTACAATGACATTGTTCAAGAGTTAACTAAAAAGATAAAAACAAAGCCATATGAGCACAGAATCAGGCCTCTGGTGTGAATTTGGCCTGTTTTTTTTTTTTTTTTTACCCTGGATTTGTATTAGCGACAAGTGAGCAGAGTTGAGGTTAAAGGCAAGATGATCTCAGTGACTTATCTTTCTTTACATTGTTACAGTGAAAACAAAAAGAACGTGGACTTAGGCATTAGACAGCTGCTGGAGGAGAGAGACCGAAGTGTTCCCTACATCTGAACCCTGTTATATGCCTTCACCACTCACACAGGAAGTGTCAGTCAGGGACCTGAAGGTGCTGAAGGTGAAGGGAACCTCGAGAGTATCCTGTCCACAAGTTCAAGATGTTTCTCATGGTTTTGCTGGCTGATCCTTTCATGCATGGCTACCAGCTGACTCATAAGATTGTTCTGCATTTCCTTCTCATGGTCCATCAACCTTTGTAGCCGGGCATCCTCCTGCGCCTGCATGGAAGCGTCCATCTCTCTGAGCTGTGCGACTGTTGCTGACACTAAAGTAGAGACTTGCTCCATCACTGTTGTTTTCTTTTTCTTCGATGGAACTGTATATGCTAAAAAAAAAAAAAAAAGGAGATAGACAGTGCAGCCTGTCAGTAACAGGACAGTGATATTTGATATTGTTCTGTCTCCGTGCTTCAACACACTGGACTTGGAATAAAACAATTACCGTGTGCCGACTTTCAGCTGTGAGGGTGTTTACATCGATTACACATCGTTGTCATTTGCACTTGAGTAGAACCACCACCAACAATAACAAAGCATTTGTCTTCATTAGAACAGAACATGGACATAATTTGCACAATAATGTAATATGTATTTAAACCTACATGCTTGAAATTTCAAATGGCAAAAAAGAAGTCACAGGTTGTAAAATTGTAAATACACATCTGCTAGTTATGATGTGACATCAGTAAATAGCAGACAGCATTTTTATGCTTACCCACCTGACTGTCTGCGGGTCTCCTCCACTCTCAATCAGTTTGATGGTCATAACAGCGAGGTTGGACTGTGACAGACATGCTGCTGTCCGCCAACGCATGACCACTGAGTGCACTATGATTAAAACTGGGTAAAAACAGACACTTCAGTCTTCACCTTAAGAGGACAAATAGCATTAGGCAAATAATTTCACTAAATTGGGGGTTAAGATTAAACCTACAGGACCAAATGGTCCCTTGCTGACATATTAACTATGTACCAAATATGGAAGCATTCGGAGCTATGCCTCATTAAAGTCGCTTCTTCTCTTTAAAAACATTTTTATTCTTTCATCATCCTGACAGTATCTCATGAGAATGTATACAATGAATAAAATAAATAAATAAATTGTATACAAAACAAGCATATGGCTTAAATTTGAAGAGTAAAAGAAGTAACTTTTCACGTGACTCTGAGGAGGCACAGTGACAAATGCTTCCTAATTAAGTGGCCATTTGTGGCAGCAGTGCACAGTTTCACCTTAAACACGCCAGTCTATTTGTTTGACTCCATGTGAGAAGAGTTAATAACCGCCCTAGGGCAGTTTTATATACTTTGGTGCATACTGCTGTGTCCATTTTTGCCCTATTTTAGTCATAGCACACACAATGCAGTTTCCCAGACAGAAGTTTTGCAGGACTCCATACAGATGCTTGCATCTTCACAGGCCAATAGACTCAACTGTCCCATCACACTTGTTTACAGTTTCATTTTCTTTGCTTTTGTGAAAGCACTTTGTAACATTGTTTTGAAAAGTGCTCTATAACAGTGGTTTGGTTGCGACAGTTAGTATGACTTGTGATCCGGTTATAAGTTGGTAAAACAACTTGGTTCAATAATCTTACTCTCTTTTATAATCATCAATCTTCTCTCTGTTTTATATGCAAACATAGGCAATATTATTTCTTTGAATGTCAATTTTTTTGACGTGCACTTCTAGTTACATGTCAGTTTTATTACTTAAAATGGGGTTAATAAACAGATACTGGGTTCAGATTTGGTAAAATGCTGTCAAACTCCAACATCAGCCCTTGGCGGTGTGTGGGACCTCAGGACACACAGGCCTGCAGGTCCTCCGCATATCTTTTCTTAACACATCTACTTACTGGCGTTAATGGACTGTAACTGTTCTGACGGGCTGTACTCATCGTCGTCCTCTGCCTCCACTGGACCCAGATGCTTGTTGATCTCCTTGTCGTCAACGTCGTCCCAGAGGCCGACGACAACCTCCTCGGGCGGCGGGGGAGATGGCGGTGGGGGTGAGGGTGCAGGTGGGGGTGTGGGACTCCTCTGCCGTTTAACCGGGTTCCCCGCGGAGGCATTCCCGAAAACCCGGTGGCATTGCTCATAAAACGGCCAGTCGACGCGGTCGCTCCCGCAGCGGGTCTTCTGCTGGTGATACTTGGTGTACTGCTTCCTTAGTGCCTTCAGTTTACTGATCACCTGCATGTGTGACCTGTACACCCCCCTCTCCGCCAGCAGTTTGGTCATCCTGTTGTACACTACAGAGTCCTTCACTGTGCCCGTAATCTGGTTACGGATGGCTTCCGACCCCCGGATGGTCAAAAGTTCTTTTATTTCGTTCTCTTGCCAGTTGTGCATCTTCCCTATTGTGGAAAATTCTGCCACTGAAGCGCCTCAACTTATTACAAACACCTCCCTTGTATATTTGCGCCCTTTACGTCACATTTCTGCGCCGGAAGAAGACGTGCTCAAAGATTTTTTTGTAATTCACAACATACAAAACATAAATCAACTGGTACAATAAAATCACTGTCTGTGCAAATGAAAGATGGTTTTAAAAACGCAGACATTAAATAAATAGACAAATAAATACACAGGAAAGAAAGAAAAGGGGGTACCATACAGTATAAGGGGGGAACTAGTTAGGCAGCTGTAGAAACAAAATAAAGCCTCATTTAGGCGCAGCATACCAGGGGAGATCAAAACAATACTTATCAAAACAACAAATGCCAGCAGGGACGTGCACAGACATTTTGGTGGGCAGGGGCTCAAGTGAAAATTTTTTTTTTAAACTCTGACTTCCTTCCAATTTATTTTAATTCCCTCACACTCACACAATTTTTAATATTCAACATTTTTACTTTTCTACAAAATAATCAGTACACACAAAGACCATGGCCTTAGTATTCACTTGGTATATCACAGGAGCAGGCAACAACAACAAAAAGTATGCAACTGTCGTGCCGAAAAGAGATCGTCTGCCGAAAACTGATGTTTCGTAGGCCTATGTGTAATATCTTTGTTTATATTTGGAAAACGGGCTGTAGCCTAATTAACATGACTTACTGCCGACTTAGATATAAAATGAAGACAATTTTGCAATTATTGACTCTGTATTATTTTACTTGCTGTGTAGGTCTACCAACCAATCCACTCTTTTTTTACCTGTTATAATACCTTTAAATGGCTAATGCAACTCTTAAAATGCAGTATTTCACATGCCAGAAAATGATTGAAGCCTTTTGTTATTGGCTGAAAGGTTATTTCTGCCCTGAAATTAGTTGATTTCATTCAGAAGAGTTATATTTGACAGATTATAGCTCACCTAGTACTTTTTTACCTCTTAAAATACCTTTAAATGGCCAATACAACCCAAAAAATGCAGTAGGCTATTTCACTTGCCAGAAAGTGATTGCAGAGACTGGGCAATACAGCTCCAGCAGACGGCAATCACTTTTCGGCACAACACCACAATGTGTATATTTTCTATGCTACTCGTTTCAAGTATATATTCAGAATAAATGACAGTTTCATTAATAATATGTTTATTTTTCACAAGGCAATAAATCGTATTCATTCTGTTGATGTTATTGGAACACATAACACTTCAAAATCAACAACAATCTTCACACTAAACTGTGGCACTGGGCTGCAGGCATAATTAAAATAAAAGTTTTATACTTTTACTTTTTCTTTCACAAGCAAGATGCCAAATGAGCAGGCTTCACACAGCCAAGCAACAGAATACTGAATTGCCTGAGTACATTAATTTATTGATCAAATACATATATATTACTGTTGCTATTTACCACACACACACACACACACACACACACACACACACGGCCATGAGCTGGCCTTTTGCCTTAGCTGAACTTCAGCTACATGCACACAATAGAGTCCAAAACGTTTACACAATATTTAGTTGGCCTGTTGATGTTTAGCTCCACATGAGGAATTCAACTGAAGAGCAACATATTCAAAACACCTACTTTTATGTTAAATCCATTTTTACGTGTAACGTGAGATGATAGATTGTTTAATCTAGCCTTTCAGTATTGTTTAAGATTGCAGTACCCCATGCACTGGATGGCGCTATTAACAGCAGTCCACTGGTCCAACACGGAAATTCACCTCGGAAGAAACAGGGATTGCACTCGACTTGACACTAGTTCCGCAAAGAAAAAAAACTGCCAGTAGCCTACAGCCCTCCCTTACATTCAATATCTGACATCGACTAGTGATTACCGTACGCATGGAAATTGGCACAGTTCGGCAGAGTTGAAGCTAAGCACAGCCTGCACCTATCAGTTTTAACATCAGATATGAGTAGGTTGTGGATGTGCTAATAGCCTGGTAGCAAGCTCACCTGTTAGTGTTGTGACGGTGATGGAGAATATTGAGCAGGCTTCGCCCCTCCGGATCACCCCTACTGTCGGGGCGCTGAGCTCCGCACTACGGGGGAAGCATGAAAATGTCCCTGATTTCAGCCGGGGGAGCGGCGACAGGATCTTTCCTGAACCAGAGAAGCTTTGGTTCAAGGAGAGCAGCGCTAAAAACCTGCGTAACAGAGACTTCTTGTCGCCGACCACGATGCTTGCCACGCTGTATGCGGATGGACAGGTATAGTACCTGCTAGTACCTGTTGGGTTTGCCAACATTTACATTGATTTGAAAGCAGAAATATACATGGAGTGTGTTTTCAACTGTTTCTAACGTGAGACGGCCAATAGGAGCTGATGACAGGCGAACTGTGTGCTTCACCTTTAACTGATTTAAAGTGCTTGTCTGAAGGGCAAAGCTGACCGGAGCCCCACACATCTTTAAAGGGTAACTACGGTATTTTTCCAACCTGGACGCTATTTCCCCATGTTTTTGTGTCTGTGTGACTAATTTGGACAACATTATTTGAAATTGGTCCAGTATTGAGCGAGTGGGCAGCAGTGAGACAGTGATCCTTGCGGGCAGTTGTGTCCCATCAAAGTGCATCCACTGAAGTGCTTGTTATGATAGAAAGAGTAAACTCATTTTTAACTATATCCCTATCTCAAAGCCACCAGACTCCACTGTCTGAATCAACTAATTTTACCTTACACGACACGAGAGTTGCTGGACTACTGCTGCCTCGGTCGGTTTGTTTGCGTCTTCATGTTTTAAAGGGTGACTGCAGCGCGCTCGCTCAATACTGGACCAATTAAAAAAGATGTCCCAGTTAGCTTTAGACACTAAACATGGGAAAATGGAGTCCAGGTTGAAAAATACCTTTTATGTGCCTTTTACCTTTAATAAAGGGCACATAAAACCTCAGATCCTGAATACATTTGAATGAAAATGAGATTGCTAAAACATCCGAATTACTGAGTGGCTGTTGACTTTGCCCAAGTGATCGACCACACACTAACAGCCTGCGGCAGTAATTATAAACCCATGAGTGGCAGGTGCAATATGGGTCAGCCTGACAGACAGGCACAGCCAGAAACGCCAACCTTGCTGGGCTGGCGCAAAGCCCACAAAGGCCTTTTCCATATAGCTTGTTCGTGCCAGTCCGTGAAGATTATGTCCCAGTGCAAATTATTTTAACAAATGCATATTTGAGCTCCCACCCCTGGCACGTTCCCTTTGTTGGGATTATTCCTGCATCATTGTGTGTGGGGATGCTAGTGTTTCTGCATGTGGTAACACATAATCACAAGCAGGTATGTTTTACAGTGATATGCATTTTTGTAAGATTAAAAGGACAAAAGTTATGTGCAAAACAGTCACATGCATATCTTAAGGTAAGAGTTAAAACAATCCAAACAAAGTTTTTATTATTTACTGTATTTCTAATTTGAAAGTATTAAATGACATCCATCCATCATCAACCGCTTCCAGCAATCGTACGCAGCAATCCTGCGTACTGGGTCACGGGGGGCTGGAGCCAGGTCGCCAGTCCATCGCTGGGCCGTATTAAATGACATACTTGGAGAAAATGAGAAAATTCATAATACTAAAGTTTCTTTACAAAGGAGATATCTTACAATATAAATTGACATCCATTTCTTGGAAGTATACTTGATCAGACCACCTGTAGTACTTGATCCATGCATATGTGATCACATGAAATTCTGTCTTTTTACCTTCATGTCTTTCCCTCCTATCAGACTGGCATATTCTTGTTTATGCACGCATGTATATGAGTCTCTAATCATTCCCTTTACCTGCCCAGGTCCCTCCAGCAGTGATGTCCAGGGTCCTGTCTCTCCGTGGCACTGGGGTTCTGCCTGTGGCGGGCGGGGAGGTAATGGGTGAGGGGTTGAGGGTGAGGGTCGATCGGGCCACAGCCTTCAAGGCTGTCCTGGCAGGTGGAGCCACAGAATACCTGAAGCCATCAAGTCAGAAGCAAGGCTGCATGGTGATCAACTGCCCCGCACTTCACCCTAAACCCAACACACAAACTCCTGATACACTGACTCTGGGCCATCTGAGGACTGTTTTGTTGGCTGACCACATGGGGGTGCTGTTGAGAAGACAGGGGTGAGTCTCTAGTTTAATTACAGCATGACTGAATGGGCTTGTGAATGAAAGGACATATTATATCTGTGTATATGAAACATTTTGAAGCATTTGGCTGGTTTCTACTTTACAGCATTGTAAATCAAATATCTTATAAGCAATTTAAAGATATAACCTTGGACTCTGGGAAACTTTGGGCATTTTTCAATATTGTCTGACATTAAAGACTAAATTTACTGAATGATTAATCGGTTAGTTGAAAAAACAACTAACAGATGAATTGTCTATGAAAATATAGATAATTATTGATTAAAACTGTTTCTGTGATCAGTATCAATCTCCTTAATTGTCTCAGATTTGTAGTGTCGTATTGCCCCACGCTTCCCGAAGACAGCGACATCATCACCTTTCTCCGAGCTCTGGGCATTGATTGGCCGACTGCCCCAGCCAACTGGAACAACGAAGAGCGGGAGGTGAAGATTCAGGAAGCGCTGGAGAACTCCCCGTACAGAGAGAGGGAAACTGAGAGAGGCAAGAGGACCAGTGGAGGAGGAGGGAGGAAAGTCGAGGAGGGGGAGAATGAGGGAGCACTCAAGGTCAACCTGAAACGAGTGTTCCAAGAGGAGGGGCTGCTGGGATATGACCCCAGCCTTGGTACTAGCACAGGTGAGGCCACAAGGGAGTGGGGCTGTCCCCGACTATTTACAAAGTTGAATCAGAATTGTCAAGTGTTGCCTGTAGTCGACTGATAGTCGAATCATATGAGTGTTTGTGTGCCAGAGATTGTGAGGGGTGGGTGGGGTGGGATGGGGGGGCTTACACACGGTAGCTCCCGTTTAATGTTGCAGAACTGCAGTCTCTATTTATTAGTCACTGTAACTTACACTGTATTACACTGTACTTACATTTCCAGCTAAACTGACGCTTATTGTTTGTACCCTTTTCTCTCCGCTCGCCTGCTATTCGCTGGTCTTGTGCTGAGTTTTGCGTGCCGTGTGGCCGACAACTGCACGCATGTCGCGCTTCCTCACGGTCTGTTTCTAAGTACTGGTTAAAAACAACTTTGTGTGTCATCATTGGTGATAAATGATCAGAATGTCTTGCAAGGTGTGGACAGCTCGGCAATAACGCCCACACATGCACACTGACCCCTCGTCCTTAAGGGGTAGGGTTACAATTTTGGATTTATTCACACACAGAAAATTATTAAAAGCTTCTTTCTTTTCACATTTTCATTTACAGCATTATATGTTGAAATGTATATTGTAATAGGCAGTATATGAACCTATTGGGAGAAAACTGGTAGTTCTGTTTAAAATTACTATTACTACGACTATTCGGGGTCAGCCCTAGTGTGGATTAAATTAACGAGATGGAACATAGCAATTAACCAGCTTTTTACTGCTTTGTTGGTGTATCTGTTTCAGTACACAGAGACAGTGTTTCCCACCTGGCACAACTGGACCTCGCCACAGCTGAGTGCACAGTGAGGCACACATACGCTATTTTACAAACGCATGTTTTTCCTTTTTCTCATTAAAAATAACAAAGCGTTGATTTGTATATCCTTGCTTCCACTTTTATAGGTAGCCATGGTAACAGTGTTACATGTGACTTCCTGTCAGGATGAGTTCCGCCAGCAGCAGGTAGCAGTGCTGTGGAGGGCCAGTGGAGCGACACATACACAGGTAACCGCGCACACACGCGCACACGCGCGCGCACACACACACACACACACACACACACACACACACACACACACACACACCATTTATTGCAATGTGTTCCTATTTTTTTTACCCGTTATGCTCTCATTGTCTGCAGAGACATCTGGTGTGTGGGCCTGTGAAGACTCCTGGTTCTCACCTCAGTGCTGCACAGTACCTACAGTATGACGCATCCCTTTCTTTGTCTACGGTTGTGTCTCTTCTCTCCTTGTCTCTTGTCCTCTCGACGTTTCTCACAGTTTCTGTCTCTGTCTTTAGGTTTTCTATCTTTCCTCTTCCTCAGATGTCATCATTTGTCTTCCAAGCCTATTTCTCCTTCCCCCTTTCTTCTCCACATCCACTTGCCAAGCCCAGCTCTCCACCATAATGATGTTTATTATCACAAAAGACACTCTTACTAGGATCTTCTCTGCACTGTAAAACTGCAGTTCTAATTATACAAAATTAAAAGTACACTAATGGGCGTTGATGCCGCTTTTCGTCATCTGTCTACTTGAGGCTTCTATTGTTTGTTTGTTTCTCCTCTCCCCTAGGCTGAGAAGAGGTCAGATGAAGGAGGCTTCAGAGATGAAGTATGGAGATCAAGTAGAAGGTGTGTGTACACATGAAGCTGTGTGTGGGCATACTTATGCCACTTACTTACAAAACTGATTTGACCGATACTAAGTACAATTAACTGGAGTGAAACTCCACCTTGTCCTCCTCTTACTCTTGTAGGTCAGACGTGGGATGACATCATCAGGGTCATGACCTCTGCTACTGTGAGATTTGAGCTGCTGTCAACGGTCCACACCAGTCCTGTGAGTCATTACAGTGTGTTTGCACCTAAATGTGTCATGCAGGTGGTGATTCAGTTTAATTCAGTGTTTTTATATAGTGCCGATTCATAACAGAAGTTATCTCATTGCACTTTTTATATAGAGCAGGTCTAGGCCGTACGCTTTGTGATATTATTTATAGATTCAACAATTGACGTGCGTATTTGTCCCAAACACCGATATTGCTTTGTGAAGAACGACTGTGTTTGCCGTGACAAGCTTGTCCATTATGAACGCCATTCTGTTCCCACGAACACTGGTGGCAGTGTAACCTTTGGTGTAATTCGTTGAGTCAGAATGATTGACAGCTGTCTGTTTAGGTGACACTGGATGTCCAGAGGGAAGGGGGGGTGTCCACCAAAGGGCCAAGAGGAGGAGTGTTTGTGATGTATAACTGTGCCAGACTGCACACTCTGTTCGACAGCTACGAGAGAGGAGTAGAAAAAGGTGAGAGTTGTGCTTTGCAAGAGATTTGTCAAAGTTCAGCAGGAGTGTGGTGATATGCTCTGATAAGTTAAAGCATGATTTAAGTGTCTTGTTGAGCACTTTTTAAAAATCAATACAGATAATTGAATGCTCCCTGCAGACTAAACTTTTGAGTGGCTGTTTAATAAGGGAGTGCTTCAGAACTGTGAAATATATATACTGAAAATTTAATATGAAAAGCTTGCATGTGTGTTCAAGACTCACAGAGTTAATGCATAAGAAATGAGAAAATGAGTATGAATTAAAAAAGAATAGTGTACAGCAGTGGTCAGCAGTTTGGTTCAGCAGTGGGCCTTTTTCTGCTATAGTTCACTGTTGCATTGTTTAATCAGGGCAAACATATGCACGGTTTTATTTTGATCAAGAGTAAAACCGGTTGTTTTAGAATTGTATCCAAGGGCATGTGTTATTGTTCCCTCTTAAGTGAGATAGAGCAGCTTATGTTAATGCTCATTTGGCCAAATAGGACTTGCATTTATACACATGTATGCGTTTTTCTGGCTGTTTATCTGCAGGTTTATACCCAGAAATCCCTGAAGGCTCCAAACTAGACTTCTCTGCTCTGAAAGAAGAGGTACCACTTCATTCTCTCCCATGTGGTTCTACTCTGTTCTGTCACTCCTTTCATTTCTTTGGATGTGTTTTGATTTTCCTTCCTTTCCATTAAAAACGATGTCCTCACAGCAACAGTTCAGTGTTAATCCTCTCATGCCGTCCCCGTTGTTTGACTGGCAGGGCGAGTGGCTTCTACTGTTCAATTATCTCATTCCGTTCTCCGAGCTGCTGGACCAATCGGGCCAAGCGTTAGACTGCGAAGGGGGAGGAGCCAGAGTGAATATTAAGACTGAACAGGTAAGGAGATTGAGATTTACTGATTTCCAAAGATGTATATTAAACCCAAGTGTGCTGTTAAGATGTTTATCTAACGTGTTTGTCTTCCTCAGATCTGTAAATTCCTTGTGTCTCTAAGTAAAGACTTCAGCTCGTACTACAACAGAGTCCATGTCCTGGGGGTGAGGATTTTTTTTAGTGTATATATTCATTTATTTCAATGAAAAGGAATTATCAGCTCATGAGATGTTAACTCCTACAGTGAGTTTTGTTTTTGTGCATGAATGTCTGAAAATGATAAGTTTATGTGTTGTCTTTTATGAGTTTGTGTGTGTGTGTGTGTGTGTGTGTGTGTGTGTGTTCCCTTCCGGTTGTACACCATATGGAGATCAATGTGTTAATAGCCTATTGCCCTGTCTGGTGACTTTTTGTCACTAACAGAATTTGATTACTGATGCAAAAAAACAGTTCAGTATGAGGATAGCAATATATAAACTTTTATGTATTTATCTCTCTCTCTACATCTTTTTTTTTTTTTTTTTTGCCATCAACATTTTTTTTGCCAACATCACTTGTTTTACTTTTTCTCTTTCTGTTACCGCCACACACTTCCTCTTTCTCTTGTCTGTCTTCTGTTTTTCCAGGAGCCGTTGCCTCATCTCTTCAACCAGATGTTTTGTCGTCTGTATCTGTTAAGAGCGTTAAGAGAGCTCTACCACAGTGCTCTGGACACCCTTAACCTACCCCCCATCAGACAGCTATAGCTTTGACGAAAGTCATCCTGTGATCACGCTTAGCCCTACCTCCCCACTCATTTCATCTCACACAAACACTCACTTATGTTTTGTAATTGTAACTTCATCACACACACACACTTCATTTAGCAATGAAAATGTATTCAGCTAAGACAGACTTCCCTCCTCCCTTCACTTCCTTCTTTCCCTTACCTTTCCCTCTTCTGGGCAATGTTACAATACAGTCCGTGGCTGCCATAGTCAATTATGATACATTGTTTTACCTACCCACTATATAGCTTCTACAGCTTCTACTTTTCAGTCAGATTTCTGTAGCTGGACATACTGTAACTGTTAAAATAGGATGTCATTACTTGTAAATCATGTAATGTGAACTCAGTAAACTCAAGATCAAGCTAAACTGGTTGGATTGATTTTCCTAGAAAATCTGAGTTGTTGGTATGTTGTTAAAGAAATCGAGGGGAAGTACACGTATATTTTCTTACTGAGAGTTTGAAGAGAAGTCTGATACGACTATGATGTATGTATGGTAAATAAATATGAAGGTACCCCAAGCAGTCGTTTAGCTTTGCTTAGTATAGAGACTGCAAACGGGGAAACAGCCTGGCTCTGTCCAAAGGCACCAAAATCCGCCTAGAGGCACCTCTAAAGCGCACTACTTAACACATTATATCCTATTTCTACAAAAACCTGGAGACTCCAGGAAATTAATGGTCCCAGTTGAGAAATAGTTTTTTTGCTAATAGGCGAATGTTGTTACCTTTTGGACAGAACCAGTCTAACTGTTTCTCCTGCTTCTAGCCTTTAGGCTCAGCTGCTTATGTTTGCGCTGCTATATGTCAGTCTCATTTTTCCCAAATTCCCGTATTTCCCAAAATGTAAAACTATTCCTTTGGATTAGTTTCAAAATGTGGATGGAGAAGATTCCTCTCTCATAACTGTTTCAGGCATCAGAATTTTTATAGCTAAATTTGCTTCAGTTAGTAAGATGGGATGCTTTTTTTTCTGTTGTAATTTATGCCCTTTGACCTAACAGCCCACAGAACTGAACTTTGGGACTTTTACTAGGATTTTAGTGCCAAAAGCCCACCAGTAGTCAAGACACCCCAACTAAACTGTCATTATTATCACAGTACCCTCCTATAAGTGTCTTAGTCATTGGCTTTTTTGGCATTTTTTACTTTGTTACTGTTGAACGTCCCATTTCATGTATCTAATCCACTTTATCAATGCCACACAAATATTTAATGTCTGTTAAAAAAGAGATCCATTAGTCAGAGCCCTCCAATAAGTCACAGTTATCCTACTTGACAAATCACAAATGTTCACTATCAAACGACATTTATTAGATGTGACAGATTTTGTTGAAAAAAACATACATTAAAATAAATGCATACATTTAAAGCATTGTGCCATAACTTTAGGAAATGCATGAAATGGCATGAAAATTATATATATATATATATATATAGAGTTGTATGCCAAATGTTATTTATTAATTTTGGTAGGGGAAAATAATTGTCTAAATGCTAAATAGATCCTTCAGTATCTCTGAAATGTGTAGTGTTGCCACTTCATTTGAGTACTGTCTGTTTAAAATGTGCCATAGCTTGCTTTAACTTTGTTTCACTTAATTTTGTAAGTTTTTTTTTTCGTTGAATATTAATAAGAATAATATAACAACATACGCTCACTTCAAACACTTCTCACGGCATGAAATGTGTGTTTGATCCCTACAAATGTTGCTTGTCCCTGAATATTATATTATATGGAATATGTACTTTATTTTATTTACTGTAGAAAAGGGAATGCTGATTTATTTACAGTGACCGTGTCATTTTAACCACTGCTGAAATTAACAGTATTAATGCAGAAGAGATGCAGAATAAGGGACTTATTTTTTCCTACCTTGTACATTTCACTGTATCTGTAAACAGACGTACTGTATGTGATAGATCGCTTTCTTGTAGCCATTGGAGTGTTTCTCTTGTTGCCATGTTTTTACCCCTTAGGCCTCAATGTCTCTGACCTTCTCCCATCTCTCATTCTTTTCTTTCTCCTCTTTGCCATCCTAACTGCAATCTCTCTGCTAAGAGGCCTCATGTCCCTTTATTTTGTACTGTATTATGTATTCACATACAGAGCTTAAGCCTGTCTGTCCTAATTTTAGTACCACTGGATTTGGATCTTGTGATATGAAGGATTTACAGCTGGAAACCAGACCCCAATTACTCATTTATTTAACAATAATATTAAATAAAAAGTCATTTCAGCAACCATGCACAAGCTGGAAACATTTACATCAACTTTACTGGACATTCCTTCCTATCCTGAAAGCCCTTCAGTGTATTTGCCCATGTGAATATAAAGCATACGGTCACACTCTGACACACATCTGTCCACCTACAGTTTCTGTGTCTTTCCTGACTTCAGAATTAAAATAACCATGACAGATTCTCTCGCTGTGCGTTGGTCTCTGGCTTCAGTATCTATAGATACAGTGGATAGAAAAAGTCTACACACCCCTGTTAAAATGCCAGGTTCTTATGATGTAAAATAATGAGACAAAGATAAATCATGTCAGAACTTTTTCCACCTTTAATGTGACCTATTCAATTGAAATAAAAAATAAAAACCCTCAAATAACCTGGTTGCGTAAGTGTGCAAACCCTTAGACTAATACTTTGTTGAAGCACCTTTTGATTTTATTACAGCAGTCAGTCTTTTTGGGTAGGAGTCTATTAGCATGGCACATCTTGACGTGGCAATATTTGCCCACTCTTCTTTGCAAAAGCGCTCCAAATCTGTCAGATTGCGTGGAAATCGCCCATGCACAGCCCTCTTCAGATCACCCCACAGATGTTGGATTCAGGTCTGGGCTCTGGCTGGGCCATTCCAAACCAATCTTCTGGTGAAGCCATGCTTTTGTGGATTTGGATGTGTGCTTTGGGTCGTTGTCGTGCTGAAAGGTGAACTTCCTCTTCAGTTTTCTAACCAACGCCTGAAGGTTTTGTGCCAAAATTGCCTGGTATTTGGAACTGTTCATAATTCCCTCCACCCTGACTAAGGCCCCGGTTCCAGCTGAAGAAAAACATTCCCAAAGCATGATGCTGCCACCACCATGCTCCACTGTGGGTATGCTGTTCCTTGGGTGATGTGCAGTGTTGTTTTTGCGCCAAACATACCTTTTGGAATTATGGCCAAAAAGTTCTTTGGTTTCATCAGACCATAACACATTTTCCCACATGCTTTTGGGGGACTTGATGTTTGTTTTTGCAAACTTCAGCTGTGCTTGTATGTTTTTCTTTGTAAGAAAAGGCTTCCGTCTTGCCACCCTACCCCATAGCCCATTCATATGAAGAATACAGGAGATAGTTGTCACATGTACGACACAGCCAGTACTTGCCTGAAATTCCTGCAGTTCCTTTAATGTTGCTGTAGGCCTCTTGGAAGCCTCCCTGACCAGTTTTCTTTACATCAATTTTGAAGGGACGTCCAGTTCTTGGTAAAGTCACAGTTATGCCATATTTTCTCCACTTAATGATGACTGTCTTTCAACAATGAGATCTCTCTGATGCTTTGAAAGCTCTCTGCGGACCATAGCTTTTGTTTGGAGATGCAACTAAGAAAATATCAGGAAAATCCTACTAGAACAGCTGAACTTTATTTGTGATTAATCAGAGTCACTTTAAATGATGGCAGGTGCAATGACTTCTAGTTAAGCTGAGTTTGAATGTGATTGGTTAATTCTGAACACAGCCACATCCCCAGTTATAAGGGATGCAACCAGGTTATTGTAAGGATTTTATTTTTTATTTTTCCCCCTCAAAGATTTCAGTTTGTTTTTCTATTGAATTGTTCACATTATAGGTCACATTAAATGTGGAAAAAGTTCTGACATGATTTATCTTTGTCTCATTATTTAACATCATAAGAACCTGCCATTTTAATAGGGGTGTGTAGACTTTTTCTATCCACTGTAAATCCCCTCATGCTCCACTACCACCCACAACCCTTAGGTCATATATGCAACAATAACCCACACACTGTATGGATATACAGTATATGCTGTTATAAGTGGTACATCACTGTAGATACAACCCTGGAAATGTGATGTACTATTCGTCTTGTATTCTTCACTTGTGGCCTTTCCCTCCCTTCTGCTGATCATCACTTCCCTGTTTTGGACCTCATGTATAAAGAAGGGACTGATTAATGGCTGATTACAAGCTAAAGATCATCTTCTTGAAAACCTTCGTTTAATTACAAATTTGGTGGGCTACATCACATTTCCACCCAGATGTTCTGTGGTGTATCACAAAATTTATTTCTATGTGTTATCCAGGGTATGAATCCTGTGGACTGTGGTGATATACTTTGGTCTTATGAAATAGTTATAGAGTGTACTCCAGGATAAAGGTAGAGATGATGGATAACTGCTAACTTTGTAAATGCACGTTGGATGGTGTATTTGGTCCCAGATTTTTCTCCATCTCCTGTTTTATCTCTGTAAATACATAAACTATGTTCTGTATATTACATATACTGTAATTCAACCAACTCTTCTTTCCTCCTTGTTTTCATCGGTAAACCAGTTGGTTCTGCTGCATTCAAACTGGGAATCCTTTCTAATTTTGTATGCAATTATATACAAATGCAGTGTGTGATTATTAGTTCATTAAACATGGTATATATTGAATTTATGATGCCATCTACACCCAGACTGTTCTTTTTCTTCTCATTTCCTTTCTTCTACCATCACTCTTTTTTTTCCTGCCTTTGTTTTTACGTTCCTTTTTTTAATATAGTTTCTGTATGAGTTTCCAGCTGTCCTCCTGATTTTCCAGTATTTGCCTCCCTTGCTTGTTTCCTTATTGTCCTGTCTTTGCATTCAGTTAGTGAGACAGAAAAGAAAGGAAAAGGAAAAGTGGATTGACACATCTGGCAACCGTTTCAGGAGGTGCTATTTACACCCTACTTCACTGCTCCTATCTATTGTTCTGTCCCATTCACTATACAGTAAGACCAATGAACATCAGATTTGTTGACGTGTATATACGTCTGTGTGTGTGTGTAGATATGTGTCCCCAAAATATAATTCTTGTCTGGGTTGAATTATAACTCTAAAACCCAGAGAAATAAAATTTGGTTGAAGCTCTCTTGTCTCAGCTCTTTAAGGCAAGATGGCCGCTATCAGTCATTCATAGCTGCACATCAGTATTTCTATCTAATCCTATCACTCACATGCACACAACATTTAACACTTTCCCTTCTCAGCTTTTAAACAAATCTTTACTTTCCGTGCTATGCTTGCTATTGTACATGTGGGATCAATAAATTATTACTGACTACACCAACCTGTTGATTTTGTTGATCTGTCATATTTTAGGTTAGTTACATGTTATTGGACTGAAACAAAGAGTCAGAGGCACAAGTTGGTAGTCATAAAATGTGTGTGATAAGGTGATAACTGAGCAGCACAGACACATATTGATTGTGCTAATAAAAATGCTATTAGAAGAGTATTCACCATAAGTCCACAGCAACAATTAGCTTGTAGCCTAGATAGGAGACCATGCAGGAAATTAGTGAAACCTCTATTTCTTGGAGAGAAGATGGTTGTTAGTTAATGTTTGCAATAATCCGCCATTTCTTGGAGAGAAGATGGTTGTTAGTTAATGTTTGCAGTAATCCTGCTGCACAGCTGATTCCCAATTAGCTGATCTTAACTTAATAATAAATTAATAGTGAGGATTATTATGTTGTAGTGACCTATTTTCTGAAAGAGTTATGAATAAGCATTATAGATAAAAGTATCTGTCAAATGGCATTTGTGTGTGCGTGTTTGTAGACTTTTGTAGGAGTGGCAGAATAACTACTGTGTTAGTGAAAATTACAGGCTCATTTTACACTATTTTTGACCCCTTATTAATTACTTAAACTGCGTAATTTTTCTATGTAAAACCATAACCTCTCAGATATCTGCGTATATTTTGGTGCCTGTTATCAGTATGTTTGCAGATAGAACTTTGTCTCTTTAACATGGAGGGGGAAATTATTCACTTGATTTATAATGTTTTCTCATGAATGTTTTATTTGAGCAAATGGCATTTATGCAATTACAACTGTACAGATCTGTTTACAACCATATTGACATACAGTAGATGGTCACAACATAAAGTGCTCTTTTTTTCTTCTTTAGTTGTAATGAACTTGTATAAATGAGGTTGTGACATTAAATAAAATTAATTAATGAAAAATTAAATTAGAAAAAAAATCAATTAGAATAAAAACAAAATACAGAAAACAATTTAATAAAATGCGACACACGAGGTCGATCCCACCCTACCCCAACCACCCTATCCTACCATCGGCTCTCTGCTCAGCTGATGTCAGAGGGAAAATTCTACTGTTGGGTCACGTGTTCAAGATAAAGAGTGAGAGGTGTCCAAATCATGTCAAAATGAGGAAGTTTGAGAATATCTTATTCTTCCTAAGTGCACTGTGTTTGGGAGGTCACTAAGCCACATCTTTGAAGTGGGGACTTATTTTTTTTTCCAGCTTTCCGTCCTGGTTTAATAGAGAGATAGGGCGATAAGAGCCAACTTCTTCTTTGATTTATGATGTTTTCACAGAAAAGATACCCTCCACCCATTCAGGCTGTCAGCTTCTTCTTCCAGCATTTCTGTCAAGAAAGTCAGGAGAGTGAGAAATGGTCTAAGGCCATGCAGGCATGATACATCATCAACATAGATCAACTTTCTCACGGAAGCCACAGTGTTCAACAACCTGCTGGGCCCTTTGAAGGCTTGCAGAGTATAAGATAAGATTTGAAATTGGTATAACATCCTGACATTTACAGCCATAAATGATGAGTGACAACCAATAAATGTGGTGATCTCACAGAGCAGTTTAATGATGTTTAACCTCTTTCTCACAGCCTGTCCTGACCTGCAGTAATGAGTCAGCTCTATTTGTCTCTGTTACAGCACACAGCTAAAGAGCTGTGACATTACTGAAAAAATTGAGAGATTTCTTGGACTTGAACTTGATCCAACCAGTATTGCCTCCTTCACAACATTACATGACTGAATAAATAAAACACACACACACACACACACACACACACACACACACACACACACACACACACACACACACACACACACACACAGACAGACAGACAGACAGACAGACAGACAGACAGACACAGACACACAGACAGTTCTCTGGCTGATGCAGTTTGAGACAGGTGGGTTTAAGTTTCATAGGGAGCATGCTCAGGGGTGCTCTGTGAGTGTGTGTGTGTGTAAGTAAGTAAGTAAGGATAAGTAAGGTGATAAAGAGGTTACTTTGATTTTCTCATTTGAACAATCATCTGTTCCTGGGGTCTGTTGTGTGCTTATCAGGAGCAACAACACCGCTGTTTCTGGAGATTTTCAGTCACTGTTTCTGCTTATTTACATAAGTTACATTCACAAAGAGGTTTCTTTCAGTTGGAATATTTCATTATCAAGCACAGCTGCACTGCAAATACTCTCAGTGCTGTTTTTTCCCCTTCTTTTTTGTTTTAAAAAAAACCCAAAATGGTGCATATGAGCACAGCACAAATATATTTTAGCGTGTGCACTCTGTTCTTGATGTGTTTTTTTGCCTACATCTTCTGATGTGTGTGGAAATTGTGAAATGAAAAGTTTGTTTTTGTTTGCAATGTTTTTTTCTAAGCAAGTAGTTTTGGTTAAGAGACTGAACTTTAACTGAACAGAATGAAGAGGAGTTTGAAGTTCTCACTATTAAACTTGGTGACCTGCAACCAATCATATTTGCTATAATTATATTGCTCCCCAAAAACACCTGGAGGATTTTTATCAGAACTTCCAGAATTGTGTTATTTATTTATGTCATTAAATATTATTGCATCTCTAAAGGTTAGACCTAAGTCTGCAGCTAGTAAGAAGCATTGGATAATTGACAGTATTCACAGCTTTAAAAGAGCATGCAGAAAAGCAGACGCAGATCAAGTCTCAAAGTCCATTACCTCAGTGTGAAGGATTTATTATCAAACTACAATAACAGTTCTAAGGATACAAGAACACACTATTTTTCTGAACTAATTTCTACACATCAACATTATCCTAGATTTCTATTTAAGACTGTGGATCAGCTGGTAAATCCAGCCCCTCCTTGTGCCTCAGCTTAAAGTGTTGATGATTGTGAATTGTCTTTATCTTATATTACTGATAAGGTGGTGTCAATCAGAGCCTCTATTAGCCCCTCTGCCTCTTACTCAGAGGTCCTTCAGCAGTCCTTCACCAACAAAGAGATTGTTTTGACCAGTTTTATTCCATTGACTTGTCTGAGCTTTTAAGGGGAGACGATGGCGCAGGGGATAAGACACATGCCTTTGCCGTGAGAGACCCGGGTTTAAGTCCACTGCGACACATCGACCAATGTGTCCCTGAGCAAGACACTAGGGGTTACCTAGTTGCTCCAGAGACGTGCGACCTCTATCATATATATTGTAAGTCGCTTTGAATAAAAGCGTCAGCTAAATGACATTTCTTCGGTCCAAGCCCAAGGGGGGCATGGGAACCCGTGTTGGTTTTTGGGCTGGCTGGTCTTTATTAGTGGTCCAATCCGATTGCAAGCCATCGTGGTTCCCAGCACCAGGACCAGTGGAGCTGGGAACCCTATTTTATCCATTTTCGTTTTTATTATTATTTTTCCGTACATTTTTGCCTAAAAGAGATACTGCGGCCTAGACGTTAAGTGCTACAGACATACAGAGTAGGTACAGACCCCTGAAACAACCTCAGGAGCAAAAATTCGCACACTTCAACCTCTAGGGGAAGTATAAGCAAGGTCAACACGTTTGGGCGTGGAACTCCCATGTATTCAATTCAATTCAAATTTATTTATATAGCACCAAATCACAACAACAGTTATCTCACAGCGCTTTTCATAAAAGAGCAGATATAGACCATACTCTATGATGTTATTTACAGAAGCCCAAAATTCCCACCAAGAGCAAGCACTAGGTGACAGAGGCAAGGAAAAACTTCCTTTTAAGAGGCAGAAACCTCAAACAGAACTATGGTTCAGGTTGGGCGGCCATCTGCCTCGGCCGGTTGGGGGTGAAGGAGAAGAACAGAGAGAAAAAGAGAGGGAGCCTACACAATATAAACACAGAGGTACAGACAGTAAAGGTGATGTTGCTATAGACTAAATGAAAAAGGGTATAGATATGTATAGTAGTTAATGATAATAATCATAATGTTAATGATTATAATAACAATAATGACAATAGTTGTTGCAGCAGAGGGTGTCGAGCAGGAACACGGGGGCAGCAGGTGACCCGCCGCCACAGATCCAGTCTCCACAGCTCCAGAGCCAGAAACACCTGCAGGAAGTGATAGGAGGAGAGAGGAGAGGGATGAGAAAGCACAAGACTACCGGAAAGGGGAGAAGTTGTGTTAGTAACATGCAATAATGGGATAAGGTTGCATACAGAGGGAGAGAAAGTAGAGGAGAGAGGAGCTCAGTGCATCATGGGAAATCCCCCGGCAGTCTAGGCCTATAGCAGCATAATTAAGGGATGGTTCAGGACTACCTGAGCCAGCCCTAACTATAAGCTTTATCAAAGAGGAAAGTCTTAAGCCTACTCTTAAATGTGGAGATGGTGTCTGCCTCCTGAACCCAAACTGGAACCTGGTTCCACAGGAGAGGAGCTTGATAGCTGAACGCTCTGGCTCCTAGTCTACTTTTGGAGACTCTAGGAACCACAAGTAACCCTGCATTCTGGGAGCGCAGTGCTCTGGTGGGGTAGTAAGGTACTATGAGCTCTTTAAGATAAGATGGTGCCTGACCATTAAGAGCTTTGTAGGTGAGAAGAATGATTTTAAATTCTATTCTGGATTTTACAGGAAGCCAATGCAGAGAAGCTAAGACAGGAGAAATATGATCTCTTTTCCTGGTTCCTGTCAGAACACGTGCTGCACCATTCTGGATCAGCTGAAGAGTCTTAATGGACTTTTTCGAGCAGCTTGATAATAAGGAATTGCAGTAATCCAGCCTAGAAGTAACAAATGCATGGACTAGTTTTTCTGCATCATTTTTAGATACGATGTTCCTGATTTTCGCAATATTACGTAGGTGAAAAAAGGTGGTCCTTGAAATTTGCTTAATGTGAGACTTAAACGACATGTCCTGATCAAAGATAACTCCAAGATTCCTCACAGTGGTGCGGAGTATCATCTGCATAACAATGAAAGTTTATGGAATGTTTCCTGATAATATTGCCTAAAGGAAGCATATATAAAGTGAAGAGGATTGGTCCGAGGACAGATCCTTGAGGAACTCCATGACTAACTTTGGCGTGCATGGAGGACTCTTTGTTAACATGTACAAACTGAAATCAATCTGATAAATAGGACTTAAACCAGCTTAGAGCAGTTCCTTTAATGCCAATGAAATATTCCAGTCTCTGCAATAGGATCTGATGGTCAATGGTATCAAATGCAGCACTAAGATCTAATAAAACCAGTACAGAGACAAGTCCTTTGTCTGATGCAATAAGGAGGTCGTTAGTAATTTTCACCAGTGCTGTGCTATGATGAACTCTAAATCCTGACTGAAAATCCTCAAATAAACTATTGCTCTTTAGAAAGTCACACAGCTGTTTAGCAACTGCTTTCTCCAGGATCTTAGAGAGAAATGGAAGGTTAGATATAGGTCTATAGTTGACTAAAACATCCAGATCAAGTTTGGGCTTTTTCAGAAGAGGTTTAATTACAGCTACTTTAAAGTACTGTGGTACATAGCCTGTTGATAAAGACAGATTGACCATATCTAGTAAATAAGGGTAACTTAGGGTAAATCTTCTTTAAGCAGCCTAGTTGGGATGGGGTCTAAGAGGCAGATGGTTTAGATGAAGAAATTATTGAAGTTAGTTGGTAAAGATTGAGGGAAGCAAAACAGTCTAAACATATATCTGGTTCTACAGCTGTTTCTAAGGTTCCTGAGTTTAGAGATAAGTTGGTGCCAGTTGAGGGCAGGTCTTGGTGAATTTTGTTTCTAATAGTTAGAATTTTATCATTAAAAAAGCTCATGAAGTCGTAACTACTGAGAGCTATGGGAATACTTGGCTCAATAGAGCTGTGACTCTCTGTCAGCCTGGCTACAGTGCTGAAAAGAAACCTGGGGTTGTTCCTATTTTCCTCTATTAATGACGAGTAGTACGCTGCTCTGGCATTACGGAGGGCCATCCTATACGTTTTAAGACTATCTTGCCAAATTAAATGAGAATTTTCCAGTTTGGTGGAACGCCAATTCCTCTCAAGTTTCCGCAATATTTGCTTTAATTTGCAAGTTTCAGTATTATACCATGGAGCTAACCGTCTTTGTTTTATTATTTTCTTTTTTAGAGGGGCTACAGAGTCGAGTGTCATTCGCAGCGAGCCTGATTGTTACTTTGTGACTTGATAATGAATTTAGAGCTGATGGAATCGCATCCTTAAATTTAGCTACAGCACTATCAGACAGACATCTTGTATAGAAATGTTTGCCCAATGGCGTGTAGTTCAGCAATACAAACTCAAAAGTTATCAAACAGTGGTCGGATAAAGACGGATTCTGTGGGAACACCACTAAATGTTCGATTTCAATACTGTTTACCAGAACAAGGTCGAGGGTGTGGTTAAAACAGTGAGTTGGTTCATGAACACTCTGAGAGAAGCCAATGGAATCTAACAGAGAGATAAACGCAGTACTGAAGCTGTCATTCTCAACGTCCGCATAAATATTAAAATCCCCTACAATAATAACTTAATAACATAATAAAGTTGACAAAAACAAAAACTTCAGATAAGAATTCAGAGTACGGACCAGGTGCTCGGTACAATATAACGGACACACCAACTTGGGTGTGAAAGACCAAGAACAAGGCTTTCAAATGAGTTATAGTTTAGTTTAGGTTTAGAGCAGATTAGTAGGGTAGAGTGGAAGATAGCTGCAACTCCACCTCCTCGGCCTGTGCCTCGAGGAATGTGAGTATTAATATGACCGGGAGGGGTGGATTCATTTAGGCCAGGGGTATTCAATTAGATTTCAAAGAGGTCTAGTTAGAGAAAATTTCCTGAAGCAAAGGTCCGGAACTTTAAAACGACAAACTTGCGTTATCATTCAGTACTATAACCTATAGTTGTATCAACACATGTTTTTAGTCAACAACGGACTGTCAAATCAAATAATATTTCAGTCAGTTTTCACATCAAACTGGAGGGATAATAAATAATAACTATTCAAATAATAAATTCTAAATTTAAGTAAACTAAAGTGCCTAATTTTTAGAAAAAATGTAATAAAAAGTTTAGCTTGAAGTGATGAAGTGTAGTCTTAACCAATTTTATAATAAACACTCAACACATCATAACAAATGAACAGCTGTAATGCCTCCTCTTCTCTTTCATTTTCCTACTTTCTGTTGTTCAGTGAGAAACGTGAGCTCCAGCTCGCATATTGGAGATCTATGAGATATTCTGGTTTTGAACTGCCCGTGGGAGGAATGTACATGTAAAAATCTGTACATTCTTGATTAAAAGTCATGTGAAATCTCTTTTATCTTTCGTCTCCTCAATTCGGGTGTGTTTCCAAAACGTCTCTGGTGAATCTCGCGGACTCGACTCGCAAGCATCGGTATGCACAGATTTGATTGGCTGAGCAGCGTCACATGAGACGATTGGAGCACATGCGATTGGTCTGTGAGTTTCCTGGTCCTCTAAACCAGTACAGTAAATGCTAGAAAAGCTGCGCGGGTTAAAATAGAAACGCTCCGTCACGAGGTAGTAAGTCTCAATAATAAATGGGCTGTAGGTCGGCGGTCCGGAGAGGACGGCGGCTGGGTCCGGATCCGGACCGCGGTCCGCCTATTAGTGACCTCTGATTTAGGCTAACATATTCTCCATCACCCAGCCAGGTTTCAGTAAGACAAAATAAATCAATATCATCAAATCAAATCTGATATTAGTTCATTTACTAGTACACCTTTAGAAGAGAGAGATCTGATGTTTAAGAGTCCACATTTAATTTTCCTATTCGTTTGCACTATTGCTCTTGTGGTTTTAATTTTTATGAGGTTTTGATGCACAGCTCCTCTTCTGTTTACCTTTGATTTAAATAATTTCGATGCGTTGTCATGGATTTGGTCCACTAATAAACTACCAGATTTCTAGAAATGAGAGCTGCTCCTTCCCAAGTGGGATGGATGCCGTCTCTCCGAATCAGACCAGGTCTTCCCCAGAAAGTCTGCCAATGATCTACAAAGCCCACATTGTTTGCTTTAATATCTGAAGGCACATATTAAAAATCTTATATCCACGCATTCGGGGGATCAAGCTGAATCTCATGGTATAGGCCACGCCCATTTCTGCCGATACGTTTTTTTCCCACAAAATCGCGTAAACTGAAAAATTTATTTTAACTCCTCCGAAGCAGGAAGTCCCACCGGCACCAAACTTGGCACGGACCATCTGTGGACCATCTCTGATAAAAGTGGTGAGAACTGTACAGACTTATTACTCATAGGTGTCATTCACACCGGCGACGCTAGGGACATGTCCCCACCACCGCTAATTTTATCCCCATCCCATTTGGAAAGCATTTGTTAAAAACGTTCTGAAAGAGTGTTAGTGTGAGTATAATAGTAGAAGTAATATATAACTTACAAATGAAATTGCTTTAAGAAAGGTTTATTTGTACAATAAGAAAACATGCAATGCAATTTAAATATAGAAGCAAATGTGCATTGTCCAAAACAAGTAACTTAAGCTAAGAAAAAACAAGCTTCTGATTACTGCATTATTTATGTATATTTATGAATTGTCACCTGCCAGCAGAATTGTTGGTTACCCAAGTGTATCATCACACCCCTAATCTGAGTCCTTATGTCCCCACCACTTTTCAACACAAAGTGACGCCCTTGTTATTACTTTTTTAAATGTGGTAAGAACAGTTCATTAGTGACTACCCTAATCACCACCACAGTTTAATGTGTGCAATTGTTAGCTCAATTATTTGTTCACATTTTCAAAAGATGCACGAGAGACAGGGACCAAGAGAGGAAGGGGGCCCACAGAGACTGCTTGTATATAGGGCCTAGAATTTTGTTCTATGCCCCTGGCTCAAACCTGCAGGATGGTAGATGGAACGATGATGTAATCTGAAAGCAGTGCATCAGGTTCACCACACGGTGGCAACAATTAGACAGATTTCTAACCACTATAAACCCAAAGCCTTAAATCCTTCCAGTCACTCTGCAAAAATCAGCTGTGTAATTTTGTATATAATACATTATAAATGTATTGCTTAACTTCAAATGTGTTTTTTTTTTCTTCTCATTTTGGTAAGGGAGGAGTCCAAAATAAAACAAGTGTGATGGACTTCTCTTTTTCTTTATTGTTCACAGAATTAAAAAATGTGTGAAGAAGCAACTGAATATGGGCATTGGTGGTTCAGATCCTGAGCTCATTTTACTGGGCTTTTCCCAAGCACGAGGAACTGCTGGGCGCCAGATGTCAACACTTCTTACCAATAAACCCTTTGATTTTAATGTTATTTCCTATTAATTTGTTTTGTCATTAGCACTAAAGAACTACAACACAGCTGTCTTAAAAGAGCTCAGATGCAGATGATTGTACTTTCAGGTGTTGTAAGGTTGTAGTTATCTAAATGTTGGAAATACCCCACAATACTAACTAACTAATATGTTCCTATTCCGGTGTTTAATGATCAGAAAACTGGGAAAAAAAATAAATTATTTGATATATTATTGAGCTAGGACTGAAACAGTCTACCTATAAAGCAAGCAATCTTTGTCTGTTATTTGTATAATACTGAATACTGAACTAATTAAGTTCAAAAAGACAGTCAACGCATTTAAATATGAGTCTGTGGTTCACTTATTTTTTGTTTCACATAATAAAACCTAATAAAAGTCTTAGTAAAAAAGTTTGTGAGGGCATTGTTCTCATCTGGATAAACACAGCAACACTGCTGACTTTACAGAAGCCACTTCTGAGTACAAGATAAATTACAATGAATGTTTTCTTGCAGGGCAGTCAGGGCAAGCCCAGGAGGCTTTTTCCTTTTCATCTCCCTCACCACCAATCAGATACTCCCCTTTACAAGACCCCCGCTTTCTTGTCAATCATTCCCCTCGGGCGATAGGTTGGAGTGAGACAAAAGAGGGAGGAGAGCAAGAGAAAGACAGAGAGGATAAAACAGGAGGGGGTGGGTGTGAAAGTGGTTGGAAAACACAGGGATGGGATGTTAGAGAGAGCGGAGCAAGTAGAGTAATTGCTGAGAGTGGATCCACTGTCATGAAGAGAGATGAATGAATGGGGTCAGGGACGCCCCTGAGAATAAAGAGAGAGAGAGAGAGAGAGACTGAGAAAGAAAGAAGACTTGATAGAGTGAAAGAAAGAGGGAAACAGAATGCAAAAAGGAATAAATGGATGAGATGAAAATGGACTGAGGACAGGAATGAGGAAAGAAAGTGTGCGAGACTGAGTGGAAAGAAGCAGATGAAGTATGAGAGAGCATGAGACAAAGTTTAACTGGGTGGAAGAACAGAGAGAGTGTGAGATTAAAAAAGAAAGACAATGAAAAGAAGGAAGGGAAGCATTATAAAATAGTTTAGCATGACAGAAAGTTTCAGATAATGGAGAGAGGAGCAAATATGTATGGAAGACAGCAGAGAGAGAAAAAAGAGAGAGAGAGAAAGAGAGAGGAAACTCCAAGCAATGTAACAGTGACCTGCACCAGGAAATGACAATAGAGTCTACGACTCTGGAGTCTTGTGGATAATTTACTCATACTCTTGGTATGGCAAGTGGCCCTTTATGCTACAATAGCGAACACATTTGGGAGTGGAGCTGGCACACAACAGGCAAACTGCTGTATGGTTTGTAGCTTTTTGCTGGGCTTGCATAAGATAGCAGGAAGAGGTGAAGTTAGGCATTTGCATTAAAAACTCTGTTTTTCCTTATACAGAAAAGATACACAGCTACAGATGCCATGTTAAAACCAGGTGTATATGAGATCTGTGAAGGAGAAAGTGGTTGTCTTTTCAGCAGAGCTGTGTGTGACAGGTATTTCAGAAAGTGGAACTGTTTTCCTGTCTGCAAAAGTATGTATATACACTCAAGTGAAACACAAGATAAAAGAAATAATGATAATACAGTATGGTGAGTTGTGAAACATTCATTCCCTCTAATCTCATCCAGGAGTCAACAGGAAGCAGCTTTACTTCTCCTTTCCATGCAATGAGAGACGCAGTTGGGTGTGAAGTCTGCTTCAGTTAGGCCTCTGCCACACTCATGTCAACAGATTTAACATGTTACTCAAGATTGCATTTAGCTCACATCTCGGCGGCTTGGAAACTAAGATGCTCTACTTTGAGCTGTTCTCATCCTCCGCAAGCCAAAGAGTGCCTTGTTGACTTAGCAGGAAAGCTCAGAGGCTGGTGGTGCACCGCTGCTGGTTTGGCTAGCCCACACTTTACATTATAAATGTAGGCAACAAATTTACTTGCCTTTCTTGACAAATTATGGAAGGAAACTGATGACAAAAGATTTGAGGTAACACACTACTCAAGTCAACATTTGCACACACAGGCACCAATTCGTGAGAGCATAATCAGATTTGAGCTTGCACTCCTAATCATGCACATGATCATTTCATTGAGTCCACTATCTCAGTTTTCTCCAGCTGCTTTGAGCACTTCCGATTGGAAGAGGGTAACCATATTTGACTTGCAAGCTGCAACAGGACACCCACATATGGACAGCAAGGTCATTACCTTTTCAAAGCTAAAGTTTGAGGTTGTAGTAGGGAAAAAAGTCAGCTTCTGAATATATTGCTCCTCTGGCGACCATATGACTATTTAAGACAACATATGATGTAGATATTTTTTGTCTATATGCTTGTGGATGTGTGTGGATCTGCACTGTAGATTGAAGTTGAGCCAAATTCTGCCAACCATTACCATTACCTAGTTAATTCATTCAAGTACTATTCTAAAAATGCAGTCATTCTAAATGTAGCCACAGCTCTTAATAAATTTCAAAGTAGGGGAGAAAATCCACAGTTCTTGTTTTGTGCAAAAGTTAATTTAAAGTTAATGAGGCTGCAGTTTGAGTTGGACAAATCAAGTGAGTATCTTCCAAAGTTACAGATTTTGTAGTACAAATTTCCCTCTTTGTGTTTCCCTGATGAGCTGCAGTGTTACTGTGGTATTCAGCATTTATTGTGCATTTGTTGGGGATTCTTTTAAGCTAATGTGTATTAAGCCACAGATTATTTGATTTGATTACATTAATGTTTAAGTTGAGATTTACAAGAAATATTTTATTCCTACTGTGTAAAAGGGAATACTGCTGGTAAAAAGCACCTTATTTGTTTAAAGTCTTTGCAAACCACATGTTGCACTTTTGTGTATATAGCAGTACATTTAAATCAAAAGTGTGCAATACATTACTTTAGAATTCATTATTAAATTTTTCCCATAACTATGCGATTAATCACGATTAAAAATTTTAATCGCTGCCCAACACTAGTGAAAATATGGGTGATCATGACTTCAAGCGAAGTGAAACTTCCTGCGTGGGTTTTTATTACTTTAATCAAGTAATGTGACGTCAGTACACAAATCTCATCTTGGAAGGTAGAGGTGATAAAGAGGTTTTAGGCTGATGCAGTCAAATGTTTATTTTGGCTTGACTGAGTGCTCTTTAGGAGTCACTTTACAGCACACCAGACTAATCCTTAAAGGGCAAAGTTGGTTATTTTACAGTATATTCATTCATTACAATTTCGCCAGATTAGCTCAAAGTATAACAACTAAAATGTGTCCACTGAGGTGTGTGTGTATGTGTGTGTGTTTGTGTCTTTAGGGCATCAGTTAACTGGGTCCCTCCCTCCCACAGTAGAGATGGTCAGATTTAATCTGATAAACTCTCAATGCAACAGCTGTCACCCAGCCTCAGCCTGTCTATGACCCAATCTGCCTGTCTTCCCTCCTTCCCTCTCTTTCTCGGTCTCTCTCCCTCTCTCCTGCCTCTCCCCTCCTCCTATTCCTCTCCATTATTATGATTGTTATTATTATTATAAAATTTTTACTATGGAACAATAGAAACTTTCCTTTTTACTTCGTGTATTTGTCTGAGTGTGGTTAAATGATCTTTTTTCACACATGCAGATGCAGACACTCTCCAATGCAACCGCAGAACTCTTTGTTCTAAGCATATTGAAAATAAAAGTCCAAGTGTGATTCAGCCCCCCGCGACCCTGTACACAGGATAAGCGGTTGACGATGGATTGATGGATGGATGGAGGTCAGTCTGTCTATAATAAAACAGAAAAAAGATAATAATCTTGAAGATAACCTTGGGTTACCTAGGACAGCTGCGTCAGGCAAGTCAACCAAGCAGACAGCAAGGAGAGACAGAGTCTGAATTACTCTTTTGGATGACAGGCTGTCACCCTTAGCTTACTTTAGCACAGCAATTGACCCTATCATGACCTGGGGAAACCTATGTCATGGTATCCCTAAATGCTGTTGTACCTGTAAAGATATTTAGCCTAATATTGCTCAAGTTCACTGAGATGCTGCAAAATCTGTTCATTGACTTAATTGAGTTCAATCACATCTTCAAATGTTCTATTCAAGTCCTTTCATTATGTTACAATTCTACACACACACACACACACACACATATGCTAACGCACTTATTTTTTCCATCTCTTTTGTCTTCACATACACATGCACACCCAGCAGGGAGTTTGGGAGTGTGTGCGAATGTGTAATGAACCCCCATTGCGCCGAAAACACTGTACAATTTGGGTTTGTATGAGTGTGTGTGTGAAGGGAGAGGGATTACACATATTCTCACAGACAAACACACACTCACTTTACTCAGTCCAACACCCACTTTAAGATGACACCAGAGAAATGGGCAAACTGCAGGTAGAGTGAAGGACATGGGGCTGCACATTATAAGATGCAGTTTGTTGTTTGTGAGTACACTTTATAATTTGTTATTGCATGTTTTAGTAGTACAAAATTACACAAATTCGAAGGTTGGACTGTTCTGGACTGACGTTCTTTCAAGCACTTCTCTGAGCAAGCTTTCAACATGATTTTTTCAGAGTCAAATGGTATCAAATAGAGTAAATCCCTACTATTGTTGAGACTGCAGCTTTTTTTCAGCAACATTTTTAATGATCACAAACATACATGTCTCCATTAGAAAGTTCAGAATTAAGAACAGAGATAACCCTTGGTGTTCTAAAGATATAGCCGACCTTATTCATGCCAGAAATAATCAAAGGTCTATGGCTAGAAAGTCCCAAAGTGCAAATGACTGGCATCTTTGTAGAACTATGAGAAATCAATGTACAGCTCTTATTAAGAAATCTTATTAAAATATCAAAGGGAACGCCCCCTTAAGTTAGAATCCCGACTTGGGATGTCGGGAGAATCGCACTACCCCAACTTCGTGATCCAAGATGGCTGTCGGGGTATCAACAGTTAGTGAAAGCTGTAGTTTATACTGTTTATTAGCACTTCTGTGTACTTGTGACTCATATAAATATTCGTACACAAAGTGCTGTCCAACAGCTGTCTGTGGACGCGTTGCTACATTGTTTAGTATGAGTAAATACCGCACAATGCATTTTTTTTAATCAACCGCCATATCAATAGCTAACCTGGCCAAGCTAGGTTTTCCGACTTGTAACTGGAATGCCGTCAACTCGGGTGTGACGTCATTCCCAGCTCCGACCTCCGACTTCCGAGGTAAATGGAACGCAGCATTAAGCATTAAGTAGTATTTGCCACAAATATCAAATAGTCTGCATGACCATTCTAAATTCTGGAAAACTATTAGAGCAATATAAAACAAGAAAGTTTCCAGTTATCCAAAGAGGGTTAAAATCAAGGGCAACTACTAGAAGACGTTTCGTCCCTCATCCAAGAGACTTCTTCAATTCTGACTGACTTGTAGGGAAACTCAGCTATTTAACCTCAGTGGGATTGTTAGCTAGGATCGTCGATACCGCTGGTTCGTTAGTTCTCCTGGCTGTGGTAACGACAGTTGTCACGGTCGTTAGAGCCTTCCTTGACCAAGTCTGAACGACCATCGTTGGCATCCTTACCTGAGGCCAAGAGGTCATGCTTGTTAAGTTTCCTGGAAAGTGATGAAAGGACCACATTGTAAGTGGGAGATAAGTGGTGGCGTAGACCCCCTCCTCTATTTAGCAACAGCCTCTCAACCATCATGGTGTAGATGGCTTCCTTGACACCTCTTTCAAACCATCCATCCTCTCTGTCTAAAATGTGCACCTGGTGGTCCTCAAACGAGTGTCCTCTGTCCTTCAGATGTAAGTAAACTGCTGAGTCACTAGATTACTTTTCTTGTTTTTTGGTGTGTGGTCTTTGGGGTGTACCAGTATCTGTCTTCCTCATCCCCTGTAGTGTCGGTCTTCTGGCTGTTTTCACAATGGTCCATTTAGGGTATCCATAGGCTGTAAGTGCCCCCTTCAGGTGGTTCTGTTACTTCTATCTGGCATGTGCACTTGTTGGTCTGCTGTCCGTTCTGTGGTGCAGAGTTCTGATGACCCCTAGCTTTTGTTCCAGTGGATGGTGGGAATTGAAAAGTAAATATTTGTCTGTGTGTGTGGGCTTCCTGTAAACCCCAATTTGCAGGGTCCTGTCCTCTCCAGTGTTTACAGCACAGTCCAGGAAGTTCAAACTGTTGTTGTGGACATCTTCTCGTGTGAACTTGATGTTACTGTCCACAGAGTCGATGTGTTCTGTGAAGGTAGTATATCTATCTAGTGTCTTCAACCAAGTCCAGTTGCCTGTGATTTTCTTGGGAATGTAACATCTGACTGTGTTGTCCTTAAATAGGGTGTCCCACAAGGATCTGTTCTAGGTCCTCTGCTTTTTATAATTTATATAAAGAATGTCTGCAGTCAGGTTAAACATTCACAGTATCATCTATATGCTGATGATAAAATGGTGTATTCCTGTGTCCCCCACACCTGAGACTGCCTGTACAAATTTTCAGTTAGACTTTGCATCAATATAGTTTGCTCTCTTTGACCTAAAACTACTTTAAATGCACAAAAGACTAAGGCAATAATATTTGTAGTAAAAGGCCCAGTGCTCTCTCTATTAACATCCTGCAAGATGTAACCATCAGACTTGTTAATTCTTACAAATACCTGGGTATCTGGATGCAAAAGAGCTTTACCTTTAAAAAACATATTGAAACTCTTGCAAAAAACCTCAAGTTTACACTAGCCTTTTTATATAGGTTAAAATCTTGACACACAAAACTGGTTTCAGAGTAATTCCTGTCTCAGTTAGACTATATGATAACATCATCTGTCACCTTGCATGTCCATCTACATTGGCAAAGCTTGACCCTCTTTATCATGTGGCTCTCAGGTTCATTACAAATCAGACTCATCACGGCACCCTTTACAGTAAGGTATATTGGCCATCCCCTACAACACACAGGAAGTTACCCTGGTACATTTTCATTTACAAGGCCATTGTTGTTTTTTGCCTTCTTATATCTGTTCAAAGTTTTCTCCCATGCAAAGTGGTATTCTGTATTTTGCCAATGTAAATATTTTAAGAATAGATAAGAATAGTGTTAATTGTATTATATTTATTTTGTATTTTATAATGCATTGTATTTAATTTCAACTTATGTTTGAAAAAAAAAGTTTTTATTTGTGATATACAGTACTCTCTTGTAAAAGAGACTGTGTCTCAATGATACTTTCCTGTTAAAATACAGGTTAAATAAAAATTTTAATTAAAAAAACATGCTAAATCATTTAATCATTTTGGTTCAGGCATGTGAAATGACCGATGGAAATTTTGTTTAAAAAGAGAAAAAGGGTGTGTGCAACAAAACGAAACAAAACGGGAAATTTCTTAATTTGTTCCTTTATTTTACCATTATGGTTACTTAACAAAATAAAACAAAATGTAGCATATATAACACAGCAATAGTCAGCCATCAGCACACATGTAATGGTGACAGTCAATGCTGAAATATTGTTGGTCAGAGTGACACAATAAAAAGCATGTAGCCTTGACTTTTGCAATGCCCTCCTAGCAAATCTTTCAGCTTGTGCGGTGAAACCCTTACAATTGGTTCAGAACGCAGCAGCGTGTCTGGTTTTTGATCAGCCCAAAAGGACTCATGTCACTCCATTACTCAGTGACCTCCAATGGCTCCCCATGGCCTCCAGAATCAAATTCAAGTCACTAATGCTTGCATACAGAGTGACAACTTGGTCTGCACCCATCTACCAAAACTCCATAATACAAACTTACGTTCTTTCTCGCCTGCTACGCTCCTCCAACAAACACCACCTGGCTCTGCCATCCCTTCACAGAAAGCAATCCCAGTCCTGGCTGTTCTCATCTGTGACACCACAATGGTGGAACGAGCTACCACACGCCATCAGAGCAGGGGCGTCCCTCTCTAACTTCAAGAAGCTCTTGAAAACCTCTTATAACACCTCTAACTCCTAACCTCCAACATGCACTTACTGTGCTCTTCTTCTTCTATCCCTTTACAATTATCTTGTATTGATTGCACTTTTTTTGTATTTATTGTACTTTTTGTTAGCTCTTACTTCCTTCCCTAGGTATTTACCCCATTGATGTGATATGTACTATGAGCTCTTACTAGTATTTATTGCTGCTCTTACTAGTATGTATTGTCAGTTGTAGATCTGTATTTGATGCTCTGTTGATGCTTGTGTGTTGTTTCTCAAATGTAAGTTGCTTTGGATAAAAGCGTCTGCCATATGAGTAAATGTAAATGTAAATGTAATGATTAGCACAGGACTTCCTCAAGTCCTCCAGTTTCACTCAGGGACAGTAGGGGCCAACCGTCTCACAGCAGTATGGAGATAAGCCTCTGCCAAATGTTGTCTGATGGTTTCACTGTCAAGCTTCTGAATCTGACTTGAATAAATCAAATTTTGAGTTCCAATTTAGAGGAAAATAGACAATAAAGCAGGGTGTGCTTTAGGATCGGACTACCTTGGCTACCATTGCCAAATTGCTGCCATAGCGATCAGGATGGGGGCGAATCATATCCACTGCACTGTGTACATTTAAAGTTGCAGTGTGTAACATTTTAACAGGATCTATAGACAGAAATGCAATATAATTCACGTATAAATACCTTACAAAATAAACTGTTTTTATTACCTTAGAATGAGCCATTTCTATCTACATACACCGTGGGTGTGAGACTGTCTGAAACAGCGCCTGTCTCTTTAAGGACTTTTCTCCCTTTGAGAAGCCCAGTCTGCTCTGATAGGTCAGCACCCACAGGCCTGCGCAGGCATCGCCTACCAACTTCTGCATCTGTTCTGCTGGCACATTTGAAGCTTTTGAATCACTGTAATTGAGTTTCACCCCTACCATGAATATCACTACAATAACAGCTTCTAGATCAAAAACTTAACAATCACACATGTTCGAGTGGGAATCTGATCCAAAATCAGGGAGAAATGACTAACCTTGACAGCCAAGATCACAGATTTCCCTGACCTTTGCCTCAGGTAAATACTGCTATTTATATCTCTCTGTCACATAATGTCATATCAGTATATGCATAAACTCTCTAAGCCGTAAACATACACTCTGTTTTATATTGGTTTTTACAAGTACATTTGTAAGAAATTACCTACAGAGCCCAGTGAAGTAGAAAGCATTTGTTGTTAAGAGATAGATGTAACATGCTAGCATGTACAAGTAGCATAGTATATAATGTAAACACTTAAGTAATTTGCAGGATGTGGAGGTAAAAGGAAAAAATAGAAGATTTGAAACATTAGTCAAATATTTATTTCTGGTATAATCTCTATTAAAAGATTTCTTAATCTGCAAATAGCAAATGAATGTTCTGTGCCTGTGTGAAAATAACACATTCTAATTCAAACACAAAACCCTTTAGACCAAACATGATGAAAAGAGAAAAACAAAAGACAAACAAAACCAATAGCCAGACCCTTTCACACCACCATAACTCAGTTTAAACAGTCATAGTTATATGGTCAGAGTGCAAATACAGAATGTGTCTGACAAAAAGTTGCACTAGCCATTGTGAAGGTTTTGTTTTCCGCTTGTGTTGTCAGAAAAGAAGAGGTAAACTAAAAAAGTAAAGACAAATCCGTGATCTGTAAACTGACCATCCAGTCAGACAGCTCTCTCTCCAACTGGCTGAATGGCTGTCAAAGTGCCAACAGTTCTGGGCACCTCAAAATCTACAGCAGACTGTTGGCCACAAATGCTTGACAATGGCCTAATAAAGGTTGACAGCAGACAGACTGATTGGTGCATTGTAGAGGCGAAAGAGTTTCATCCTTGCACATAAGACACATTCAGTCAAAGTGAGTCATTTTACGCCATTTCAGTTATCAAAACTGAATTGAACTGAACTAGAATTGCTAGGCCAAATATTGGCAAAGAAATGGTTATCCAGACAACCTTCCCTCACATGTGGAAATGGCGACCGAGGTGGTTAGCACCTTTCACTCACATTTCTTTTGATAAAGACGGTGAATCAGGGATAAATAAGGCCACTTTCTGTCCATATGTCTAGGAGAGCTGATTTCTGCATCTAAGCAATCATTTGTATAGTTTTTGAATTCTCATTAAATTCCTGCTGAATGCACGTATGATAAGTGGCTGTTTGATGTAATGAGGCTAAAATGTAAATGTGGAAATTGAAATGCACTGGAATGCCTTGCAGACACACCTATAAAGAATACAGGATGAGATGTTCCCTCTTTTCCGCTGAGTACGCTCTTCTGTTCTGCTCTAATGTACATCTCAAGACCTGGACATATTCACTCATTCACTCATTACAATTGTTTGGGTCTTAACAATAGCAGAAAAGGTTGGAGGGTTATTACTTCTTTTTCTGAATGGCAGAGTAAAAGAGATTTCCCTGCTCCTCTAGACCAGTGTTATCTGACTTACCGAGTTGATGACCAGCTTTGTGGGATTCCCCTCATCTGAGCGTCCCCGTCCATGCATCTCCCTAGTTGTCAGATTGTTGTAGTTTCTTTGTTGCCGCATTTCTTTGCGTTCAAGCCACCTGTCCCTGCCTACCTATCAACCTACCCTACCTGTGTCTGCCTGTAAGTTTATTTGTATCTGCAACTGTTCACAACATCATTGAACTCTCCCTATCAGTTTTGTCTATCTGCACTTAGTTCCTTCTCCTGCTCACACTCATCTGCCTGCAGGTACAGCTTGATTTTTATCTGAAGCAGCCTCTATAGATGTCTAACTTTTTACTGCACACAAGCAGGAGAACCGTCATGCTGTTGTTGCCATCTGTCATGGTTTGGCCTTGCCACCTCTTACTTCTTTATGTTTCCCCTGTTTTCCCTTCTGTGCTGTCTTTATCAGTTTGGTCTGTCACATCCTGTCTGTGTGTTTGTGGGCATGTCGATCTGGCTCCGGCTCCTGGCTTGTCACCACCTGCAGCTTCTCCCACCTTTGGCTCATCCAATAATCAACCCATGCAGTGAAATACTCAGGCTCTTCTCCCACTCCTCTCCAGTTTGTCAGTTTACCTCCCGTGGTACAATTGCTCCGGCCTACTCTTTGAATCTAAGTCTTATTGTGTATTTTTGCAATTAGCTTCCAACGTTTTGCTTCTGCCTCCAGTTACCTCCCATGTATTGAGACTGTCTGCCTGCCCTGAACCGTGTTCTAAGGACGCCCACTGTCTATCCCCCATGGAGCCTGGAATTCCCTGCTTGCCCCCCATTCTTCAGTTCCTTAACGTGCACATTCTTAAGAATAACCACCATCTCTGCTACCAGTTCTGTTTTTGTGGTGTTTGGGTGACTTCATGTGATTCCCCTCAGTGTCTTGTCAGTGTTGCTATGTGCATCATCCGCTGGTTGGCATTTTGGTCATATTTGCCTTCCATCTGCTCATGATGCGCTACATAAAAACGTAGACTTTTATAAGACGGATGCTTATAAAGCACCCCACTCCCCATTGTGTAATGAGATTTATAGCCTCATAAGGCTGCTAGCATGGCTATAGACTTAAAGACTTCTTTAGTAAAATTAGATTGTAAGTGTGGTTACCTCTTTTCTCTGTGCATTACTACAATCTTATTGCAGGTAATCAGGAGCCTAAGTTTCCAGTACTGTACTATAATAAGACACAGCTCTCCCTCCTGGTTTCAGTATTGATCCAATTTGGTGTGATTTCCTTCTGAGCTCTGGCTGAACACACAGTCTGGGGGATGGAGAAGCCCGAGCTGCACAAAGCTTCACTGATTTGAATACGAATGCATTTTGCAAAATTGATCCAGTGATGAGTGGTACTCAGTCAGATTACAGATTTGGTTTAAAGGTTGATTCCCAGTTTGTCTGATCTGCTGAGTGTCTTCATTATTTTTTTTGTGTGTGCGAAAAAAGGGATGTGAAGCAATGTTGAATGGAATCCAGGCTGAGTAATGCAGAGAAAAATAAAGTGTCATAGGGTGGAAGTGTAATGTTTTTAATACTTTTTTGGTGTTTATGCATGTTTTTATGTTTGTTTTAATGCATTATTTTAATAGATGTGGTTGGAGTGTTTTTATTATTGCTGTGAGTTTCTTTTATTATGCTGAACTGGTTTGTGCTCTTACCCCAGACTGACTTGATTTTAGAGTGACTGCTCCTGTGGAGATTTGTGTTTGGGATTGACAGTTGAGTGGCCACTGGTGAGGGTGGACAACACGTTCTCATATCAATGCATCATAACTGACGCTTTTAGACAGCATGAAAAGTGTAAGTATTTTATGCCAAAGGTACCCTTCAGCGTGTCTCATAGAGACTGAAGGGTGCATTTGGTGTCAAATAACTATGTTTTGACACTTTTTCTGAAAGCGTTGGTATTGGACGCCCTGAGATGAGAACGGTCTGGGGAGGAAGTACTTCCACCACTCAATGATCAAAAGGCGGGCTGTAAAAGACAGAAGAGGAAGTGTGGAATAGGGAAAGGAACAGCGAGGAACAACGTCTGGATAGAGTTTTTCTGCATAGAATTTTTGTGTAAATCCAGATGTTTGCAGCAGATGTGAAGCTTGGAAGTGATGCTAATGGATTCTGCCCTTGTTTCTGATCCCTCTTAAGTGTACTTCCCTGCTCTTAATAACAAATGTAATTATTTGACCATGATAATATTTACAATATGGGGAAAATATAACAGATTCTCTCTCTTTCTGATCTGTATTGAGTGCTGTTAGGTACAAGAGTATAATAACCCCTACACTCTGTAATTAAATTGTTCAAAAATATTTCTTTAATTTGCAACAGAGTGATAAATTCTTAATATAGTGTGTTTTGTGTCAAATGCACTTTAATATCTTAATGCAGCTAACTATCCCTCTCTGTGTGTCAAATTTACAGCTGTGCATGCTTTGGATATTTGTTCTTCCATTATGCATATTGTGTTGTGATTCTATGTTTAGTACACAGTCACAGAGAAATACAGCTGTGGCTGCAGGGAGTGGTTGTGCATTTGTGTAGTGAGCCAGGGTGGTGGTTAGGAAGTTTTTTTCCTCTGGAAATGTAAAGCAGGCAAAGAACAAATAACAAGCCCAGATATTTATATCTATGCTGCACAATTTCAGCTTCATACATGTCATTGCTCTCGCTCTCTTATTATCTCTTTCTATGCTTTCATTCCCTACTCTTCCTTCCTTCCCTGTCAACAGCTTTTATTTCTTGTTTTCCCGATGTCTTTTTTCTCCTCAACCTTTGTCTCTTATTCCTTTTTTATTTTCCTCTGTGTCTTTTACTCACTCCCTCTTAGTCCCTACACATCACTGTATCTACAAACCCCCTCATCCTCCTCTCACACACATTCATTCTCACTCTCTTTTTATTCTGTGATTTAGGTCACTGACTGACTAAAAGACTACACACAGCTGGCCTATAAACCGTTCTGCCCTCCTCTCTGGTCCCCTTCCCTTACACGCACGCACGCACGCACGCACGCGCGCACACACACACACACACACACACACACACGCACACACGCACACACACACACACACACACACACGCACTCACACACACGCACACACGCACACACACACACACACACACACACACGCACACACACACACACACACACACACACACACACACACGCACTCACACACAGTGTCCTGTAACACATTTGTTTATTTAGTCCATCATGTTCACAACACAAATTTATCTCTGTATTGAATTTCTTACCTGTGTATGTCTTTCACCTAATTTTCTTTATCTCTTTTTACCTCATCTCCTTTTACTTTCTTTTTTGCTGCTTCTCCTTCATCATTATCCGTCTTCAATCTTTTCATGACTAAAGTAAAATACAATATGTGTGTTTGTGTATGTGATTCAACATCCTGCTCTTTTCTCATCGAAGCTCAGCTGGGGTTGTTTGATCTTTGGAAGTCTGTCATTTATTTCACTTTTTATTTGTTTTTGTTAATTTCTGTCTTTTTGCAGCCGGACAGGGGACATTAATTGTTTGTTTGCTTTGCATCCTTGGAATAGTAGGTTTACAATTTAACAAAGAAAATGACCATGCGTGCAGGCTTTCTGCTCTCATCTGAATCTAATAATGTGGCCAACAGATGCAACACACAATCACAAATACATGTATACACACTAACAGGGGCATTCACATGCACATACACAAGGGCACACACACACATAGATGCTTAATCACATAATCTCTACCCAAATAATTAATGACATCATTTTGGTTGTAGCGTCTACTATGCTGGCCAGTTGGACGCCAAAGGTAATAAAGAGGGAGTGAGTGAGACAGAATAGGAGAACAGAATCATAGAAAGCTTGTAGAAAATAAAGAGAGTAAGGGATTGGTGAACATATCTCACAGACCACAGAGAGAAGGTGAAGGGAGGAAAAGGAAAGGAAACGGAGAGACAATACAGAAGCAGAGAGGTTGTGGGTGGGGGAGAAGCCTATAACTATTTGTAATCATCTCTGCTCTGCAAAGCCTACACACAGAGCAAAAGGAGAAACATGGGATAACACACAAACAGGAATAGAAAATAAAAAGCTGCAGCACAAATATAACCTGCATTAAATTAGTTTTAATGAGAAGAGAGCAGAATGAGTAACTCAAAACAATCTTACAACAAGCTTGGGTATAGTTTACAGGTATAGTTGCTATGGTAACTGGCAGCGCTTGTAGAAGCAGCAACCGGTAGCTCCTTCAAACTTTGCTAGACTTTTGTTTTTTATCTGTTTTTTCCAGCTTTATTTCCAAAACATGTGTTACCTCTGACATAAATACAGTTATTAGAAGATGAAGACTGGGTTTTTGGATTAAAGAGCAGCAGACCACAATCCATCAGGCCCAAACAACCAGACCAGGCGCCACGGTGGGTGTGGTGATCGCTCAGAGGAGAGGAAACAAAGCCAGGATAGGAGCCATGCTGGCCCAGCTTGGACTTGATTCTGCTCCTGAGGAATTGGTCTGGACAAAATGGGACTTGTGTTGACCAGACAACGGAATTCAGAGACTGTTGTGCCCACATTGTTGCAGAGACCTGCCCAATCAACATCCCAGATCAAGCACTCTGCAGGGGGTTCATCTTCCAAGGTGTCAGCGAAAGACTCAAGACAAGATGAGAGAAAGTGGACTCTGAGGCTGTGTTTGAAACGGACTAAATTGCTTTCTCAGAAGGTGACAGCGAGGCATCGAATGCTGTTTCAAACGGCTTGAATTATCCCTTCCTGTCTCCTGAGATGCCTTCAAACTGCCCTGTAACGAGCGGTTTTGAAGGCAGCATCGATGTAGAACTTCGATGCTGCCTATTACCCATAAACCAGCGCGACTGCTGCAGCTTACGAAAACTGGTCAAGATGGCGGAAAAACAAGCCGAATTTGTGTACAAATATATATAATTCTCACTTCGATTTTTGAAAAGCCAGCGAGAGCTAAACACTGAACTATCATATGAGCCCGTGACTGTAAACAAACCAAGTTTATTCAGTATGAGGCATCTGTTAGCCATTTAGGTAGTTAGCTGATGCTAAGGCTAGTGTGTCTTCTGACAGCCAGAAGAGACGCAAGACGGCTTGCTGACGTCACGTGTTGTGACGTCGTGTAAGTACTGCCCTACAAGGCTGTTCAAAACCAATGTTAACAGAGATGCCTTCACTTGAAAGTTGAAGCTGTCTTTTACGGCAGCGAGGCAGCGACACAACATGCCTTCCGTTTTGAACACAGCCTTTGTAGCACTTTTAGATTTGCTTCAAATGTAAAGTGCATTGCAAATAAAATGTATTATATATTATTATTATATTATTATTAGTGTTTTACATCGATTATGCTTATTCACCCTAGATGCAAATTCAAAAAATGCACTGTGGAATGTTTGGGGTGTATAAGTGTATGTAGCCTATATATGTATAGAAATAACTGTATTAGTTTATGTCATTTTATATGTTACCATATTTTAATATAGGCCTACACTTGATGATATGTTGTGTGCGTAGAATGAAGGAACTACAGATTTCATTTCATTATGCAGCTTGTGCTGTATAATGACAAATAAACAACCTTGTACCTTGAGTTTCAGTGGGAAACGGAGCAACATGGGCATCCCACTAGAGTTCTCAGTTTTACCCCCTGTTAAAATTGTCCAATATTCATTGTGTTTGATGCTGGTTTGTCCCACCAGGTCATGAGAAAATAATATCCATCTCTCTTTGGCTTGCTGGATGTTATTTGGCTGGCTTTGGTTTTGTTGGATTGGACCACCTTTGTCCCGTCAGTCTTGGGTGACTCAATAGAACGATTTCTTTTCTAAGAATAAAAAGCAGTGGAAGTTGTTCTAATGATAAAACCCCAGAATGCATTAAAAAGAAAATCTTGCTATCATGTGCCTGGTGCACACTAGAGGATATTCAAATCTTAACCAATTTTCAAAAATATGGAATACCACAGACGGATTTAACTGATTTTTAATATTTTAATCTTAAGAACTTGCACACCAGACAATCAAATAAAGTGCCGCCTTGTGGTGCCTTCAAGCATTTTTGCTTGAAGAGTCAGTTTTAATGACCCACTGATGACAATCAGTCACCTAGCAACAGCACTTCTTGCAACTTAAACCTGTTGAACCCAAAACATATTGTGGTCCTCCCATACCAATAATACGACCTCATGAGCATTAATTATACTGCAAATCTATAAATGTGTGTATTGGGAAAGCACCATTAATATTAATTTAATACAGAGTAAGTTAGAGAGAGTTAAGAGACACAAGTAGATCATACGAGCACACTGAGCAAACTCGCCTGAGATGCGGTTGAAAACACTACAAAAAGAAGTAGTTTGTCAAACTACTTCTTTTTCATTGGTCAAAATGAGTTTTCACATTCAGGCAGTAGTTATTCTATTTGGAAAAGGAATTTTCCCCAACAATGTTGACAATGAAAACGAAAAATAAAAATAATAAAAAATGGGGGTACTGGAAATATTAGTGGGCGTGTCATTCGTTTGAAAAGGCAACCAGCTAAAATGGTTGATGTAATGTAAGACATTGGGATTTACAGCCTCATCTCCTCTTGCAGCGCAAACGTCAGAATTCATTCAAACTGAATAGAAATTAAATGACCTTAAGTGAGGAAATTTAAATTCTTTGTGAACAAGACAGAGAGTGATAGGAGAGGAACTGAGGATGGAGAGTTTAATGATGAAACAAGTAGCCAGCTGTTAAATCAACAGTTATGGATCACAGGAGGAGAAGCAGCTCTACAGGAGGTTTTTACTTCTTTCTTTCCCATAATTCTTTAATCTTTTCATCATGTGAAGCGTCCCCACGGAGCAGAGAGGCTCATTGTTCATGCGCGCACTACGCTGCTTCTAATTCACACAATCACGACACGCGCCAGACAGCTGCCAGTGCCATTGTCTGTGTGTGTGCTTGTGTGTTGAGAAAGAGGGGCTTTTCCGACTGCCTGTCTGAATGGCAGGATCTGTCCACCTCTGTCTCACACACACGCGCACACACACACACACACACACACAAGCATACCCTGTCCTATCTCCATCACCCCGTCCTTTGTTGAATATGCATCACTGATGCAGCACTTCCAAACTGGACAGATGAGCTGCATGGCCAACGACCACCTGCTGGCCTGCCACTCAGAATCTCCCCAGGTTTTAGATGGGGTTGTTGGGAGGGGGAAGCAAGGTTATAGACAGCCTGTGGCCTGCCCCTGTACATCCAGACTCCCCACCATAGGCCTTTCCCCTGTGGGTTGGATCAACAGAGAGGCAAAAGGAAGAGGGCAGCTGAGAGGGGAAAGCAATGAGGACACAAGACGACTGCTGTGTTTTTGTGTACCTGTCTTTGCTTTATGTTGGATATCTGTCTCTTGTAAGTCTGTGTGTAATTCTGTGTGCATGTATTTTCTGTTCTTGTGTTCCCTCTTTTAGCTGTCCCTTTTTGTTGTCTCCCTCAACCTCTATGTTCACCTTTTCTTGTCACTTTCTGTTTCTCTCTTACACACACAAACACACACACACACACACACACACACACACACACACACACACACACACACACACACACACACACACACACACACACACCAGTAGCAGTAATCCAGTCTTAGTGTACCCCCTCAACCTCACACACACACATGCACGCACACTTTCACCAACTGTTCCCATGGAAACCTACACCGACAGAAAGCATGCGTCCCCTGCCTTGAGGCTCGAGTCAGCGAGGAGACTTCCCGCGAGGAGTCAGCCGGTTATTGATCTGTCAGCTCACAGAGGCCAGACGACTGGCCGAGCGCATACTCACAGGCACAAACACACACACACACACACACACACACACACACACACACACACACACACACACACACACACACACACACACACACACTGTTTCTCTCTACGCAAAAACAGATCCACTAAAACAGGTCCCAATAAACACTCATAAATAGGCAAACTGTGTAGCCTTTAAAAATCATCATTGCAACAGTTAAAATGTGTCATCCTTAATAAATGGTAAAATCACATCCCAGCAACAGATGTATCACTTTATTTCTAAGATGTAATTGTAGTTCAAGCATGGGATGTCAGCTTCTATGGCTGACACATGAAAGAGAAAAAAGAAGCAAAGCCTCAACAGGATAATAATTGCGTGTTGAGTAAGAAGACAGTGTGAGAATATTCAATATGCAAACAAACATTATAATGTTCTTCCCATGAAAAAATCACAGTTGAGCAATGAAATTAATAATTCCCAGAGGGATTGTGAAAATCCAATTCAAATCATTTCAGTGTCATTTATTGTGCGTGTCATACAGGAAATTGCATGAATGTTGTAGCGCTCCCCCAAGCTGAGCATTTTTTAAAATGCAGATGAAATCCTGTCTTCTGGTTTAATGTGAAAGCAGAGCTATTTAAACTGCTTTCATGTGGTCTGGTCAGCAATACATAATTTTCATCAGCTTAAGTATACCAGGAAACCAGTGTTATTCAGAAACAGGTTTTTTTTGCTTCCTTTTCCATGTCATGTGTTCTATTAAAAGTCTTCATTTCAGATGCTGTCAGCAGGCCATAGAAGTTAGCAAAACATCTAGTGATTTCAAACATGTCAAAACAGTCAGATGAAGCTTTAAGGAAACAGCGTTATTTTCCTGTTTAAAGAACACTATTAGATATTTTGTTCACGTGTGCATAAACACGGCTATTAATGGATTGCAGACCAGACGGCAGCAGAGTGGATCAGCAGCAGGATCCAGCTGCTCCTGACCCACATTACCTAAGCTAAACAGATTTTCCCATTTAAATTAGGTCTACTCATTTCTGACTCTACGGCAAGTGGTATTACAGGCTGCACGCTGAATTATGAAATGAATTTTGCTCTGAAGTTAAAGACTACATTTTTTAAGTTCTGCCAATGTAAAATACAAAATAACCTGCTGCTCCTCTACCTTCTGTCCCAGGGCAGCCCTCATCCTGCGTATGTCATATACAGTAGATACAGAGAAATGACAGAAAACGCTGCAACCAACAGCCACAGATGTGAATTTCAATGCTGCAGTACATTGAGGCTTACATTTTGCAGGTGGGAGTCTTCCGTATTGCACAAACGTAAAAAAATAACACTTTACCATTCTATATTTTTACCAGACTTGTTGGACCAATATAAATTAAATGATTATTGATTCTTCTTGATGCAAAGGCAAATTAGCATTTTGATGGCTTGGCTTGTTTTTAAATACATTTTCCAAGTTTCACTAACAATTAGGAAGGCAGCAACTAGCTGTGATAGTTTGACCAGAACTGACCATAGTCTGAAATGTATATAATAAAAATTATTGTAATTATAATTATTTTTATTATCATTATTATAAAACATACAGTATTATCGTATTATAGTATATCATTTGTCAGTCTGTTCTAAAATAACAAATAAATGAAACTTATCACCTTATGAACAGCACGCAATTAAAGAAGCTGCACACAAGTCCAAAAAAGGCGCGATGATTTCCACTGGATGTATTTGCCATTTCACACATGAAAGTGACCATGGCCAGTGCTGAGTGGTGCAGGCCTGCTATTTTCTGACCCAGGTTTTCTTCATCAGGCTCTGTGCGCACTCCCATAAGAAGGGGCGCTTGAGAAGTCATTCGACTCTTCTTAAAATGGACTGATCACGTGCCTCCTGCTTCAGTCAAGAGGAACAGGTCATTATAATGAAGAGCTATGAACAATATAAAAAATAAATAAAGCAACACCGTTGCTGCAAATAAGGCTAAAGAGGAATGCTGGCAGAAAATTATTAATTGACTCAATGCACTCTCAATGCCTTTCATTTATTTCTAACATTGCAGCTGCGCATTGCTGCTAAACTTTTTAGACTTGATATTTAAATATTCTACTCAAGAATTGTTTAAGTCTGACACTGGAGGTTTTATTGGAGCAAATGGAAAAAATGCTTAAGGAGTCTCAAATTCTCAAATTCTCCATTGCAGATGCACAAATCCTATTCTACAAATCACAAATTATGAAGCTCATCCACGTTTTCACACATTTTTGCTCCAGTTGCTGCAGTAAATATGGTGCAAAAAACCATTGCCCAGGTCCCCAATGGGGGGGTGAAATCCTGAAAAGAAATGTTTGTTTTTGTTTGCAATGTTTTATTTCCAAGCAAGTAGTTTTATAACTAAGTTAAAATTGGCTGAATAAATCGGTTAAGAAACTGAACTTTACCACCCCCCCAAAAAATGACAAATAGCGGAGGCTCTGAGGCCTCATTTTGGAGGGAAAGACGCAACATTTATTAGACGGCTGATGCTGGAGCCTCACCAGCCCTACCTTGTAACAGTCATGTCTTTCCCCAAGAAAGGAAAATCAAGGTTTAAAAAGATAAGTGAAGGAAAACAGCTGCCTTTTGAAAGGTGAGCACAATCACAACTAGCAGTTAAAAATGATTAAAGCTGATATCAGCAGTTTGGAATGAAGTCAGGGATCTTGCTTGATGCATATTTACATTGTAGGCTAGAACATAAATAATTATCCATCCTTTGTCAACCGCTTATTTTGTGTACAGGGTCGCAGGGGGCTGGAGCCAATCCCAGCGGACATCAGGCGAAAGGTGGGGAACACCCTGAACAGGTCGCAAGTCCATCGCAGGGTACATAAATAATTATCAGCATCAAAATTAAACTTTCTAATGTTTTAATTATTTTGCTTTCAGACCTCCATGCCTTTGAAACCATTAACTTGCATGGTGGGCTTGGACACAAAGATAGATTAATTGTACTGTTTAATTATAATGAATAATTATGTAGGTAAATGTTATAATTTATTTGAAAGCTGATTTTTTGTTTTCTTGTTTCTACAAATGAAACATGACTCTAGTGTAGTCTTGTTCAGTTGTCTTTTATTATGCAGTATAGTAAGCATTTTCTCAATGTATGGCTATGACAACTGGGATGGTAATTTTTCAGCTTTGTCTTATACCTTGGGAATGATGAATGCTTTAGAAAAAGATGTTGAAAACTACGAAAGCCCAAAGCGGCCATCCATTCAAATATTTTTTACTCCGTTCTCCCATGATAAGGGGATAATTTTCTTGTGATCGAGATAACAAACCATATCTGAATACAGGGGTCGGCAGGCCCGTTTCTTTAGGAGAATTTCAAAAGAATTTACAATGCCATTATGTGTTTCAGTTGGTAGAGTGCAGGACTTGCAATCCAAGTATTGTGTCACGGGTTGGCTGAGTGCAGACTGGGGTTAGGACCCAAATGCAGACAATGGCAAGGCGAGAGGATGCAGTTTATGGTGATTTATTAATTCAAAAAACTAAACTGAAACAGGCTTACATGGAGCTCGAGAGAGAGTCCAAACAAAGGTAATCCAAAAACACAAGGAGCAATCCAGAACTGGGAAAACAGAGAACAAGGCGGAACACTCAACAAGACGCAAGGGCATGACAAAGACTGGAGACACAAGCAGGCATACATATACACAGGTACAGGTGAGATACAGCAGGTAATCAAACAAAGCTAGACAAGGACACCAGGTACAGCGGGTTACCAAAATAAAACAGGAAGTAAAATTCACAGGAACACACAAGGACAGATCTACCAAAGTAAGACACCAAAACATGGAAAGTCAGCAAAATCAGGGCACGGACAGAGACGGGACCAAACAGGAGACAAGACTACACTAAAACATGGAAAATGTAAGACTAGGGACTAGGATACAGACCATAATGATAAAACACAGAAGTACACAGATCAGGAGAACACTTAAAGATGAACTAAAGCACAGGACTAAGAACTAACTAAACAAGACTACACAGTGGAACACAGAACCAAAAACGGACTTAAACAGGAAACATGAACACAAAACCACATTCCTAACATGTTGTGTGTTCAACTCCCACTCTCAATGACTTTTCTTTTCTTTTTTTGCGGGTTTTTTATTATTATTATGAAGAGATTCAGGGAAATCCAATCACATGTTTCCCAACGGCTATTTCAAAGGTTCCGAAATAGCCATCAAGAAATTTGTAACGTTAAATGGATTCTCCTGAATGAGAAGTGCAGGAATTTCCTCTACTTGGGAATGATGGGTGAATGAAAAGTCCATAGGTTGATGGATGTGGACCAATCGCTAGCCTTAACATACTAAGTTGATGGCTTCCAGTGAACTGTTGGACTTTGGAGTCAAATTCAGGTCACAGTCCAGCACGTGCTTTATTGTGAGCATGTGAAAAGGTCTCTTCATAAGAACTTTGCTGAAGAGGATTATTAAAAGAACAAAAAACAGCTGGTCTTCCATAAGGATCAAACACACAACCCTTAGAATATGAGTGATGTGCTCTACCAGCTGAGCTAACCAGTAACACTGAAAACCACACTGAAATTACCATTAAGAAACGTTCCTGCGGACCCCTGTGTACTGGTTTGTAATCTCGAGATCATGAGAAAATTATCCCGTTATCACGCAATAAACAAGATTCGTTATCTCAAGATCTCCAGATAATTATCCCATCATAAAATATTTGAATTGATAGCCGCTTAGGGCTTCCGTAGAAAGTAGAGTGTTCAGAACAGGAGGAAATCTGAGGTTTTGGCTTTTAAATACTTAAACCTCATTATTTGAAGCCATGTTTAACATGAACATCCAACACTGTAACATTGTAGCTAAGTCATAAAATATGGAAAAGCATAATAGGTCTCCTTTAAGCATAAATCACAGATTATTATTACTTGTTAATAAATGTGGTAAGAACGGTTCATTAGTGAGTACCCTAATTGCCACCACAGTTTAACATGTACAGTTTTTAGCTCAATTATTTGTGCACATTTTTCAAAAGATGATTAAGAGATGTAAATGCTCCGTACTTGTATAGCGCCTTTCTAGTCTTTTCGACCACTCACAGAGCTTTTACACTACATCTGCATTCACCATTCACACACATTCATTCACTGAGCCTAAGTGCTCAAACAGAAACTAACATTCACACACATACTCGTACTCTGGCGGAACAGCCGCCATAGGCAATTCGGGGTTCAGTATCTTGCCCAAGGATACTGCAGTCTGGAGGAGCTAGGGATTTAACCGCTGACCTCCTGAGCCCACAGAGACTGCTTGTAGGGACCAGAATTTTGTGCTATGCCCCGGCAAAACACGTTCACACACCTGTATCAAAAAATGGGAAGTCGTGGACAATATTCGCTCATGAGCAAATTAGTATGTGGAGTCATGCAAGGGGACACACCTGTGGAATATTTCCTCACAAATACATTTTTTTCTTGGATATTTTTCTAACGCACACAAGTCACGTTCCACATGCTCACACGTTTGCACTTTATATGTCACCGCAATGTACAGCAGAAATAGAGCAGAAATGTGGAGAAAAAGTGTTGTGCCTGTTCAGAGATAAGAGAACAATTTTCTTCTTCCAATCTTTTTTCCAATCTAATTGACGTAGGACATAAGCCTTGATGGCTATGACAGTTAGTAGCTTGGAAAAAGTCACTGACCAGTAGCCTTAGTGTTAGGTGTTTTTTCTCCCTGCCACTGTATGGCACTGCACCAGCGTTCTTGGCACATCGGTGATTGTGCAGCACTGTGCGTGTCTATATATATTGGTGTGTGCAGCCACACCTCCCTCTTTCGCTCCATCTCACGTGGCGGCAAAGTTCTGAGTGGCGTGGCCGTGACTTTTGTTTGTGGCCTTCGTGGCGCACAACCCTCCAGATTGCTCCGTGGAGGGGCCCTTCTGGCCATGGTTACGTGTCCGGTGGTGTGGTCTGCTTATTAGTCTGGCGTGTTGTTTAGGCGTCTGCTGATTGCTGACTTAGATTTTATCCAAGTCAGAAATTTTATTCTGTGGTATAATGAGCTGCAGCTCTCTCTCTCTCTCTCTCTCTCTCTCTCTCTCTCTCTCTCTCCCTCTCTCTCTCTTGTTGGGTTCTGTGCCGTTGTCCACAAATGGTGAAACATGGTGAACCTTCCCAGGAGCAGCTGGCTGACCAAAATTACCCCAAGAGCACAAAGTCGACTCATCCAAGAGGTCACAAACCCCCCCACAACAACATCCAAAGAACTTGTCTTAGTTAAGGTCAGTGTTCATGACTCAAAAATGACCTGCATGGCAGAGTTCCAAGACAAAAACCACTGCTGAGCAAAAAGAACATATACTCGTCTCAGTTTTGCCAGAAAACATCTTGATGATCCCCAAGATTTTTAGAAAATATTCTGTGGACTGACGAGACAAAAGTTTAACTTTTTGGAAGGCGTGTGTTTCGCTTCGTTTTGTTTATTCGGATCCCCATTAGCTGCCACCAATGTGGCAGAACTGTTCCTGGGGTCCACATACAACAAACATACAAAAAAATACATAAAATCATCAATACAAATTGGTAAGTCATTCCACATTTTGATGGCTCTATACATTACAGATCTGCACACTGCATCAGTCCTGAAACTATAATTTAATTATATAATTTAAGTCTATAACCATGCTTAACATTGTGACACAGGTCCAACATTGCAAATATCATAATGCCTGTTTTTGGCAGATTAAAATATTTAAAATAATTTATCTTTTTTTTTTATTAACAGTTTCTGTTCAGTACTGCTTTATTTTGGTACCAGTGGTTTCCCCAGATTAGACATGGCTAGACAAACAATCCATATTTTTTCTATTGTACAAACTTCAGTGTTCCTATTGCCCTTTCCACATGGATTCTCACTCATGACATTTTTCTAGAGTGTATCACTTCAAACCCTGTCAACTGTTTTCTTCCCTTTGTTGATGCTGGTTCATGGAGAGGGACGCATTTGGTGCCAAAGTATTCTGGAAAATTGAAGCCCTGATAAGCGATTACATGGTCTCCTTGTTCAAGAAGGTCAATCAACCGAGAATTCATTTGTTATAACCTTGTAGCATGACTACCCCAGACGTTTGATAAAAATGTAATTGCTCCTGTGGGACTAAAGCCAACAAGGAACTTCACAGTATTATGTGACTTGTAGTAGGAGTAAGTGATTACAAACTAGTCTATTATACATCTGACATGGCAACCTGTAGTCTTGAAGAGGCTGGGGAGATTTCTTCTGATATCTTTTCTGGATGGCCACCGGACAAAGCATCGTAACTCTTTAGCCTTCACCTCGAACCTTTATGATTTTTGAGAAAGTTCCACAACTCACGCTGAAGCGAAAAGCTAGATCTCAGTGAGTAAAGCCTAGAATAAGCTTCATCAGGACCGGAAGAAATTGCTCCTCCAGAAACCATAGACTATATATAAAAAACAAACAGAAACCTTGGCAACGTGTGAGCGTCCAATGAAAGCGAGTATTACTCGGCATCGGTTTTGAATTCCTTCAGGTCCCATAATGTGAAAGTTTTCTCTATTCACCTTGGAAAAGCTGCTCTGATAACTATTTATTTCTCAGTTTAACTTGTGTTTTGACTTGCTTTTCATTGTGTGTTCTTCTTTTAACTTGTCTTTGACTTGAAGGCTACGCTGTTGTTGTTAAAGGAGGGATGGGCAGTTGGCCACGCTGAAGATAATTAGTTTGACTGAAAGAGATCATGAGCAGGGAGGAGGCTGCGCGGCCTGTGCACGAGCAGTGACTGACACTGCGTTAGAGACTCAGGCATGGTAGAGTCCTGATTTTTCACAGATTATGTATCTTATTGGTGCTTGGTCCACTGAAACGTTAACAGGCACTTATTGAGGCATAGCCTACATATTAGAGATGGGCCTCCTAAATTCATCCTCAGCACTCCACCAAAATAAAACAATTTTATTTCTATGAGTTGTTATTCATACAGAGTGTATATAATTATTCTATATGACATTAGCTTTTTGTGAGTAGCACAAAGGGAACAGGTACAGGTACAGGAATGGACATAAAGGGTACAAATGCTTTGTCACTCCAGCTGTACCCTAGCAGGGTACTAGGACCTCTGTACCTCTAAAAGAATATTTCTGCACCCCTAGTGAGAAAAATGTACCTTTAAAATGATTTGTTTAGCTGACACTTTTATCCAAAGCGACTTACACTTGCTATATATGTCTGAGGTTGCATGCCCCTGGGGCCACTAGGGGTGTCTTGTTCAGGGACACATTGGTGGATGTGTCACTGTGGGGATTTAACCCAGGTCTCTCACACCAAACGCATGTGTCTTATCCACTGTGTCATCACCACCCTGCATCATTTGCATGTACCTTAAGCTTAAGGTTCAGTTATGTACCCTTTGGCGTTGGAGATCAGGAGGTAGAGCGGGTTGCCCGTTAATTGGAAGGTCGGTGGTTCAATCCCCGGCTCCTCTGGTGGCTGTTCAGCCAGTGAATGTATGTGTGTGAGTGTTTGAGAACTTAGGCTCAGTGAATGAATGTGTGTACATGGTGAATGCAGATTTTGTGTAAAAAGCCCTTTGAGTGGACAAAAAGACTAGAAAGGCGCTATACAAATACAGAACATTTACTTTGCTGTCAGCAATGATTCTGTACCTAAGAATGCACAAAGGTCCACGGTCAACACCTGAAGGACCATTTCCGTACCTTACAGGGTACTTTTTTTTGATAGAAATGATACCCCTATTTCTCTATGTGTTGTATTCCTCAGTCTGATAAGGGTATTTTCTCATATCCAGCACGAAATTGTTATATTCTTCTCACGTTTGCCTTAGTAAGTTTGTACCACATTATGCTGTTATACAATGTACATGCCTGTGTCAGTTTCAACTCCCTGTAATAGGTCCATAGATTTAGACGAGTAATCCAGACCTACAAAGTGTTGCTAGTCATGGTCATCTTTCCGGGTGGCCCTCATCACTAATATCAGTTATTACAATGACGTCATGATGGGGTCTAATCACCAAAGACTTCATCTTTATAGTGCACATGTCAATAAATATTGCTCACTCATAATGAAGTCTCTCCTGATTGAAATAGGTACTGCAGAAAGTCGTTGTTTATTGTCAGCCGTCGAGCTCTGTTCACCAGCACTGTATCCCACAGCTACCCAGTCTTTACAAAAATACTTGCAGTATAATTTATTTGTCCTTCCACTAAAATTCCCAAGTTATTATGAACTTACTCAAGGGTTGAACCAAACCCATTATATTGTTTTCACATATCACAGTATTAATGCTGATACTATTAGAAACTCACTCATCTAAAATACATACATACATTTTGGAAATGGTTTTTACTCAATCAAAAAAGTGTTGCTTTGACTCATTATTACTAAATTATGTGTAAACAAAAAAATAAATTGGTAAAAACACAGAAAATCGTGAAAGTTTTATGTAAAACATATGCAAAGCAAGAAATTGAATATTTGTCATTTGAACATAAAAACATTGAGTGCATGTTTTTTTTACAACAATTTTGTTTTAGTTCATTCAACTATCAAAGAATGTGCCACGTGCACAATGTATGTGTTGTTAATTGGTCTTAAATTAATCAGGGTATATCAACTTGATACATACAACGTCAAAACTTGTTGACTCAGAATTGAAAAATATGCCAAGCTGACAAGGGATGAGTGTTTGTGTCAAGTGAACATTAAGTTCTGAACATTTTTGTGGACGTGTGTATAATGGACGTTGATGGCAGAACATTTTCCCGCATCCTGAAAGCTTAATGTGAACATCAGGTCAGTCAGTAAATATAACACTTTTCTCCTCTGACATGTTACATTAAATAGGCCAGAAATGAAATAAAAAAGGGAAGAATAAGTGACATTTCCAGGAATGTTGGTCTAACACTCCAGGCCTGAGCGTGCAAAAGGTTATGACATTTTTTCATAATAAAGAAAACAAATACATGTGAGTATGGGTGTGAGCAAGAGGATTAATACTTTTGTTGCTTTTAAGTATTATTATGTGAACATTTATTTTAATAGTTTTTACTGTGTTTTATTGTTTTATTTCTTGTGTTTTTATAATGCATTTTCTAACGTGCATTTTCTAAAAGTGCTTTATAAATGTGTATTAAGTGTGAAAACCAGCTAGAAAACCTGTGATTTTTTGTGGCTTAACTCTGCTCCTTCTTCAACCCCCCCCCTCACACTCTCCTCCCATCATCTCTCTCTCTCTCTCTCATGTCAGAGCCCCACAGGGTGCTGTAGTAAATGTCTGTCAGTCAGGTTCGTTTAGTGTTTATAGTCCATCCAGCCTCTCTGGTCCATTACAAATAGCTTTAAGTGGCACAGCACTCGCTCATTGCCATCACTCAACACTCTGTCTATTAGACTTTGTACTCAACCTGATTAATCTGACCAGTTGCTCAGAATAAAAATAACAGACGTGAAACAGTTTTTTCCTGAATGTAAAATCCTATTTGTTATGCATTATTATGTAATAAAATCAGAAAATAAAATAAAAGTCTAATATTTATCTATGTGTTTATCTGAGGAGGCACGCTGAATCATTTTGTTTACTTAATTAGTACAACACAGGCAAGCCGGGATCAGCCCCAGTTGATTTATGGCCGATTTTTATTTGATTTGACAGGCAGAACTATTTATAATTCAAGAGTTTTCAAGGGTGCCTTGGGGATTATTCCGTGTCTTAAGATTTGTGATGTAATCTGCAGCTCATCTTTCCAACGTCAATCAGAATAAATATATGTAGGGCTGGAGGAACTGGAATTTCGCCTCTTGGCTGTACATACATTTGTGTATTATATTTGCTTTGTGTATGACTTTTGCTTGTATATTTACTCTATGTACTGTACTTTTCCAGAGATTTAAGGTGGCTTTGCTGATCAATTTCTGCTACATTCCACAAAATTGCAGATAAAATTCATGTACTTCGGGGGTGACAATCTGGGTCAATTCATATCTCAACAAGTTTCTGAAGGGACACAGATACTCTTTAAGTTTTCTCATTCTCATATTATTGGAGTCTCATGCAATGTAATTAACTGTCCATCGAGAATAGGAATCAGAATTACTTCATGACGGAAATGTTCCCCTGGTGGATTCACTGCTGTCTGGATTTTACTCGCCCTGATAGAACTCAGAAGGCTATTAATATCTCAAATACTTTCAAGGGCATACAAGGCTTGCAGTAGTTTTCATATTTTGTGATGTGGAGTGGGAATATTTTTTGTGAAATATGGTGTGTAATCCCCTTTGCCGCCTGTAAATTCCCCTCTTCTCTCTGTGCTATGGTTAGTGTTGGAGAGGTAAGTTATTGTACTATTTGTTACATTACTTATTACATTCCCTAAATATGCAAAATGCACCATTTTTTCCTTAAAAATGTGGGATTTCACAGTTACCTTGCCAAAGAAAACAAACTTTGATCACTAATTATCTTGTAATTTTTTAGTACAGTACAATCTGAGTTAAGACAGTATTTCCCACTTATTACAGCTGGGAAGATAAGTGTACTGCAATTTTTGTCTAACTGAACGGTTTTAATTACTGGGGCGGAGAGCAGCAAGAAGAAAGACCTTGATTCAACTGGAGGAACAAGTTCTATTCTATACCCCAAATTGCCCCTGTGCAAATCATTGGATCCCTGACAGCTCCAGATGTCACTTTGACCTTGGCCCTCTCTGTCATGAGTGACAAAGAAAGAAAGCTTCCCCTGTTTGGCTAAAATGGGTATATTACATCTAAACTAACATTACTGCATGGGTAAGCTTAGTAATACTAGTCACACCGTCATCACAGGTCCTCATGTTTCCCCTGACATGCACCCACTCCAAATCCTGTTAACACCGCCAGCCTGCGCCACAACAACCTACATTCCACAGTAATCACACTGTCTGACTGAGGCATGTCAGGACATCAAAGCAGCGATAGTAACAATGGTGACAGAGCACCATGTTGGATGGACTCTGGGCTGACACCCAGAGAGGGGAGAGAGGAAGTGTGTTTTTCTTTTCTGCAATAAAAATATAATATGGAAAAGGAGGATATACATTGTGGAGCACCATATTGTTGTGGCTGCACTCCAAGCTTCAACCAGATCTGAGAAAAAAACTGAGGCAGTGATCCAAACAGAATGGGGACACACACATACATAAATACATCATCATAATACATATATTGAAGTTATTTTGACTAAGTGATAAAATCGGACATTATATATAAATATATATATATATATATATAGCTAAAAGAATTATTGTGGTGAACATATGGAAATTGTTGGTTGACACTGCAGGGCTGTTAAAGTACCTGAGTTTTCGTACCCATTCCAAAGTAATGCTTAGTTTATATAAAGAATAGAAATATGATTTATCTAAAAAAAATCCTTTTTTGTAATTTTATTAGATAAACCAAATGTTGAATGTCTAAATGAGCTCCTCTCTTCTCCTCTCCCTCTCCATCGCACCATGTGCTCGCGCATGCTCGGTCACGCAGCGCCGGGGCCCCGACACGGCTGCTCCTCAGCTTCAGTGCGCGTTGATGCACGGCGTCCCCGACTGACACGCCTTGTGTATCTCCTCCCATCAGCAACAGGGAGAAATCATATTCACTTCCAGCCGTGTCATTATAAAAACCATCCCACCCAGTCGGTATTATAAATTGCTGTTGAATGAGGATATGGAGAGTGAACGTTGGAGGAAATTTGTAGCCTACATATTTGCATAATGTAATTTTTTCTAGAAGTATCAGGAAATTGATCTGTGCAAATTAGTGTTAAATAGGGTGATTGCTGGATTAAGCGCATGTGCCTTCCTGGAATTAATCCAAGTATACATCAAATATATGAATCTACATGGGACTATATAGCTTAAAAATATGTTATAGTTTATCCTTCCAAAGGAAAACAATACTCACAATCTGTCTATGGAATTTCCTTGTGTGTGTGTGTGTGTGTGTTTGTGTTTGTGTTTGTGTGTGAATTACTCATCAGTGATAGGAGATGACGTCACTTTTACTTGAACTAACCCGACGATTCAGAGTTTACATCACTGTGCTGGAATATACTGTGTTCATCTTGATGAGGAAATAAGAAATCTAGTCCTTAATGAACAAATGGGGCTGTGAAAGTGGAGCTTATTTATGAAAAGTGGGCTAATATAATGTCATAAATATCACATATCATAATAGACTTTAGTGCTTTGTCACAATATAGCGTACTACATAATTCATGTTGTTTACCCATAAAGTATCTAGGAATTGCTTTTCAGCAATTCATTCCAAAGCCATCCTAAAATGAATCTAATTTTTAGGTGTCATTTCTAAAAATGAGCAGCATTGCCTGGTTTGTCTGTGTATGACCCCGGTAAAGGGTTTCCTGCAGGGCAATTTATTAAGAGGATAATTCTTCAGATGATGCGGTGATGACGGTGAGATTGTGTAAGATAGGCTACATATTTCTCTTTCCTATTCCAGTTGTGGATATGGCTGCATGCGCGGGTGCTGTGTAACAGTCCTGCGCACCGGAGCCAACCATTATGAGAGAGGAAAAGAGAGATAGAGAGGGGCGGTAGAAATGCAAGCAATAGGGGGAGGGGTGGAAAAAGGAGAGAGGAGGAGGAGAGTGTAACTGTGTGTGTGGAAGGATGGATAGCCTACCACCAGGCTGCTAGAAGAGAGCGCACACGCATAACACACACACACACACACACACACACACACACATACACACACGCGCACACACAGAAGAGGGTAGTGTGTGAGCCTGCCAGTCAGTCAGTCAGTGTGAGTGTGTAAGCCATGTTGGATGTGAATGAACGGGAGGAGAGATGCTGCTGCCGCGCCGCTCCTAACGCTCCGACCTCCAGCTCCACGGACCACAGCGGGTAGATGCCAACTCTCCAGGCCGACGGAGAGACGGGGGAGCCTGGGGGAAGGTGTCGGGCGGTGCCGGCGGTCCTGGAATTGGCCACCTAGCCAGAGGAAGGACTGAGGGAAGTAACTGGGAGAGGAGAATACGCACTCGACAGAGAAAGAGAGAGAATAGGCAGAGGTGGAAGTGGGAGAAAGGTGGGGAGAGACAGAGAAAGGAAGAGACTAAATGGCTGCACCGCTACCGGGCTTCACCCCGCTCCTGCTCTGGTCTCTGGCACTCCACCTGCTTCTCCTCGGCCCTTTGTTCGCCTTCACCCCGGAGACGGTGAATACAGAAGGGGTTTCCAACCAATGTACCCCGGGCCTCTTCTACCGAAACGCCGGTAAAGTGAGCCAACAGCAGCAGCAGCAGCAGCAGTGCGAGGAAGCAGGGGAGTCGCCGAGGGGCAGCTGGAATCTACACCCAAGCAGGTGGACCTTAGAGCAGATACAGAGTGAGGGATGCTCTGGAGTGCAGCACGCAGAGGGGGCGCTGGGAGCATATCACCAGGATGGGGCGAGGGGGACACGGAAGGAGAGACTGAAAGGAGTCGGGACGTTTGGGAGGAGTGGAAATGGCCCTCCGGCACCATCACCTCCTCCTCCTTCTCTCCACCCAGGTATTAGGAGCAGGTCGAGCTGGGATGGCGTCGGCATAGGACAGGGAGTGGAGAGAGGAAGGCTGGTGATGAAGGGCGTTGTTTCACCTGCTTTCACCTCCTCACCAGTTCAAAACGGCAAAAAACGGGCAGTACAAAGGACTAGAGCGTGCGCACAACGGTGGCCGGCGTCGAGGCCACACCTCGCCAAACGTGGCGCCGCCAGAGCCTTTGTGCACGCCTCTGGCCTGTGCAGGGCACCCGGAAGTGGAGAGAGGAGAGGGGGAGAGGTGTGGAAGAGGGCTGGTGAGGCAAGGAGGCTCTTAGCTACATGGTGCTCCCTGACACCCGGGCATCTCTACTGGCCAAGCCCCGACAAACACGCCCTCTCCACGGCCAAAATCCCCCCAGCAGGCCCCTTACCAACCGGTTGCTTTTGTTGCATTCATCCTCTTTCAGGATACAATTCACGACAATTCACCGTCAAATTTCATCACCGGTTCACCCAAAGTTCAACCTGTATCCAGGGATCAAAATTGGACTACATTTGTCATTTTTCATCTTGTAATTCCACGAAGTCCGGCTACACAGACACAATTCAGTCGCATCCAGTTTACAGGAACAGCAACAAGGCTTGGGGTACTGGTAATTATTCTCATTTGGGCAGGCACAATGTAATCGATCCCAGTAGTATAAGAGAGGGGGGTGATGACAGCTGCTCGGTTGGGTGCACTGGTAGCAGGGAGAGGGGAGCGAGGAGAGGGGGAGATGAACAGGAAGGGAAGGAAGCGTACAGATGTAGCGCACCGGCAGTGATTAACCCCAGAACCAGGGCGCACTTTGATTATTGTGGAACCCCTGTGCATGATGCGAAAGCAGGGTATTACTACGCCGGAATTAAGGATAAGGAGAGGGAAAGGAATGAGAGGAAAGATGGAAAGGGAGGAGGGGCGTACCAAGACAACAAACACGTTAATTTACCTAATTACCCGGATAATGATTTGCCTTTTCCGATTCTATGTAATGAGCTTCGGAAGGGGAAATCAGCACCAGCAAACACGAGGCAGAACAGTCAAACCCGGGGAGAAAGCAGAAAGGTACCCGGTGGTTGCTTTGGTTGTTTTGACAGTGTAGAAATTTTGAATGCATATTTAGCCGCGTTTATGGTCCGAGAGGGAGCCATAGCTCAGAGGAATCTCCCCATCCACATCACAGAGACGCCCGGACAACGCTTTCTATCCAGCAAAAGCGCAATTCCCGAAATCGAATCAAAATATTCTGGCTTGGTGCTCAGTACGCCCCCTCAAACACAAACAGACGATTATTCAAAAAGTGTGAAACTATCCAAAGCACTCCGTCTCTCTGCTGTAAAAGTAAATGCAACTCCAGAGACAGAGTCTGCATGTGACTCAGACTTTTTCTCACATGCTAAGTTTCCCGTTACATCTCCCGGAAATGTGTCAGCCACGTCTCGCTCTGCAACAGTTATCAAACCACATATTCGCTCTCAGTCTGATCACACCGCAACAAAACACCTGTCGCCTTTGTCGGAAATAAACCTGACTACATGGAAGGATGACTCTGCGCATTCGCTTCACTTACCCTCTGTGAAGGACCTGATTTCAGCACGATGGACAGCTCCCTCAGACTCACAGCGCATATTTTTGTGGCGCACATTAAACACCAACAGTAATAACAACAACGAAGGGGAGGGGAGCAAGGAGGTAAATGCATATAGTCATGAATCTGAAAAAGAAAAATCGCCGTGGCATGGTCAGACACAGCAGCAAGACCTGTTGGAAAGCGCACTGCCAAAGATGGTCCACCCAGTGTGCCCTGACTGCATTTCCCCCGACTGTTCAGCCACCGAGCGGGGGGACCATGCACATATGCAATTAAAATCCAGTAAGCAAGTGCCATTAGAGCCCGAAGGTGTCAGACAGTCAGATAGACGGCAGATGGGGGCCGAGGAAGAAAGGGAGAGGGATACAGAGAGGGAGGGAGAGCGCTTGGAGGGGTCCGCTGCTGTTGGGGGAGGGAAATTACAGGTGGGGGTGGGTGAGACAGAGTGGGTGCGCCTGATGGGAGGGAGAGATGCAGGAGGAGAAGAGCAAAAGGAGGAGGAGTGGGAGAGGGAAAAGAGAATAACAAAGGCAAGCCAGGCTGTGGAGAGAGAGTTAGAGGGAGGGAAGGGTCAGGATAGGGGCAGTAGTACCACCACCATCATGCAGCCAGATAGCGAAAGAGGGAAGAGAGAGAGCCAGGTTGATGAAAGCCATGAGGTAGGAGAGATGGATGAGAGGGAGGGGGAGGAGGGGGAGGAGAGGCAGGGCACAAGGGGAGAGAGGAGTCTGGAACAACTGATAATAGTAGAAGATGATGAAACCTCGCCGGGAAAAAGGGAGAGGGAGATTTTGAAGCCGTGGCCTCGCTCTCGACGTGCAGCCAACAGACACCCCCATTTCTCCCAGTATAACTATCAAGTACAAGTAGCTGAGAACCAGCCGCCTGGCACCTCGGTCATTGTCATGTCCGCCTCAGACACAGATGCAGGAGATGCAGGCAGGGTGAGCTACACAATGGCCCCACTGATGAACAGTCGATCATCTGACTACTTCCACATCCATCCAGACACAGGTCTCATTACCACCACTCAGATTCTAGACAGAGAACACATGGATTTGCATTACTTCCGGGTCACTGCGACAGATTATGGCCCCTCTCGCCTCTCTGGCACCACAATGGTGGCCATTACTGTTTCAGACCGAAATGATCATTCTCCCATATTTGAACAGACAGAGTACAGGGAAACAATCAGGGAAAACGTTGAGGAGGGCTATCCCATCTTACAACTGAGAGCGACAGACTTAGACTCCCCATCCAATGCCAATATCCGTTACCGCTTTGTTGGTGACACGGCTGCAATGGCACGAGGAGCCTTTGAGATTGACCCACGTTCTGGCCTCATTACAACCCGCGGATCAGTGGACCGGGAAACAAATGAGCACTACACTCTCCAGGTGGAGGCTAGTGACCAGGGGAAGGAACCAGGGCCACGCTCCGCCACTGTTAAAGTTTTCATCACTGTTCTGGATGAAAATGACAATGTGCCACAGTTCAGTGAAAAGCGCTATGTGGTAGCAGTGAAGGAGGATGTACGGCCGCACTCTGAGATCCTCCGTGTGAGTGCCACAGACAGGGACAAGGACAGTAATGCTGCTGTTCACTATAATATCATCAGTGGTAACAGCCGTGGGCAGTTTTCTATTGACAGTGTCACTGGGGAGATCCAGGTTGTGGCACCACTAGACTTTGAGGCAGAACGAGAGTATACGCTCCGTGTTCGTGCACAGGACAATGGCCGGCCACCTCTGTCCAACAACACCGGTATTGTCAGTGTACAGGTGACGGATGTCAACGACAACCCACCGATCTTTGTCTCCACACCATTCCAGGCGTCTGTGCTTGAGAGTGCCCCAGTTGGTAGTTCTATCCTCCACATACAGGCCATTGATACTGATTCTGGTGATAATGCCCGTCTGGAGTACAGGTTAACTGGCACCAGCTCTGACACGCCATTCATTATTAATTCTGCAACAGGCTGGGTCACTGTGAGTTCTATTCTTGACCGAGAATCTGTAGAGCACTATTTCTTCGGTGTGGAGGCTAGGGATTATGGCATGCCACCTCTTTCTGCTACTGCGAGTGTTACAATTACAGTGATGGATGTTAATGACAACCGCCCTGAGTTCCTCCAAAAGGAGTACTATTCTCGCCTGAATGAGGATGCGGTGGTTGGCACCAGTGTTGTGACTGTCACAGCTGTGGACCGTGATGTCAACAGTGCGGTGACCTATCAGATTACAGGAGGAAACACCAGAAACCGCTTTGCTATTAGCACAGCAGGAGGGGCTGGACTTCTCTCGTTAGCTCTCCCATTGGACTACAAACAGGAGCGCCGCTATGTTCTAACCGTCACTGCCTCAGACCGCACGCTCCACGACACCTGTCAGGTGCACATCAACATCACAGATGCCAACACACATCGGCCTGTATTTCAGAGTGCCCACTACTCTGTTAGTGTGAATGAGGACAGACCACCTGGAAGCACTGTAGTTGTGATCAGTGCCACAGATGATGATGTTGGTGAAAATGCTCGAATCACATATTTCCTCGAGGACAATATCCCACAATTCCGTATTGACACCTCAACAGGGGCTATTACACTCCAGGCAGAGCTTGACTATGAGGACCAGATGACTTACACTTTGGCTATAACAGCTAAAGACAATGGCATACCACAGAAATCAGACACCACATACGTTGAGGTGAATGTGAATGATGTGAACGACAATGCACCTCAGTTCCTCAGCCCCAGATATCAGGGAACAGTGAGCGAAGATGCTCCTCCTTTCACTAGTGTCCTTCAAATATCAGCTACTGACCGTGATGCACACGCCAATGGTCGTGTTCAGTACACTTTCCAAAATGGTGAGGACGGGGATGGAGACTTTACCATTGAACCTACATCTGGCATTGTCCGAACTGTTCGCCGTTTGGACCGTGAGAGCGTGCCATTCTATGAGCTCACGGCTTATGCTGTGGATCGTGGCGTTCCCCCTCAGCGAACTCCCGTCCACATCCAGGTGACAGTCCTAGATGTGAACGACAATGCCCCTGTCTTCCCTGCAGATGACTTTGAGGTTCTAGTGAAGGAAAATAGCGCAGTGGGCTCTGTGGTAGCCCAGATCACGGCCACTGACCCAGATGAGGGTGCCAATGCTCAGATCATGTACCAAATTGTGGAGGGCAACATCCCTGAAATTTTCCAGATGGACATCTTTTCAGGGGAGCTCACCTCACTCATTGATCTTGACTATGAAGCCCGCAATGAGTATGTCATCGTAGTCCAGGCCACCTCAGCACCTCTAGTCAGCCGGGCCACTGTCCGAATCAGATTGGTGGACCAGAACGACAACCGGCCCACTCTGCAGGACTTCCAAATCATCTTCAACAACTTTGTGTCCAATCGCTCCAACAGTTTCCCCAGCGGGGTAATTGGGAGAGTACCCGCCCACGACCCTGATGTGTCAGACAGGCTCTACTACACCATTGACAGAGGGAACGAGCTTCACCTGCTGCTCCTGAATCACACCAGTGGAGAGATCCGACTGAGCCGAAAACTGGATAACAACAGGCCGCTGGTGGCTCCCATGCTGATCACCGTCACAGGTAAGAGACCATGAAGGGAGAAATTGGTGGAAAGGATTGGAGGGTGTGTGTGTGTGTATGTATGTGTGTAGTCGGTATAGATTTCCCTGTAGCTTTATTCACTGTAACAAATACTGTGAAGATAAGGACTGAGACTCTACAGGTTTGAGTATGAGTGAGAAAGGGGTGTGATAAGACTGAATGGCATTCATGGTCTTGTGTTTCAAGAAGTCGAATTCATTCCAGAGGGAACTAAGTGTGAGAATTTATTACCCGTGTCTCAGACATTTGCCACATGTGATTGTGAGAGCAATGTAGACAGTGACAGAGCTGTTACTTAAATTAGGAGACTGATGCTAGTTGGCTAAGCAGAGTTTCAAAATGTCGAAGAGGTGAGAAGAGTCTGAGAAAAGAGTGACAAAAAAAAAGCATGTGTGACGCTTAGGGTGGATTTTGTGTGAGAAAACATGACAGCAGCCTACATATCACCAAAGGTAAGAAATGTGTGAGGCCTAATGGTAATTATTAGTATGTCTTTCATGTCAAATTTTCATATGAGTCAGGATGTTGTCAGTTTATGAGATACGCTGTTGCAAGCAACTGTTGTATAGCAGGTAATTTACTTTGGGCATGGTAATGGTAGAATGAGAGCTGTGTAGATGTGAGCAGTGATCTGTATCACAGTAACACCCTTAGTGCCATCCACATCCCATAGCGATATCCCATGAAATGCTATCAATAGGCCTACTTCCTTAATATAATAATAATAATGATCTTAAGCGTAAACCCATGGGCTATTAGTATGGAGAGAAACACATTTTGATTTCCCATGATTTTTCTTAACTGACTGCTTGTTGATTATCCATTGTGTTGATCATGGCCGTCACTGAGAAATGTTTGCAATTGAATTGATATTTCCTTCTGTTTTGGGGCTATGTCTACAAGAATATAATCATCTATCTTATTGCCGTCCAATGGATATTATTATATATTTATTATATATTTTTTGTTTGCATTTCCAGCCTTTGGCTTTAAGATAAAAGCTTCCTAAAAGCTTTACAGGCTTCTTTGCTGTCAATGATCAAAGCCTTAGAAACTGAATAAGTAAAAATAGCAGCATTGTTGCTTTGAAGGCCTGGTTAGTGCCGTGTTTGTATTGTGTCAGAAAGCTTTAATCGAGGAGCGCTGTGAGTGTGTGTGACCTGCTACCCTATTTAAACTGCTTTGACATCAGCCTCAATAGTTATGATGCAGGCTTATATACATTCATTTTGTCATAATTTTGGATGAGTGAGTGAGTGAGTGAGACAGTGAGTCAGTCATTTAGTGAGTGAATGACAGAGAGAGAATCATTTTGGGAACGACTTAATGATTGGGTGAGGTTTTTGCTGAGGGAGTGAAACATGTCAGTGACCAAATGAGTGAATGTGTAAACCAATTATTGAGTGAATGATTAAGTGAGTAAATTTGGGACTGACTGACTAAACTGCGGTTCAGTGAGTTACCAAGTGGTTGAGAGATACAGTTATTATTATTATTTATATATTTAACCTTTATTTAACTAGGAAGCCTCACATGAGGCATTTATATTTCTCAGTTATATGGGGTTTTAACATGGCTTTAAATTAATTTAAAGGGACTAGATCATTTAAATGTAGCAAGTTTTGCAAATCAAAGAAGGCTTTTTTCCCTAGCTCAGTAAAAACCAAGCGATCAAGAGAGTGAGTAAATGAATGGAAGAGAAAGTGTCTGAGAATATGATAGTGAAAGAGACTAAGACTGAAAGTGAATGAGTGAACAAATAAGTGGTTGAACAAAAAAGTAAATGTGAGTGTGTGAAAGAGTGATTTATTAAAAAGAGCAGTGACTGAGTAAATGAGCGAGCAAACAAGCGAACCTAGCACTCGTGTGTGTGTGTGTGTGTGTGTGTGTGTGTGTGTGTGTGTGTGTGTGTGTGTATGTAGGCCTGTGCCACCCTTTGTCTGTCTCTTCCCATGTGCATTCAGCTCGTTCGAACCAGACGTGTAGATTCATTTCCAATTTTTTTGCTGTTTCTCACTCACTGTGAATGTATGTTGCTTAGTCTCTCTTTCTCCCTCCATTGCTCCAGGATTAGACAGTTATGAGATTATAATGAAACAACAGTCAGCCAGAGTCATGCTCAGAGCAAAGCCGTCACTTTCATTGTACGCTGCGTTATCTGTGACTACCCGTCCCTCCTCTACCCATCACTTTCTTCCTCTCCTTTCTTCTACCCATCCTTGAATGAATGGATGGATGGATGGATGAATTGCTCAGTAATTTTTACTCCTTGTATTTTTCTGTCTTCTTTTTAATCATCCTTCTTTCCATTTGTTTATTTTGTCTTTTCTTCTCCTTTGGTCCTCTTTCTTCATTTCTCATTTTCTTCCTCTCTCTTCTACCTATCTCCTCAGTCTTCACCCTATATATATTTTCCATGCTTCTTTCTAACTTCTCTCTTTCCACCAATACTTCCCTGTTATTGTCTCATAACTCTCAAAGGCTGCTCCATGCTGCCTCCATGGCATATTCTTTTCAACTCTGCTTCTCTTCCTCCGTTCTGTTCTCTCCTCTCCTTATTTACTATCATTGTGTATGTCTCTGTATGGGATTTTCCTGACTGTGTTGTGTATTTTCTCATGTGTGTGCCTGATTGTTTTTATGCATGTGCATGTTTAAACAGTGTTTTAACACACTATGTACTTTCCGGTGCATAATGTGAGTGTGTGTCCTCTCAGGTGGTTCAAAGCATTGCACTTGAGTGTCTGAATATGTCTTTTCAAGGAATAATATCTATGCATGCCAGACAGTGCTGGGACTACACTCCAGTCTTTTTCTGTATGTCTTGCTTTCTCACTTCTTCAGTCTTTAACACTTTCTTCTCTCACATTATCTCTTTATCTCCCATTTATATTCCTCTCTCCTACTCGCTGTCTCTTCTTTCTATCCCATTTCCATATGACAGTTAGTTCCAGACTATTGATTCTCAGAATAATTCCCATATTTTTGGTGCATAGAGATTAAACCACTGCATCATGTTGCCAGCAGTTCACACATGAAACTGGCTTTAGGGTCATTTGGTCAAGGCAAGTAATGAAAAAAATATAATTTTAGCTCTGGATTCCTAACAGCGTCAGCTCAAGGTGCCCTTTATAAAACTAACCCCCAACTGCTCCTGTGGCCAGCAGCAAACACTGTGGTTGTACCGGCGAACTCTTAGTTGTGTATGTGTGTAGCTGTTTGAATGTTGATTGCCAGACCCCTTTCATAAGTGACACATTCTCCTAATTGGTCATTATCCTAATATGGCCACCTGTGTAGCAGTGTTTCATATTATGATTAGGTTGATGTGTAGGTAAAGCTGCATATAATACATTTTTTGTCAGAAACCACACTTTATAAGTGTCACCAAACAGTCGCCTATTTAAACATCCAGTGGAGGAACATTAGGATTCATTTAAATGTAGGTCAGTTATTGACTTTTAGCGCTGGTTTGGTCTCCACAAACTCCTAAGAAAAAAATATCCTATGAATGTGCTTTTTTGTTGCTGGGCAGGTACAGTGGGTTTATCAGAACTTTTTTTTTGCTGAAAATTAGGTTGATGAGAGCACTGAGTCTGAACCAAATATGTAGAATACTGAATACTGTAGAAATAAAACAAACTAAAAGAGACTAAAAAGCTCCATAGAACTTCAGAGTGAGTTTGTCACTGTGAGCAATGCCTTTCATATTACGTGATACTTTTATCCATTGTTAAATATTAATTAACAGATTGTTAGGATTGGCTAAGCAGTGGAAGGAGAACACAAAAAGGTAAATAATCTTCACCCGGTGTATGTACTCAAACAGAACATATATACAAATACTTGAAATTAGAACAGAATAAAAATTGAAATATGTATTATATACATTTATTATACAAAGGTAGTGCTATGGTAATGTGCAATACCAGCATAATAGCTGGTAACAACAACATAACATAACATACACACAGACTACAGCTCTATTGTGCTGGCTGGATGGAATATATATTATATTACTGCTGAAACGTGAATATGCTGAGCCACTGTGCAACCTACTCTATAGGGCACAGTGGGACGGTAGCAGGAGCTATAAAGAGACTTTAGATTCAAAAGCCGAGGTTCAAGAACTTAATTTGTCACATGCACATAGGATGTGCAGTGAAATGAAACAATGGCAATGCCTACATTTACTTTATCTTAGCAACTGACCCTATTATGACCTGGAAAAACCTGTGTTGTGGTACCTCTAAATTCATTAACAGTAAGTAAGCCAATTTCCATATTTGCTGACAATATGATAGTGAAAGAGACTAAGACAGATAGGCAGCTTGAGATCAGTGATTAAAGCAAACAAAAGCCCGGGCTATTAGAGTTTTTTACAACCACTAACATCCTTTTGTCCAATCTGTAGTCACATTTTCAAAACTCTAAACACGGTTTGTTCATACCATACATTAACACAATTCATGTTGTTTACACAGAATATGCAATCAATTAACTCATTTCTAAAATGTCTAAAAGTTTTTCTTTACGTACAAGCTTACCCACTAACAAAACTATGGATGTTTTGTGTTATTTACAAATGCTTGTGCACAACATGTCAGAAATGAAGATATCATTTTCAAAACCTTAAATAATGTATAAAGCATCTACTTCTGCTGCAATAGCAGCTAAAAATCTATATTGGAACAGCTGATAATCATTTCTGAATGACCTGATCATTGAAACATTGAGAAACAGCTGATTTATTGTAATTTGGGTAAACCAGATCAACCACAGCTAATTCCAATCTCAACCAGAGACATGTACAGGTGTTGAAGTCCTTTCAATTACATACACAATGCAGTAAAAAGGGAGCTTTCTGGAGTTGAGTTTATCAAATGCGGATACAGAACAACACAGAAGACTAGAGAAAGAAACAATAATGTCTGAACAAGGGAGAAGAATAGTTGAGAATAGGGCCAGGGGGGAGTAGCTGAACCAGGGTGAGTGTTTCTATCCAGGTGCATAGTGAAAGATGACATTAGATGTGATGTGGATGAGAACATGTGGCCAAAGGCTGAAGATCAAATGGATTAGAACAGGACAGGCATTTTTGTTTATTTGTCTATTCCTTCTGTGCCATAGTTTTTTGTTTCAATGTAATTGTGTATTTACATTTACATTTACTCATTTGGACACTTTTATCCAAAGTGACTTACATTTACAAAAAAAACATACAAGCATCAATACAGTAAGAGATCTAAGTATCAATAAACACTGCACAGGAAGTGCAGAGGGTTAAAGGTGTTTTAGGAGGAAGCGTTCTCGAAAGAGATGTTTTCGAAAGAGATTAGTTTTCATGAACTTCTTGAAGTTAGAGGGGGACGCGGCTTCTCTGATGACATGTGGTAGTTTGTTTCACCATCGTGATGTTACAGATGAGAACAGCCGGGACTGAGATTGCTTTGTGCTTAGGGATGCAGAGCCAGACGGCGTTCGTTGGAGGAGCAAAGTGGCCGAGAAGGAACATAAACGTACTGTATTCAACAGTATTTTTACACATTTTGAAGCAAAAGCCACATCGGTTGGATTATTTGTTGATCATTGGCTACAATTTCATCTTGCTAATAAAGGTTTTACTTCTGTAACTCTTTCATTTACATTTTTTTCTTAATCTACATTTTTTAAAGTAAAGATCACTCATTCACTTTTACATAGTTTGTTTTTTGACCCTCAAGCCAAAAATGTAGGGTGGTTTACTGTAAAAGGAAACTGAATTACAAAAAACAATGGATTTCACATAGTTTACTGTATGCAGGTAGAGCTGAAACATGAAAAGTGATACAGTTTCAGTAATGCCATCAACTGTTTGTATTTAGAAAGTCGTTGTGCTATGATTGATGGATCTGTTCATTTTTGGAAAGAAAACGTGCTAGTGTTTTGAGAGAATGATTTGAGTCAGGTTTGCTGTGTTTTGATAGAGTTTATGTATGTAGAGAATGTTATTTTGCATTTTAAAATGTAGAGTTTGTGTTTAAAGAACAAAATGTGGTTTTGAGCAGAAAATTTACTATTTGGCTAATTGTGTGAGGTAGGTGTGTTGCTGTGTTAAGAGTTTTGATAAGGGATCTTGAGTTTAGGTAAACGCTTGTTAGCAATTGAAAAAAACTGTAATTGAAGTTTTGCGGTAATCGATCTCTTGAAGCAGAAACACCATACTTTTAACCACCATATTTTTATGCTCGGCTACACAAGTTGAAAAGCTTTACTTTTATGACAAATGCACATTTCTATCAACAAAACATGAAATTGTCAGCCTGTTGCGTAAATAGCTCAGTTGATAGAGTGTGAGCCCTATGTACAAGGCTGAGTCCGCCCTGCTTCGAATCCAGCTTGTGCCCATTTGCTGCATCTCTCTCTCCATTTCCTCTCTATCCACTTTCCTATCAATAAAGGCAAAAATGCCCAAATTTATCTTTAAAAAACAATTGTCAGCCTTCTCATGAGTGTGGTGAAATAACTGTGGTGAGATGGCTTATGCACAATGTTTGAAATTTGCTCAAAAGCTTGGAAAGTTTCGTGGTTGAGCTGATGTACAGTCTCTGTTTTTCTTTAAAGCAGACCCATGCCATTTTTAAATAATCCAAAACCAGTTTCTAAGGTGTGACTCCTCAGTTCCCCAGAGAGCACAACTACACTAAGTTCTTCACACTGCTCTTTGTAGCCTGACAGACAAAGGCATGAAACTTGTTATACATAAAACAGTTATATTATGCAGGCTGAATAAGGTATCTGATAGCATATTCAGGCTCCGTAATGCATTATGCTGAAATAATATATTCAGGGATTGGGAAAAATACATCTTAAAATTAGATACCAAATTTTAAGTGTGTCACAATGAACTACTATATCCATCAGCCATGCCATGTATCAAAATAAACTGCTGTATTTTTGTTTTTCAAAAATACTAAAAAATACTTTTCCAAGGTGGCATGAAATCAGTTCGCAAACCTTTTATCTATCGGCCTATTTGATCTATCCCTTCACTAGTACACTGACTCAGTTGATTAAATGGACAATGTTTTAGAGCAACAGCTTTTTGTCATGCAATACATCTGACATATGCAACCTGTTAAAAGATTAAATATTCACATAACCCAGATGAAGGTTAGTTTTAAAGCAACATTAAGTAGTATTTATATCTTTACAGTTTTAAAATCAATTTGATGGTAGAATGACTTGTAATATGGTGAGTGACGTCACTATCATTGCCTCTCGTGACTGTGCGAGCTTTGCTGGCACTCCTTAGTAAGTAAGCTATGAAAAGAAGCAAAAAGTATGCCAGAGTATTCACAGACAGAGGTTTAGTTGCTAGCTACAGTATCTCACAAAAGTGAATACACCCCTCATATTTTTGTGAATATTTGATTATATCTTTTAATGTGACAACACTGAAGAAATGACACTTTGCTTCAATGTAAAGTAGTGAGTGTGCAGCTTGTATAACAGTGTAAATTTACTGTCCCCTCAAAATAACACATCACACAGCCAACCTCTTTAACATTCTGGTAAAAGAATGCAAAACGCCTATTCAAGGCATATCCAAAGTTAATTGAATGTAGTTCTTGAACCATTTGGAGTATATGCACGGTTTTGGGCTTCTCTGAAAGATAACACTCTGGAGTGTCTAACCCAAAAGTCAGAATGGTTGTAACTGCTACTGGAATTGATTAATATAAGTTTAAACACACTAAAACTAATATATATTTAATTTCCGCTTGAAAATACTCGCTAACAAATGCATGCAGACAACTATAACTGGGACTTATTAGCTGGAAAACACTGTAGGGCCACAGCATAAGCCTTACCTAGTCCTAGTTTAAATTTCATAACAATACCATGAAAAATTAGTATTTTACGGTTTTTCTAAGTGTATGTCTTAGCGTATCTTTTCTAAAACAGCCGCTCCCCGCAGGCGGCTGCTGCTGCATCGCTCCGTATCAGCCGGTAGCTCGACACAGATGTGTTTTTTTGCTGGTAGATCATGAACTTACTACTTAAAGCTGGATATCGTTATTTTCAGAATTTTATTGGATACACGGGGTGCCAGTCATCGGCACAATTGCTTGCAATTGGCTCGGCCTACCCATGAAATAATACGGGCTGGCCCTTCCTTACTCTTCTTGCTCTCGTTGGCTATTGAAGGCTGTGAAAGGGACATGTGAGCTCCTATTGGATCGGATTTGGTTCACTGAAAGGTTAGAGTTCAGCGGCTAATTTGAATCAGAAGAATCGGAATCAGAAGGAGCTTTATTGCCAAGTAGTGTTTTACACATACAAGGAGTTTGCTTTGGTGATAAGGTGCTATGCACAGATAGACATACAGCTGACATAAATAGATGTAGAAATAAATAAATATGTAATAAACAAATGCAAGTTATATAAGAATAACAGAAGAATAGAGAAAACTGACAATATAAAAAAATAAAAATAATAATAAAAATAACAATGGAACAACAACGATTTACAAATAACAACAAATCAACAACAAATTAATAACCATTATGTGCAATGTGCCAGCACAGGTAGCCTTGTGTTGCTGCAACGTAGCAAATGGGGGTGTTTCATACAGGCGCTGAAGGGTACCTTTTGCGTAAAATCCTTACGCTTGGTCACGCTGTCTGAAAGCGTCTGTTATGACGCATTGAGATGAAAATGCATTGCGGAGACAGACGGAAAGAGCACCACCCACTGGTGGCTACATGGGGCAAACACTCCAACGCTGACCCAAACTAAACACAGATTGACATCTTTAAAACAACCAAACCTGTGGGATTTATTAACATAATAAATGTTAAATCAAAAATACAAAAACATATGGTCATAACACATACATCCACGGCTGAGAGGCAGTAAGACCAGCAGTCCCAACTCAAAAATCCTCCTTTCTGATGCTGGCACAGGAGCTTCGAAATACCGCCTTCCAAGGCCAGGTGGACCTCATTCAGCAATCAGCTGTAGCACTCCTGGGGCAGAACTAGAGGACAGAAGAGCAACATAGACGCACAGCGCAGGGAAACACATACAGCCGTAACAGTATTACACTAACATTAAACATTTTATTTATTATTATAATATCGTCCCAATACACAAATTTATAACTTGTTTATTAAGGTTTTTATAATTGCCTCTGCAGTGGACAGATTTAAATTTAGCCAGGATGCCATTGTACAAATACACATTTCAATGGTGCCACAAATTACTTGAATCCCCCAGCCCAAACCTTCCACTCACTGCGGGTGTCTGTCACTGCCCCAGCTGTTCTCAAGTTTGAAAGCCAAAATATGGTCAGCCTATGTTAGCAAAGTTGGCAACTTGTTCATTTTTATCTTAATGTAATAATAAGAAATACACGTGTATAGCTGTCCTTATTTACGACAGCCTGAATTACACGCCAAAGCACACAAAAACCCACACCTTACATAATGTTGCTTAAAAGTAACATGTTTGTTTGTAATGTTTAACTAACATTTGCTCAACTCTAAAACTGCTAAATATCTAGAAACCTACACTTTTCTCACCGTGACTTTCTTCTTTGTGTCTGTATCAGTTTTCTGTTCTGATCTCAACAAGTTTGGGCAAATTATTGAGTAGGCACCACTCAGAGGCAGCCCTTTTATGATTTTCACTTCGACTTCGTATTGCCTCATGCCACCCTCATGTCTGTTTGGTAAGATAGACACACACCTGTAGCCTGCTGGAGGTCATTTTGTAGGGATCTGGCAGTGCTCCTGTGGTTCCTCCTAGCACAAAGGAGCAGATACCGGTCCTGCTGCTGGGTTGATGCCGTTGTCCAGCTCTTCCAAAAGGCCCGGTGTAATGGTGATGCTGTTAAGACTGTGCTGGGAGACACAGAAAACCTTTGTGTATGGACACGCCATCCTGGAGGGGCTGGGCTATTTGTGCAACCTAAATTGGCTGCAGTTATCTACCCCTAACATCAATATCTGTTGCGCTAGATGTACAATATAACAATTTAATAGAATATTAAAATATTTTCCTTAATATGAAGGCTAATGCTGCGATGGATTGGCGACCTGTCCAGGGTGTACCCCGCCTTTCGCCCGATGTCAGCTGGGATTGGCTCCAGCCTCCCACGACCCTGTATGCAGGATTAGCGGTTGACGATGGATGGATGGATGAAGGCTAATGTAAAACATATATTATTATAAAATAATTAAAAAGAAAAGCAGCTAACCTTGATATTTACGAAGCTGGAACAATGAAACAGTTTTACATGAAAAATATAGTTGTAATATGTTGTTGTAGTACAAAATAGTTAATAACATTGCCTCCTACAAAACCATTCATTAAATAATAATTAAATCATTACAAAGGAAACACTGTATCACTCAACATTATATCTTATTCAGTTTTATGGCCAGTTGAAATTTTGGCTTATACATTTTGTTACAGGGGACCAGCTATTGCCAGGTAGACCAAAACGTCCATTTTGGACCTTATTTGTGATAAAGAAGTGGTTATTTATTAAATATATAACCTTGTATGATGTTTTTGTACTTTCTCTGTTTCTTTAATTTGGATGGCTGACATTTATTTTACATTTTGTTTCCCAATTACATGGCTGGATGAGCCAAATACAGGTTAAAATGTAGACCATGACAATGGCACCAAATGAGTAGAAAAACTGCTTCTGCAACACACATAAGGGATTAAGAAAAACCAGGCCACAATTTACATTTTCACAAAACTATAAGTCTTTGTCTTATAGGATCTAGGGTCATTTGGTCAAGACCCAGAAAAACATTATCCACAAGCAAAGCTTATTTTTAGCATGCTAACAAATGCTTTACAGTCGCTAACAAAAAGAAGACAAACAAACCACATTAGAGACCATACAAACTTCAGGTCTCCTAACCTTTCAAACATCAAAGATGTTATGGCAAATGGAAATATAAATGTTCAGAAATAGCATTAAATGATTTGTTTGTGCTGGTCTGAGGCTAAATGGAATTGGATTCAGTCAAAATCAGCCACAAGGGAGGAGTGAAAGGTACAATGCAGGGAAAATGAGGAAAGATCATCAACAGACTGGAATGTTTAGCATAGTATCATCAACAAATCATTGCCACGTTTGCTTTACACGAATGATTACTGTAAACAAACCATTAGTGACAGCGAGAAAAAGCTGGATTACTCATCCGTTGGTTTGTGGGCTACCTTTTTGAATCCTCGAGTTTGGTCGTTAGGGCACAGCCATGTTGATTTTTTGCAACCAGCGGCACCAGACGTGACCATATTTGGAAGAGACTGTTGAGCCAGCAGCTCCTAGTGGAACTAGCTAGCTTTCTTAGCTAGGTGCATCTGTAATTTACGTTAACTGTAATTTTAACCGGGATGATAATTTTGTCTAGCGAGCAACAGGCTTAAAACTAAATGTCCTCACCAGAGAAAATGAACAGCAAATTCCTGATAAGCTTTTTCAATAGCGATGGTTAAATTTACACAGTGCTGTGGGTACGAGTCACTGTAGGTCGCCATGGTAACAACTTGTCAATCACAGATAGTCCCGCCCTAAAGCATACTCTGCTTTATGGTCTATTTTCCTCTAAATAGGACCATTATTTACAAAATGAACATCATGCTGTGAAGACATGAAACTAGCGATTGAGACCATAAATCATTATGAAAGAGGTTACTGGGGTAATTATTCAGGTGAGAAGTAGGTTTATTTTACCATTATTTCAAATTATTGATTGTGTTTCTTTTCTTGTGTTTCTCGTGGGTCTGTTTTGGACGTTTGCCCTTGACAACCTCTAATGCGGAAACAATGGTCTTTTCCACAATTTTAATGCCTCCTATCTGAACATTAATAACTGTAATTAAAACATTCAGAAGTGTGCGTTCTCCCTGTGTGTGTTGGAGTAATTTGCATACACAAGTTAGCATCACAGGAGGTCTTTTTGCTGCACATAACATACTGAGCAAACTGTAACTGCTGCACTATTACACTGCCCCACAGGGGCAATTGTTTGGAAAATATAAATTTGCAATATATTCAGGCGACTGAAGGCCTTCACAGTGATAGGAGCGATGAAAGCTGCTACAGACACACCGTGCCTCAGATGCTGGAGTTACTACAATGATTCACAAAAGAGTAAAGTGCTCAGCCCACAGTGTTATGCTCCAAAATGCCAAATGATTTAACTCAAAAATAACATCTCACCTCAGATAAGGTGGAGCCCTGTGGACATTTGGACAAGACAAACACAAAAGTGTTTGTCTTTGCATGAAAAATAAGAAAAAATGTTTTTCACACAAACAACATGTATCTATGGTTGTACATTTGAGAGAAAAGACTAACCGCAGCAGCAACATCACAGTACACAAAAGACAGATGCAAGATGGAGGTTGAAGGCTGCTGCCATGAACAGCTGCTAACTGATGTCACGTCTGCATGTTACAAAGGTCAGAGTGTTACACTCTGGATTTGCTTATAAGTACAATAGGCACGAGGGTGTGTGTAAATGTGATATGGGCTTAAAGTGAGAGTCTTTACATGTGAGAGGGATTTTTATTTTCAGTGTGTGTGTAAGTGTATCTGGTTAAATGTAAAGGATTAGTGCCTCTATTGTAAAAGGGTGATTTAAACCATTATGTTGCTGGGACTGCTGTGTCTTTGAGTTGCTATTTTTTTTTTTTTTTAACTCTGTTCTATTTTTCAGTATAATCAGTGTTCAGACCTTAGGGGTAGAAAGGCTGGAAAAACAACAAACAGAGCGCAGAAATCAGTTGTCAAGCCAGCGCCTGGGCTGTGTGTGTGTGTGTGTGTGTGTGTGTGTGTTTTGTAATGATGTGTACACAATATTGTTAACGCTTGTGTTATTTTTCAGGCATGAATGCCTCTCTCTCCATTTATTCACATATTTGTACTTATTTGTATGTAAGTGCCACTTTGGCTTTTCGTACTTTCACTCTCTCTCGGGCAGTTGCACTCATTACTTTTAGGTGACAGTGCATCGTACAGTCCTTTGTGTACTCTATTAACAACTTGAAACGGTTTATGTGTGTTTAAAAAGGGAAGTGTTTGTTCAGCGGCCACTGTACCTATTTATTTTCCTGACCTGCGGGCAACTTACACAGCTGAAAGCTGCTCACACTTTTCAACCTGCTCATGTATTTTATTAGGACTTTTCGAGGACTGTGAACACAGAGGAGAGACAGGAAAAGGCCAAACAAAGGGATAACACAGTGTGAAATGGGATTTAAACCCATGTGATTGTGGGTACATGGACTGTGAGCTAATTGGCTGAAGGCACCATGACAGAGTAGAGTGTTTCAGAGTAGCAGCATACAGCTTTTCTTCAGTCTAAATCCAATTTTACTGTTTTTGGTTTTTTGCATGCTAGTTGTAATGCATTTTTTTCCTTTTAATCCCAAGTCCTTATAGTACCAAGAGTGCAGAGAGTTTGAGTCAGACTCTTAACCATGGCAGTGTCAGTGCCATGTGTGAATGAATGAACAATGTAGGGATTTGAACCGCTAACACCGGCAGTGTTTGCCTTTACAGGCTGAGCTACACAGAGTCACAATAAATGATCAAAGAAAAAAATGGTTATCTGCTGAAATTACATTCCCCATGATTCCCATTCAAAAGACATTTTTAATTGACATGAGTGCCTGTTCAGATGTGCACTTCGATTAATTCATGTAAAATGTACTTGACGAATATTCAAGGTTTTCTTCCCACAGTAACACTGGGAGGAATTTGAACACAGGAGACATTTGAATGTTGTAGCTGAATTTAATACAGGTAAAAACAGTCTGCATCTGAAACACATTATAGACTATCTTGAAACCCTCAACACAGACAACAGATGTGTGTCCCCTTTCCATAATACATACTAATTATATAGGCCATGCTATGTGATACACTAATTGTCACAGTATACTGTTAGTAAACAAGAAATTTTTTAAATTAGAATGTAGACGCTAGCGGCACAGATCGGGATCCAGTTAAGTTGTGAAAAATGCAACATTTGACATTTTCAGAGGAGAAGACCAGATGCAGGAGACCTATTATGCTTTTCCAGATTTTATGACTTATCTACAATGTTACAATGTTGGATGTTCATTTAAATATGGTCAAAGCTTCAAATAATGACGTTAAAGTATTTGGAATAAATCCCTGTGAGCCAAAACCTCAGATTTCCTCCTGTTCTGAACGCTCTATTCTTTAATAGCTTTTTCTACTAAGGGCTCTGTTATAGACACACGGAGCTAGACGGAGCCGGTATTCCATAGATGGTCATTTGCTCCGCACAGCTAGCTCAGTCTGTCTGTACCACTCAGCGTGGTACAGCGTGTACCACTCACCAACAACAGCCTGGTAACATGCTTCAGGTCTTGGCAAATCAGAAGACAGTGGGCTTTGAGAGGGGGGCCCTTAAAGAGGCAGGAGTATCTACAGCTTGTTTCAGACAGAGGCTGAAATAAAGCCCTACATGAAGGGCCAGTATAAGACAGAAAATTATATTTTTGAACTTTGAATCATGCAAAGCTGCCATACAGGAGTCACAGAACATCACAGAATGCAGTATAATAGGTCTCCTTTAAAGGATTAAAATGATTAAAGAATTTGGACTTGAAACTACTACTACTTGAAACTTTTTTTTAGATAATTGCTGAAATGCAAGCTTGAGATTTACAGCATCACCTTGAGGTCAGAGAGTGTCATTTTATGTACCTGACTAGTGGGTGAAATGTTCAACCCTCCTGCCAAATTCCATGTTTTAAGGTTAATGTACAAACACTATTTAGCAGAGAAAGTGTCACGGGATCTGAACACTCCCACTGTTGGCATTGTTGGATCGTAATATCCCCAGAGTAGGTGACTTACTGGTGGAGCCACTGGTGAGAGTTGGTTTTTGTTCACCTTCTCACAAGTTAAGACAATGACATCACATGTCTTAGCCTGATATTGTTATTATTAGTTTAAACTTAAAATGCTTGAAACAGTCAAAAGTTACAGAAAGATAATAAATATCACTGCAGACCCACACACTTGATATCTGCTATCTACAGAATGCCTGTGTTGATTTTGGTAGTGTTTGAATGAAGACTTGTGGAGATATAGATGTTAATTGATATAGCATATTCTGAAAAATGTAGAGTGACAGACTTCTGAATTGACCATAGGTTTTGGTGAGGCAGATTGAAAATAATTTTGATAACTTTATACCAGAAAAGTCTATAGATAATCCTGCCAAAGTTTCAGGTCAGTTGGAAAGAAAGAAAGAATAATGATGCTGCTTGGATCCTTCACAATTTCAATTAGATTAAGCCTCACAGTTTCAACAACACATTCAAAATCAAGTGTTTTTTGGGGGCTTTTTTATAATACCTATGTTTTTGTTTTTGTTGTTTTACAGTGTGAACACACTGTATAGTCAGAATCTGCACATTGGGACACAGCGTGTGTTTATGAATAGAAGTTTGTGTGACTAATGTGTCCCCGAGCACGACACCAAGCAGCGTCCTGAAACCACAAAAGTGTGTTCCCCTTTGATTTCAAAGCATCTGTGATTTTTGTGAGATTTTTAGGCAAAATAATGAAGCTTTTTTTTTTTTGGCTGTGACTTTCTTGCTTTCTTGTTCAAAGGATAATGCCAGGGCTCTGCCTTATGACCCATCCTGCCCTGTATTGCAGCTTTTAAAAATGTTTCCGGGCTCCAGCTGCGGGCTTCTATTGTACTCTACTTTGCAGACAATTTCCATCTGGATTTCCAGGAAGCGAGCTTGGGATGCTCTGACATTCAAGAATATGAGTGTGCTATTAGTCAGGCTACCTGGCACAGAGAGATAGCACTGAACTCCCTCAACCCTTTGAAACACCAGGGACTGTATACCCACAAAGCATCTTCGAGCCAGAGCACTGATCGGAGGCCTGCCTCTCTTTCACAGCGCATTGATGTTCACGCATCCATGGGACCTGGCTGATGATTCCAGACCAGTGTGTTTATTCTTAGAGGCTTTATGCATGGCAGCCCCAAGCTCTACTCCCTCTTTGAAGTGTGGACACATGAAGGGGAAAATGTTGGCTGGAAGCCCACAGAAGCAGTGAATGATCGCTGAAGCGACTCTGAATTGTTATTTACGAAATGCTTTGTTTTCCCGTTGTGCCAAAGATACCAAAATAATCTTCCATTTGTGAGTTAGGATGTTATTAATAATTTATTGTTTCCATGCACACTAAAGCTGAGTGGCAAGGGGCGATACATTAGTTATGACTTGCTGACTTATTGGGAAGTTATGGACAAGATCACCTTAATTCACCTCTCACCAGGATACAAAAGTAATTCTACAATTTCTTCATGTCTTTATATTCCACAGAGACAGACCAGATGCCTCTGGATTAAGTTCTGGATATGAAAGGTCTCCATCCAAAATGACACATCAACAGTCTTACAGGTGTAATGTACACTGAACAAAATTATAAACACTTTTTGCCCCCATTCATCATGAGCTGAACTCAAAGATCTAAGACTTTCTCTATGTACACAAAAAAATAAAATGTAGAAGTGCCAGTACTGCGTACCGGTGAGTACCGGCTCACTTCAAGCACTGGATATGAAGCTAGAGCCATGTTTAGCTTAGCTTAGCATAAAAATGTAAACTTTTGCTGTTTTACTAGGTATTATGAGTAACTTTCGTTTGTACATTTCACTTCTTGAAGTTAGAGGGACACCTCTGCTCTGATGGCATGTGGTAGCTCGTGGTGTTACAGATGAGAACAGCCGGGACTGGGATTGCGTTGTGTGTAGGGATGGCAGAGCCAGGCGGCGTTCGTTGGAGGCGCGCAGTGGCCGAGAAGGAACGTAAGCTTGTATAATGGAGTTTAGATAGATTGGTTCAGACCCAGTAGTAGCTCTGTATGCAAGCATTAGTGACTTGAATTTGATTCGGGAGGCCATGGGTAGCCAGTGAAGGTCACAGAGTAATGGAGTGACCTTGGGCTGATGTGCTGCTGCATGTAGCACGATGTCAATTATGGTTCTCAGAAGTGTATTTTTGTATATATAGCCTACAGAAGTAGACTGAATATGTGGATTTGTGATGTATGTGTGTGTGGGTCCTACTCCTTCAGATTATCCCAGTTCTTTTCATAGATCCTTGTCTCATTTCAATGACAATGGGGGTTAAGTTTCAATTTCTGCATATTTGCATAGTGATCCAGAGGGCTGATAATAAAGCTGGCTTTTAGCCCCAGAAGACGAGGTGACATTTAATTACGCTACATAATACTGTATGTCAGACGTGCTAAACTATCAATGCTCGGTAAATCTAAATGCGCCGTATTTGTATAGCGCATATAACCACTCAAAGCGCTTTTACACGGCATCTGCATTCACCATTCATTCACTGAGCCTAAGTGCTCAAACATCTATCTATCTATCTATCTATCTCATTCTATTAAAAAGTTCCCTGATTATTTTCTGTGGGAGTTTTTCTCCTCTGGCTGTTTGTTTATTAAGAAGATTGTAGTATGTGTGCATGTGTGTGTGCATGTGTGTTAGAGGTCAGTAGGGAGTGAGGCTCCTCATAATCCGGTAATCAAACCAGCTGCCACCCGACCCAACCCCCATCCCTTTACACATATTTCTTTCTCTTTTTTTCCTCAATCTCTTTCTGTCTCTTCCTCCATTTATTCCGGTTTTCTCTCTGAATTTCTTTGTCTTTATATTTCTGTGTTTCTATGTCTTGCTCTTTTTTTGTCTTTTCTAATTTCCTTCTCTAACATTTAATAATTACAAATTACTTCTTTTTATTTATGCCAACACTAAATGAGTAATAAATTGTAAATGAGGGTAAACAGTGAATTAAATAATTTGCACAAACCATTTCATCAATTTACTAACCTAAATTTTTTTACTACAGTATTAGCAAAGGAAAATATGTGAATCAATAATCAATCATATACATTGACAGTAGTTAAAGTAGTAAATTATTGTTGATTTTCTATTTTCAATTTTTTATTGTGTTTTGTATTGATTAATCCCTGATTTAAGGCCATCGTCCGCCTCCATCGTCTCCTTTGCTTTTTGCAGTTTTTAATAAACCTTCACTCTCCTTCCCCCTCCATCACCTCTCTGGTTTTTTCCTTCCCCTCTACAGCCTCCCCCTCCATCCATCACTGCCATGCTTCTTTCATTCTCTTTCTTTCCACCTCTTGCTATGCTGCTTTTGCATCAAGATCTCTGGCGTATTGTTTTTCACTCTTTCTGTCTGTCTCTGTCTTATCTTTAACCCTGTTTCACCTTTACAACTCCTCAGTGCCGCTGCAGAAAATTTCCTCCTCATGCCAGTGTTGTCATGTGTATTTGTATTTTTTTATGGCTTATTAGCCAGCCTGTTGCACCAAATTGCTTTACAATATACATCACAGCCCAGCACTGGATTGTGTTTGTATGTAGCGTAGACTAAATATGTCTTGTGTCCGTTGTGTTGCAATTCATTTGAACTCATTTTGTAGCAAAGCCGTGTTGTCATTGTAACCAAAGCTGAATGTGAGGAGACAGGGGTGATGAATGATTTTTCTAAATGATTCATTTCTCTCTCTCTCTGTGGCCTATTCAATCACATGGACAAGACCTGAAACAAACTTCATGGCTCATGAACAAATGTAGATTTCAGTAGGATCTGTGTTTAGTTTTATTTTTACTGGAACATAATTATGATTAAAGAATTTTAAAATCCATTCTAACAATGAAGTGTATTTCAGAAAATGACCATGCCTTTTTATCTAACCATTCACCTAGCCTTTTTTCTTTAATTCTGCAGATGGCGTCCACAGCATTTCAGCCCAGTGCATTCTCCGCGTCCTCATCATCACCGAGGACATGCTCGGCAGCAGTGTCACTGTCCGCCTCCAGAACATGTCCCAGGAGCACTTTCTGTCACCGCTGCTGGGTAACTTCCTGGAGGGCGTGTCGGCGGTGCTCTCGGTGCCTGTTGAAGATGTTTTCATCTTTAACATCCAGCCTGACCTGGACGCAGCGCCGGGAGGAATCCTGAATGTCAGCTTCTCTGCCGCACTGCCGGGTGGACTTTTCTTCCCCTCTGAGGCCCTGGAGGAACAGCTGTACCTTAACAGGCTGAGGCTGACATCACTGACACAGATGGAGGTTAGTACACATTTACAAGTACAAGCACAATACAAGTTTAAAGTAGTGTTAGTGTATATAACCACTCTGTGAATTCATAACATAAAATAATATAAAATTTGAAAGTTTAACATGCATGTGAATCAAATTTAAAGGCCCAATCTTACATTTTTACAGCATATATCAAGAGCATTTTTATGATTCTGTAACAGGGGCTTGCTACATGGTTTACAAACATTGTGATCCAACTGCATCACAAGACATTTTGTTATGAGTATAGATTTAGTTATTACTGTAGGGCTGACCCCGAATAGTCAAAGATACGATGCTTCGATGGGCGCAGCCTGATTTGACTGTCAATCTCACTGTCGAAGCTTTGCAGTGAAACAAGGATCATGCCATTTTGGCGATATCGTCTCAACGTCTGATTTTACATAGAACTACCAGTTTTCTCCCAATGAGTTAATATACAGCCTATTACAATATACATTCCAACGTTTAATGCTGTAAATATACATGTAAAAAGAATAAAACTTTCAATAAATGTTTTTAAAGTGCGTAAATAAATCCAAAATTGTAACCCTAACCCTGGGTCGTCGGTGCGCATGTGTAGGCGTAGCGTGTGTGTGTGCAGTGGGCAAAAAGGAACACAACATTCAACTATCAGTCGTCTATAGGCAGGACGATTCTGATTTGACTATGTAAATCCTTAGTCGGGGACAGCCCTAATCTACTGTTAGTTGGTGTTTTAAAGGACCTCTTAATCGTTATGAGACAGACAGGAAGCTCAATCTTGTGTTTTCATGTTTGGTTTTGGGGCACTCCTTCCCTTTTACATTTAGATTATGGAATGGGCCCTCAATATTGATTGATACAAACACGTTTTAAATTCTTATTTTCTTTTTGTGAAATGCGTTTAATTCTGTAACTAGTTTATTTTCATCCACATACGGACAGACACATGGGCACATAATGAACGTTCTATGAAAAAAGTCAATCACATGTCTACACAAATGGAAAATGGTCTCAGTGTTACATGTGAAGCCAAAGTAGAAGACACAATGTGCAAATACACAAGCATCTCAAGCCACTTACCTGTGCATATTGCATGTGAACCGATAATAACACAACACAGATGCCTATGCCAGTGCATCCATATGACATATGCAGCAATACACTCAATGACCATTATCTGCGTGCTCATGCATGAAATCACACACACCTGGACACAGCAGCATCCACATCTGTTACATACATGCTTACACAGGGCTGAGGAAGGACAGCAGTGTCAAGAGATACATAGTTTAAGGCAGAATGTATATGGCCTTCTCTCAACAGATAGTGTCACACAAACACACATAAACAAATGCAAACTGAATCTATATTCTCTTCCTATCTAAAAATACTGCAAACAGTAACCCTCTTCTGGACAGTTGTTGGTTTTCCAAAGCAACACAGGGGCAAATAAATAAATAAATAAAAGTAAAATAAAAAAGACTGCCAATAGTAATAAGTCTTAGGGAGGTAAATTATTTTAGTAAATTATCCAAGGAGGCTTTAGTAGGGGGATTTTGAGGGGTAAAGTTATGCATTCGCAGAGGAAAGGTTTGTCAGCAAGGTTAGCTACTGTAATATTTGCACGTAGTTATTTATTTTATAAAGTTAAAGAGTTGTTATTTTATATAGTTTTCTGAAACTAGCTTTCTGAACAGCTGTTTGGCAAATTTTTCATGGAAGCAACCGACATACTCAGCTATGCTGCTCATCCCACAAATGCATGTTCCTTACAAATGTGGCACCACTTAATAATCAGGCTTTTCATCAAGATTTATTGCCTAGAAGCATTGTTACAACAAAGAAATAATCTACCAAACACAAATTTCCTTGCTTTTTGTGCATAGTTTATATATTTTAAGAATTTACACCCTTTCACTGGTTTTATCAAGGTCACTGTAAATTAATGTGTTGGGTTTTGTATATGTTCAAGTCCAGTGTTGAGCAGTCTTTATTATGAGGAGTACAATGTATTATGATTATACCAAAAGTGGGATTGGGATAATAAATCAGGCCAGATATCAAACACCAGTCCAGGCCATTGTCCATGTTCACTCCATCCAAAAGAAACCACGTGTACTGCACACTTTTTGTTGAAATACTTTTCTGTTTACTGTTTAAAACAGTAACATAGTGTTTATGTTTAGTTAAACAACATAGTTTATTACAGCAAAATGTCTTCAATTTGTAGCGTCAGTCAATTACACTTCCATAATTAAGGTAACAGGAATAAAGTTGTGATATGACCCAGCATGCTAGCATGGCTTACTGGAACATCAAATGGAAAAGAACCAACACTAGGCTAATGTTAGTAGCACTAATGTAGTTTAGCTGTAAGAAAAAGCCCATTGCATGTTTCAGCTTGTCAGAAAGAATGATGACAAAACACCCTCAATGTCGCAGGAGCAAATCTGAATTTGGTTTTCACCTGGAACACCTACAACAGTAAATTACTGTTTACAGGTTGACACAGTAACAAAAATCTTTGTCTTTCTCTGCCCTTTCCCATCACTCCAGGTCCTACCATTTGACGACAATGTGTGTCTACGTGAGCCGTGCCAGAACTACATGAAGTGCATCTCAGTGCTGCGATTCAACAGCTCTGCCCCCTTCATCTCCTCGCCCTCCATCTTGTTCCGGCCCATTCACCCCATCGCAGGCCTACGCTGCCGCTGTCCAGTTGGCTTCACGGGTGATTACTGCGAGACGGAGATCAACCTGTGTTACTCCAACCCTTGCCTGAATGGAGGGGTGTGCGCCCGCAGAGAAGGAGGGTATACCTGTATCTGCCGTGAAGACTACACTGGTGAGTAGGGAGGGGAGTGTGTGCTGTAATGAAGGAGTGTGCATGTATGCTTTGCTGCTATGGTGAAGGTCACCAATTTTGCTGATTTTGTTGGTTCTGCCTCCTTTCACTTCAGTTCTCTTTTCCCCATGGTCACAGACCTAACGTTGTAGTAAACACGTCAGAGTACCCCGCTTCTTTCTGTCTCTCTCCCTGTATGTCTGCCCCGGTGACTTTCTCTATCAGTAGTAGACTATGTTATATAAAGTTGCTGCGTTAAGGGAGGCGTGTTGATGACATAGCCTTTCAAAACAAAACTGCGGTAGTTAACGAATGACATCTGCACTGGTGTGTTCACTGTCGCTTTACCTGGACCATGCTTGTAAAATCTCCACCGTTTCTGCGACTTGTAACATGATAACAACTTTGTGTTTCTCTGCAAAACTCTGAGATCGTCTCAGCATGATAACCTCACGTAACACTCAATATGGTGGCAATGTGCAACACACTGTTTACTCGTATGTGCAATTAATCTTGCTGCTGGACACCACTTCAACAGTCAAGTTTGCTCTTATTGTATATTTACTGTTGAACTGATACTACTTGACTTTTTTTCATCAAGAATATTAATGCACCTTTGGGTAGGGTGACCAGACGTCCCCATTTTCCAGGGCCAGTCCCCGATTTTGGTGGCCTGTCTCCGGCTGGAGCTGTCCCTGGAAATGTCCCCGTTTTTAACAGTGTGTTAATCATAGATTGTTTAAGTTGTTGACAGACCTGAAATCAGATTGTATGTGGCCAGAAAAACTGGACAGCAGAGCAGACAGGTCTGCGGGAGTTATTGCTGTATCGCCCAGTCTCTTTACGTCTACAGCTGCTTTTATCTGGATCAAACAGACGTAACGTGCAAATAGACTTCACTTTATGTCCCCAGGTAATAGCAAAGGTAAGTCTTTGTGATACTTATAATGTTTCTTTTAACGGAATAATTACAATTTATTTTTTAATTTAGCCAAATAAATGTAAATAAATGCAGTTTATAGTGTAACCAGGCCTGACATTTACGTGATCATAGGCAATAATAGAATTCTGTTTTTACCGATGGATTATGTGTTTGGTAGGCGTTAATATTTGGAAAATAAACTCTAGCCTATAATTAACATGGCTTACAGCTGAGTTATTTATAAAATAAAGACATGATCTCTTTTGCAATTATCCTTATGAATCTACATTATTTAACTTGCTGTGTAAAACCAATCCAGTCCTTTTTTACCTGTTGAAATACCTAATAAATAAATGGCCAAAACAACATAACATGCATTATTTCACTTGCCAGAAAGTACTTGCAGCTTCTACTTGTTGATTGAAAGGTAGTTTCTGCCTCAAAATGACTTGATTTCATTCAGAAGAGTTATATATGACAGATGATAAAACCGAAAATGTTCCCCCTTTTTGTTTCATATATAGTTTTATGTCATACTGACCACCAAACCAAAAAGGTCCCTGGTTTTCTTTTCAGAAATCTGGTCACCTTACCTTTGAGTTGTCACAAAAGTATCATGAATGAAATCATGAATCTAAGCAGGGGCTGTCACAGGTTAAAAATATGTGCAGCTGAAAAGCCTAGACAAATCCAGAGGCGGCTGTCATACATCTAACCCAACTCAGGAACAGCTACCCTTCTTCACGAACAACAACCAACCCCTGCAGCTCCCCCCTCAACTCAAAACAATTTGTGTCCATCCCTCAGTCCAGGTGCAGCCACCTTTTCTAATTTCCACATGTCTTTCCTTCCAAAAACAGTCACTCCATTCCAGTATCGTTACCTACCGAAATCTAACAATGCCTGTTTGGCAAGTTTAACATTAATTTGTAGAACATCAGCTAACTGCTGAGGTGGACCATTACTTTCACACTACCCACAGACTCCTTTTGTTCCAAAGTATTATCTTCCTAAATTCAAACACGTCCCTAATACGTTTTGGCTTCTGTGCATTTCTTTTCTTTAAAAACTGCTGTTAGCATACACGTTATTGTAGCATCATTAGCACAACTTGGCAAAGCTTGAAGATGGCTAATTAGCTAGTTAAGTAGTTAAGGTAACAAGCTAACGTTATGTATCCATACCTGCTAATTATTGTTAACACATAAATAAAATACTACAATTTCACTCAACAATTGGAGCACAGGTTTCCTGGTCTCTCTATACAATTAACTGCACAGCATGCCATTATTGGTCCGGTATTTGCATGAAGAAATCTCCAAAAGGTACAAACACGGCAGAGATGGATAGTTCCGTGGCTGTGTTAGCTAAGTGAGGATGATAAACAAATATTTGACTAATTGGGACAACATTTTGATCAGGCTCAGATTGTTATTACAAGTGTCAGACACTACTAATGAGCCTGTGAGTGGCACTTTAGCGGATATACTTTGACGGGGCACAATTGCTCGCAAGGATTACGTTGCAGCCCTGTTTTGCTGCTGCCAACTGCAGCACAATCCCTCAATACTGGACCAATTTAATAAAATGTTGTACCAATAACACAGTTTGACACAAAAACATGGGTCCTGGTTGCAAAATATTGAACGCATCCATTAAATTGACTTCTTTAATTTAATTTACTTAATTTACTTTGTTACTTTCTCTTAGGGAAATTTCCAATCTCCAAGGGAAGTTGGAAAAAACCCTTTTCATACATGTCAATGTCACATGTGTCAACAATTACTTTCATTCACTTATTATTCTAATTGTAAGATTTAGGATAACATTCTGAATGGCTGTCACAATTTAATGTAAAGTGTTTACTTTTGTACAATTTTATGTACAAATGAAATTTTCTGCACAAATCATATTCGGTATCTTTGGAAATGAAGTGTTGTGACTTTTAAATTTGGACATGAAGGATACACGTACTGTATGTTTGCAATGATCAGGCCATTATTCTTTTTAGCAAATTTTCTGTATATCTATGATTATTTTATTCACCTTTACATCACTGGTTTGCACAGATATGAAGATAAAGATGGCATTTGTTCAGAAGCATTTGAAAGGAAATGACGGGTTTGTGTTTTGGTGAAGTGTTTAACTTTACCCTGGTAAACAAAAACTTCTACACACTACACACATTACGACAACGGCGCAACTTACGGCAGCACGGACTCTCTCCTAAAGTGATTTTAACTTATCTTACACCATAGTTTCAGAATACAATTGTATTACTGATTTGTTTTAAAGTAACACTTTTAGTCTGGTTCACTACGCCAACTCCGAAAAACACAGCGTCATCTCCGCAGCAGTCCCGACACTGCTGAGCAAACTACCTGAACTGCTGCACTCACTCCCATCCTCCATAAACTGGGTGCTTGTCTTTATTGACCTTAGTGACACAGCTCGTCGGGAATCTGAGCAGACAGAAAAGGATTTTATTGAACTTTTTAGCCTTTTAAAAAGTTGTGGTAAATCATTTTTTCAGTGCTTTACCAACTCTGTCCCATGACTCAGAGCGCTTAAGCATCAACACCTGGCTCCAGTCCACCTGCCATGCTCACAACTTTGGTTTCATTGAAAATGGAACTGTTTCTCTTTTTATAGGACCAATGGAGTGCACCGTAGCTCGTTTTTAGCAGCCAACCTACAACATGCTGTACAGTCTGCCTCATGTGCGTGACTATTTACACCACACATCGTTTCCCAGAAGTCTTCTTCTCCGCCCACCACGGCTACTCCCGATTCAATTACCCTCACCAGCTCCCTCTTGCGGCCTCACGTGTCACTACCCCTTCCTTCACATAAACGCTCTATACGTCTATTTTCTTCCCAATTCTCAGAACCAAACTACATCCCCTCAGTGTGGTCAAAACGCATTTCCCCACCATGTCATCACAAAAATTCACAGGTAAATCTCTTCAACCTCCGTCCTCTCCCCCTGTCCTCCCAACAAATCTCAAAACGTCACCTGAAAATGGCCCTGCTCAATACTCGATCATTAAGCAATAAAACTCTCATCCTGAACGAATTCATCACTGACATTAAACTGGACTTCCTCTGCATCACAGAAACCTGGCACAAATCTCTGGATTACTTCTCACTAAACCAGATCACGCCTACAGGATTTAACTACGCAGACAAGACTCGCACAAAGGGACGGGGAGGTGGTGTGGCCACGATCTAAAGAAAGGACATCAAAATAAAAAACATCTCCACCCCTGCTGTTATGTCTCTTGAACATCTCACCTTCAAACTCTCTGGTCCCACTCCCCTTCTCACAACCATCATCTACCTCCTTCATAGAGACCTTGGTCCACCTTTCTCTCACACCTCATCCATTCCAGCTCCAGCAACCCCAAATTTCTCTTGTCTACAATAAATAAACTCCTCAAACCCCCCAAAAACATCTCTGCAACCTTCACAGTGGACAAATGCAACTCCTTCCAGTCTTTCTTTCAAGCTAAATTGACACTATCTACAGTAACTTCACTACTTCCCCTGTCCCCTCAACCCCCCACCCGCCCCCACCCATCCACACTCTCAGTCACTGTCTTGTTTCTCTTCTCTGTCCCCTGTTAATGTTACAATTCACCACAATCATTCGCCATCATCCCTAATCAAGACCTGCCTTCCATCCATCACTCCACTCATCATCAAAATCATTAATTCCTCCCTCACATCTGGATCAGTCCCCACAACACTCAAAAGTGCTGTCACCCCCATCCTCAAGAAACCTGGTCTCAACCCCGACATCATGGCCAATCTCCCCTTCCTATCAAAAATCCTGGAGCGTGTTGTTGCTGCTCAAATTCAAACCCAAATCACCACTAACAACCACTTCGAACCATTTCAATCTGGATTCCGCTCATAACACAGTACTGAAACAACCCTCCTCAAAATAACCAATGACCTCTTCGCCGCCAACTACGGTCACCTCACCATCCTAATCATGCTCCACCTCACTGCAGCCTTCGACACCATCAACCACTCCACCTTTCTCTCCCGACTGGAAACTTACTCCAATATCACTGGCACCGCACTCTCCTGGCTCCGCTCCTACCTCACCAACAGACAACAGTTTATCAACATCAACAACTGCACCTCCTCTACTGCTCCTTTGTCACAAGGCGTCCCCCAAGGTTTGGTGCTTGGTCCTCTCCTGTTCATCATTTAAATCCTGCCACTCGGTAATATCATACGTAGATATGGTCTCCACTTCCACTGCTACGCTGATGACGTCCAGATCTACATCTACAGTTACCTCTGCAACTCTGACCAACTGCCTCACCTATATACAAACCTGGAAGCAAACCAACTTCTTACAACTCACTTTCAATAAATCTGACATGATCATCATTAGCCCCAGATCACTCAAAAAAAACCACCAACAACAACTCCACCTTATCTCGATCCCCACACATCTGCAACCTTGGAGTCATCTCTGACAGCAACCTCACTTTTGAACATCACATCAACCATGTCACCAGGTCTGCCTTCACCTAAAAAACATTGCCCGTTTCTGCCCATCACTCACCTTCTCTGCTGCCGAAACCCTGATCCACGCCTTCATTACATCCAGAATTGACTACTGCAATAGCATCCTCTATGATTCACCTGCCGAAACCCTAAATAAACTTAAATATATCCAAATCTCTGCTGCCCGCCTCCTCACCCACACACGCACCACGTATTATAATTATTATTATTAAAAACTGAATTATCTGTGCTTCTTTGTTCATGTCCCTTACTGAGTTCCTTTTTGATCCGCTCTGATTTGTCATGTTGAGCTGAACAACATGAGAACACACACCTAGTGGGAGAGCTTTTTCCTCCTCAGCTCTCTACCTGATGTTTAGTCTTTTATACACACACACACACACACACACACACACACACACACACACACACACACACACACACACACACACACACACACTGACACTTAACTGACACATAAACCCCTCACTCCTTTTTACTGTCACCAAACTAATTTGTCACAGACACATTTCATTCTTTCTTACCTTTCCCAACACTCTAGACTAATTTTTGCTGTCTTTTTTTGCCATTTCATACTGCTACATTGCTTCAGTCTTCAAGCCATTGAGTGGATTTAGGGAAGGGTAGTTACTATGAATGTCTTTGTGTGTGTCTGGGGGATATTTCACGTTGCCTTTTATTTCAAATCAAAAGAGAGCTTGGGGAGTGAAGCAACACTTTTCCTTCATGAGAGATGTTAGAGTGTTTTGTAGACTCCCACTGAGACAGACAGAAAGACAGATAAACAGAGAGAAAGAGGAAATGAGCAAAGGATAAATGGAAGTAGAAATAGAGACAGCAAGTGGGAAGCAGAGAGAAAGAGATGGAAGAGGAATAAAGAGCTAGATAATAGAGAATTGCGTATATGCTTTTGGGATTGGGGTGATACTAGTAAAAAGTAGCAAGAGAGAAATGTGGTGAAACCTTTACAATTCTGATAGAGTTCCATATTTAGGACCAAATTCTTACAATGTGGCCGCTGCTACAACCCGCGTCTACAAACATTGAAACATTGTAAGCTGAGCTTCACTTTTGAAAATGCAAACTGTGCTATGGCTATGGCTAAAGCTTAGATGAAAGATTGCTTGCATTTATCTACATTATACTGCTCAGATTAACCAGACATCCATTGCACATTCGGTCTGACAAAGATTTTATTTGACCTATCTCGCACAGTGTGACATGCAATGAACCTGCAAAATCGCTGTTCACACAGAGTGTGTAGGGGCCTAAGGACAGAGACAGTGCGCAATCCCACTCAAAAAAACTGTATTCAGCCAGGCCGTCTTTTCATTTACAGCGTCACATCAATGGAACTCAGTACCACCATCAATTAGAGAGTCTCCATCCTATTACTCATTTAAGATTAATGTAAAGAAATGGCTTATTGAAAATCAACATTGTCAACACTGACGCTGGTCCCATCCACCAACAATAACTGTCATCTATTTTTTGATTTGATCTGCTCATCTTGTGTACTCGATTATATGTGATTTTTAACACAGTGTAATTTTTTACCTTTTGTCAATTGTATATATTTTTTTATTGAATTATAACAGTTTACTATTTTAGGATGCCTAATAACATCTGGCAAGGGGACTGCCGATGAAAACTAGCCTGTGGCTAACTCGGGTATGCTTACATTTGCTTGAATGTTGATCAGTGTACATTGTCCCTTTTCAAATGAACAAACAAACAAACAAACAAATAAAATAAACAGAGGAGACAGAAAGGATAAAAGATAAACAAAGTCGATAATTCATTATTGGAACTCAAAAGAAGGAATGAATAACCGTGAGTGGAAGAGAAAAGGAGGGACAGAGAAAAATTTGAGTGAAAGATGGGACAAGAGAGGGAGAGGGTGCAAACAACAGACCATGAGAGATGAAGGAAAGGACGGAGAAGAGACATGGCAGCATTTTCAGAGACAAGGGAGACTGATGAATTCAGAGAGAATAACATGGAAGGAGGGCTGCCGGGGGGAAAGGAGGTGAGAGACATCTCAGAGCAACGGCAGAGAGAGGGATGGAGGATAAGAGATGAGGGATAGAGCGAGAGAAAACAGATGGTTTCTGGGTCGTCGGTGTTGTGCTTTTCCTGCATAGACGTTGGGTTTTGTGGTAACTTGTCAATGCCTAGGGCTAGTGGGAGGAAGAGGAGGAGAACGAATAAATAGGGATGAATTGATTCTGCAACACACAGAAATCTCTTGTCATCCCCGAACTAAGTTTGCTTTCTCCCTCATTAATTTTTTTCATTTTTCCATCCAACCTGCCTTCACGCATCCCCTCATACGCTTTTTGGGCCTTTGAATTGCTGTTCCCTGACACTTTATGGAATCCTTTCACAGGCAGGAGCTAAGCTTGGGGTTTTGACCAAGTCTGAAAATGTTTTTTTCCCCACTGAGTGAGAAATAATTTTCAGTCTAAAGCAGAAGGACCTGGGTCAGATGTGATTTGTGAACAGTTATACTGGTTTTAATTGTGCCACAAAAGCCAAATCTTTAATGTAAAAATAGTTTAATCACCTTGAATGATAAAATGCAAATGGAAAGATTATCCAGTCCCCTGATGAATGAGTATAGATCAGGTGGCTCTAAATATTTTGAAGCTTGTAGGAAATCTTTGTAGAGGAAGTGCCTCATCAGCACAGAAACATATAATCTGTAACTGTAATCATGTAAAAAAAAAAAAAAAAAGATAACAACTTTAGTGATTGAAGGTTGTTCTACAGTTACAATAATAATAAAAGCTAATGGAAAACTTGGCTGTATGTAAACCCATTAAACTGGAGCAAATTAGAAGTACAATAAGGTAAAACAAAAAAAATCAAGCTAAATCAGGATAAGCCCTCCAATGAAAGTATGTATTAAGAAAAGATCTTGAAGCTAATACTGACTGCCCCTGAAGGTTTAAGTTAAGTGTACTCGGATAACAGCAGCAGATGAGTGCTTCATCCCAGTAAAACTGACTTTAAGGATGACTGAGCCTCTTCACCTCCTCTTCCACTAAAGGCAAAGACAACTAAAAGATTTCACAATAGATGTAAACTCACTAACCCCTCTCCAAACCACAGATTTTAACCAGGGATAAGGTTAGACACTTTGAACAAGATTTTAAACTACCTTTTATACACGTGTAGAATGGTTAACATTGCCTTTACGGACACAACCCCACAGATGTAGTGTAGAAAATAGTGATTGAATATCCAGCCCAGGGTTAAAATGAAACTATGATTTACCGTATGTTAACACTGGTGTGTAACAATGCGGGTAAAAGTAAAAATGTGGCTTTATTATAGTGTGAAAAGTTTATTAGTTTACTGATTGTGTGTTACAAGATTTCTGAAGTCCTCAAATAAATTAATTGAATTTGAGGAAGAATTTGATACAGACTGCTGCTTTAATCTGCTCATAGGGCTTTTTTATAGCTGACATTTTGACCGCTCATATTACGAAAAACACAGGTGTTGCTAACAACAGTGTGTTTTATACTTGGACACTGGCAGCTATACTAAATTACTAAATTTAATCATATGCTTCTGTTAGTGTGACATGTCAAAATGTATTCTTTTTTAAAAAGGTAGCTATTTAGATAGTTATGTGTACTTTAAGTAGTCAGGCATCTACTGGTGTTCCTTCAACTTATTTCATTTTCATGTAACTTAATAGCCAAATAGAAAACAAAATAGATAAACTAAGAGATCAGCTGATTCCACTGAAAAGTGCCTTTGAGATGATTTGTAAGTTTCAAACAAATGAGCCCATTTTCAAGAATTTTAATCTCTATTTTATACCAATATAGAAATGCATGCAACAAAATGTGGTGTAAAGCCAGGTTGAGCTGTTGTTGTTAGCGATGGAATTGTTTGTTTGGGTCAGATTATACCTTTTAGACCTGAATCATATAGTTTTATGGCAAGTGATAAAAGGAAACGCTGATATTAAGTATGAAATAATTAGCTTCTGCTTCTCTAAGAAATAAAACCCCTCTCTTTCCAGGGTGCCTCACTAAAGATTTAATCAAACATAGGAGGGAAGTTGTAGTCCTGCCCCCCGCTGCTACGATTCTAAACTCAGCTGAAGCTCTACAATCTGCACTCTTTTATTTTTAACCATTTCTATTTCACTCTCAGAAACATGCAAAGCTTGCAGCACTGACGGGAATATGCAACAGTCCTTAACCCTGAAAATGGGAAAAAGACCTCAGTGGTATAAAGAGAAGTTCACAGTGGACAGCCAGCCAGTGGACAGTGATAACAATAGACAGAAAAATATATGTAAGAGAAATGCACATTATGCAGATTATAGTCCAAGGGATATGCCTTGGAGAGCTGCAAAGAATAGATGGCAGACAGTGAGGGACAAGCATGGATGCAGACTAAATTAGTTTGTGAGAAGAAGGACACAGGGAGGAAACAAATCGCTTGGTTGTGGTGAAGCGATCTGTGTTTTACACCGAGGTCAGCTGAGAAACTGCGGAAGAGAGAAACAGACAAAGAAGAAATGCGGTAGGCAGAGGGGAGATTAGTTTTGGATGTGATAAAGCAGATATGCATGTTAGACTGAGAAATTAAATCCGCCAGATATGGAGATCACACAAAATTAGCTTGAGGTAGCTAAGACTATGTGAAGAATAATGCTTGTGTATAAGCATGCTTTAGCCTTTTGAAGAAGGTGTGGATGGGCTGAAAGTTGGAGAGAAAGGAATGGAAAGAGGAGTGAGCCATTGAGAAGGAGAGAGGAAATACTTTTTGCGCTGGGATTGAAGTAGGCTGAGACAAAATTAGTTAGTGAAGGAAATGCAGGGAGAGAATGAGGAGATGGGTGAATTAGTTTGAGGGATGGGATGAAATATATATATATATATATATATGCAGGACATACTGCGGGGAGGGAAATAAAAGTGGTGCAAACAGCCAGAACAGTGAGACCGCTTAGTTTTAGGAATGAGGTTTGAAATGAGCACAGATTATGTAGGAGGATAAAAAATAAAGGAAATAGAGACTTCTAAATACATGATAGACATGCTTTGGAATGTTTTATGAAAAAATCCACTGCAGGGGACGTGATTTGCTGAGGTGTGTGGGATAAATGCATTAAACAGTTTGAGAGGAAGGAAAGAGGAATCTAAATTAGTTTTGGCGAGATAAGTTAGAAAGCATGAGGTGAGGGAAAGGCATGGAGACAGGAAAAAAGTACCTCAGGCCCCTCTGCAGTCTTTATAGTAGATATGCATGTCATGTAAAAAATTTAAAGTTAATGCTTGTAATCACAGCGTATGAGATGCCCTTGTGGTATTTTGGCCACAGTGGATAAATACATTGTCTTCCAAGAGTTAAATAGACGGTACTTTGAATATGCACAATTTTAGAGGTGTGCCCCTGATGCTGAGCTACAGCCTTGTGTTAACACAACCATGATTTTGTCAGCAGTGTTTGTCTTAGTAATTTCTATCTATGGACCTACCAATACTATGTTGTTGCTAGCCAAATCAAAAATATCATTAGCGTCGCTCAAGATAGCAGTAGGATTTTTGACCATGAAAGGTATGATTTTGAAGGCACAGGGTAACATTAACGGTTGAGGAGGAAGACCCACACAGAAACTCTGGATGGCATTGGAGTCTTTAATCAATAGCCAGGCTTGCATGATTCAAAAAAGATGATATAAATATAGAGATATATAATAAAAAATGAAGGTGACTGACTTCATACACTGAAGTACTGGAACTGTACAAAGTTAGTTGAGATTTACATGTAAAGTCAGTAGCTTAATCAGGGTGAAAGGAACATTTCAAGTTCGGTAAGAAAATAGAAAATAAATTCAACCATCTTGCGTGTAAGAAAAATTATTATGTTGTAGAATATGTATGGAATAAAAAATGAAAGAGTAAAAGGAAGGGAAAACAAAATAATTAAAAAGAAAGGGTTCCACAGTGAAAAGAGAACACTAAAGAGCATCGAAAATAAATGTGGGAGTGATGGTTATCAATATCCGGTATCAGATCTTTTGGAAATGGACAAAAAAAAAGTCAAAAGGGGATTGTGAGAGAGGTTGAGGCAGATGAAAGTGGAAATGGGGGAAAAGTGCACATCAAGAAATGGGAAGGAGGGCACAGAAGGGAAAAGCGGCTGGAGACTGAAAAAGGGAGAAGGGCTTTGAGGCAGATAGTGACTTACATGTAAGGGAAACTGAAACAGGTGTATAGAAAGGAAATTAGAGAAGATAGAGCATCAAGTAGAAGAATATGTTAAAGACAGGCCAAAATAAATGACAGAAGGCATTAAAATGAGGTGTAAAGACACCTATAGAGAAAGGAAATAGCCACAAGTGGAGTGTTATTATAGGGAAGCAGTAAAGAGTGTAAATAGAGAAGAGAAAAGCAAAGCGGAAAAGGAAACAAATGGAAGAACAAGTGACAGTACAAACAGGGTGGCACGGACAGGCAAATAACACAGTGCCTGAAGGAAGAAGAGAGGAGATCAGTGTAGGAAGAGGAAGAGAGAGACTGTGTAAGAGGGAGGAAGTTTAAGAAGTTCAAATTAAAGTTAATAAGAAAAGAAGTATCAAATCAAAATACATTTACTGCATTATGCTCCCATGGTTCCACACAGATCATTTTTGCTGCATTTAAAGCTGAAATCCACTCTAGAATAAAATGTGTTATTTCTGGGATAATGTTCAGTTCAGTTTTAATTTGTGTATTTTAACTAATCTCTGAAGATTGACAGCAGAGACAAACTGTAGTGATGATGTCATCAAAATAGAAATTGCAGAGCTACTTGATAGACAGTGAATCATCGAACAACTAGAAACACTGTATGACAGCAGCCGTGATCATTTAACTAAGACATGGGGACATTTTGTGAATCACAGCTGGAAACCGTACTTATAAATCAAACTCAATAAAATGACTAATCTCAAAAAACGTGACGTGTGGGCCAGTTGCAGCTGATGACATCATCACTATTTGTGTCTTGAAGCTCTGATTTTCTATTTTTTAGGATACAACAGTGTATATTTATAGATACTGACTTTAGGTAAAGGATAATCCACTATAACAAAACAGAAAATAATACACACCATCTGGCAGAGGTATGAATTGTTGCTAACAGACTTCCGGTTCAGGCTCGACTTAACAAAATCAAAAAAGATGTGCAACTCAATTTTGACTTTAACACTTGACTTGAAATGACTTGATATCCTTCCCAAACTCCAGATTATGTTTTGAAAAAGGTGTGCAGCAAATAAATTATTAATTTTACTGTACAGACAGAATGGATATGTTATGAATAGGGGTGTGATGCGATCTTGTGAGATTAAATAAAGCTGTCTCCCGAGACTGACGCAATTGACATTTTTCACATGCTGTCAATCCACATATTAATTTTCTCATATGGTAAAATACAAACGTAATTATAACTGATAAGATAGACTTGCAGAGCGAATCAACATAGCCCGGCTGATGCAACATCAACGTATGCCCTGATAGTAATCAACTGACCCCTACTGCTCGCGCTGTGAGTCCGGACAGTGATGAGTGGTAACGTAGCTGGTAGAGTTTTGCAACATAAACATCTAAAAACTGAAGCGCAGCCTTGCTCTGTTTGGGACTGTGAGCTGCACTTTATCTGAGCTGCTGAATTTAACATGTGTGGATTTGTGTTGTGATTTCTGCTGAACACAAGTGTTTCAGTTACTTTCAGTTTCACATGCAGTCCCAAACTGCGTCGGTCAAACAGTCTGAAGGAGATAACGTTACTACCAGTGGACCAATAACGTAATGCACAGCAGAGTATAGGGCAGGTAGACTTCTCTTTAAACGATGACGTTAGTCTGGTAATATGACTTTTTTCTGGACATTTCAGAGAACACAAAGAGAGAGATTCTGAATGTACAGAAAGTTTTGAACATGAGCAGAACATCTGCTGAAACACAGGCGCTATTAAAGTCTAGGAGATTCTAACTCTAATTCTAATTCTAAGATTCTAATTCTAATTTATTATTGAGGTGAAAAGGAGCCACAATCGCATTTAAATCATCCCCAAACCAAGACACAAAACAGGAGGGAAGACTAAATCATGACTCAGCAGGGATGATATTAAATAAATTCATCTACAGGAGAAACAGATCTGAAAGCAGCCCAGAATAACTGAGAGCCGCACTAACTTAGATTCTGGTAGAGTTAGGCTGTAGAGTTTGAATTGTCACCTGCCACTTGAATTCTGTGTTTCTCTTCACATTAATAAAAACATTTTCACCATAAAGTGGTGCAGAAAAATCACCAGAATGCAGGAATTAAAGTGTTTAATGCTCAAAATTTGTATATAATTCATCACTAAAGACTTTTTAAAAATAGTGTTAAAATCTCATCTCGTCTCAATCTTGTGAACCCAGTCTCGACTCTCATTTGGTCTCATGGGGTTAGGTGTCTCGTCACACCCCTAATTTTGAATTAATGCAACAGCAGCCAATCACGGGCAAGCTGTAGCGAAAAGTGCATTTGTCATTGCAGACAAGCAGACTAAACCTGAAACACAAAGTTTAAGCTTTAGGCTGCCATCTGGCCAATCAGAATGAGGTATTCTCCATGGCTCTGTTATAAAATCCTTTACTGTTTAAAGAAGTTAAAAACACAGTCCTGCACGCTTTGATTTGTCATTTTATATTTTGTATACTACAAAATACAGTGCTTCTAAGCAGTGATGTTTCTGCAATACACTTTCCAGAGGTCTCCCATCAGTCACAGTCAACACTGTGTGTAGGACTAAGATGTATTTCTTTTACTTGCTGTACTTTCTGTATACTTTGTTCAGCCATGGTGCTTATTGCTTCTCATGCTGTCTTCCAAACATTTTGTCATTTTATTCCTAATGAACCAGAAACGGTTAAATGCATCACATCCTGTTCACCAGAGTATTTAGAACAGCACACTGAAAGGCTCTCATACAATATAGCTTAAACTGTGTAACATTTATTGGTGACAGAGTAGCAAAACATAATATTATTTATATGAAAACATTAATGATTACTACTTCTATAGTCAGGACACTTCAGACTCATTACACCTTTACCCAGAGCTCAAAATCCATGGAACCCTTGAAGGCAGTTGTTTTGTTAAGGGCTGTATAAGGAAAAAAAGAGCACCGACAAAGGCGAGTGAGAGTGAGACCTACAGAGGTAAGACAAGAGGAAGGAGAAGAGGGAAGCAACTGGGAGTGTATTGGCCTCCAGGGATGTACCATGTGTTGGGGAGGAGTTGGGGTGGGTGGAGCAAACTAAGATGCTGGGGGGTGGTTGAATAATACTGGCTTTGATGAATAAAACATCTGCGTGAATAAAGGGGTGGTGTGAATGCATTAAGCCAGGCACAGAGGAAGAAGAGGAAGGAAAAGAAATGGAAAGATATGGAAAGAGATGAAGAAAGGAAGGAGAAAGGCGCAGTAAAGAGTGGAACATTTTATATATAGAGATAGGAAGAGGGAAGGAATAAGGAGCTAGAGGAGGAGGATAAATTAAGGGGAGGAAGAAAAATGAAGGAGGGGAATGAAAATAGTGCTCTGCTTTTAAACAATAAAGCCAAAATGCAAGCAGAGAAGAGTCAGTAGTTTTCAGACTTGAAATGTGTTAAGTTTGTGTGGGGTGAATAGCGTGGTGTGTATTTTGGATTGTGTGTATGCTAGTGGACATGTCCTTGTGGATGTGCTGGCGGTGAGAATTTTGATTCTTTACTTAAATACAAGCAGCAAGACCACAATATGTAAATCTTCCATAACAAATAAAAGTCCAGCATGCTAAATTTGACAAAAGTATTACTAGCAAAATGTACTTAAGAGTCATTTAAGCAGCATTTTAATGGTGTAGTTGTTTGAAGTGGAGCTAATTTTAGCAACTGCTGTTAACTGATTTATTGATATATGGTCGGTTGACAGGAAATGAATCAATTTTGTTAATCAATTGCTTGTCCAAGTTATGTTTCCAACACTCCAATCCAAAAATGCAAAATATTTGCTCGTTCCAACTTCTCAAATGTGAGGATCTGTTGCTTTTCTCTGTCTTATGTAGTTGTAAATTTAAGTTTGGGGCTTTGGACTGTTGGTTGGACAAAAGAATGTTCTGGGATCTGGGAATTTGTAATTTTTATAGACTAAACAATCAGTTGGATGGTTGGACCTCAAGTACATCCTCTGCTGGTCCCTTTTGACGATTGTGTCCACAGTGCTGTTGAGTATGGTGATGGGGGATAGTGACTCTTCCTGAAGTCCAATTCCACAGTTTTGAGTGTGTTAATCTCTAGATTGTTCTGACCACACCAGAGGGCCGGCTATTCAACTTCTTGTCAGTATGCAGACTCGTCACTGCCCTGGATGAGGCAGATGACCGTTATGTTGTCTGCAAACTTAACACACCCTCGTTGTCAACAATTTTTGTTATGTTTGTCTTTATATCCCGACAGCAGTCAGGTATCTGGGACTGTTACAAGACTTTAATAAGCATGGCCAATCATGACTGCCTACCTGTGCACTCTGAACTACGCTCATTGTCCATGAAAATGTGTTTTGGGGGAATAGCTTTGGAGGGAGGCTTGAAGGGAAGGGGTGGCATTTTTTTGGACGGATACTGTCTCTGGCTAGTTTCTACTGCGTTGCCTACCCTAGCTTCAAGCTGTTTCTTGTGTGTGAATGTGTTTGTTTCTATTCTGCTATGTTCATTGAAAACCATCTGTTTGTGTACATGAGGTTGCTGTACTTGTTTGTGTGTCGAATTTTGAAGTGCTATGTTGCTATTAGACACTCACCGTTTGTTGATGTGATCGCGTGACCTTTGTGCCCACGTGAGTCTGAATGCCGAGCACACTGATGAGCAGGAACATGTTCCCATGTTCCTGCTCATCACTCACTGCTACAATTACTATTTTAACTCTTATTATTACTATAATTATTGCTACTATTTTTATTAACATTAGTTATAATTATTTATTATATTTATTAACATTAACCACTATTACCATTACTATTACTTTATATCTCTATGGGGAACTTGCAATGTGCTACTGTGTTCTCTATAAATAATATTGAACTGAATTGAGCAGCCTGAGAAATTATACACGTAAAGTGACTCTGTCCTGCTGTATTTTTGTATGTGTTTTTCCCATGACTGCTGATCAACTTAAGTGCTTTGTTGTAGTGGATGCCTTCATACTGCTTGGGCAAAAGACGAGAATACAAACATCTATCGTTGAGTCAGTCTAAGATCACGTCTGCTGTGCTTCACCTCCTCTAATTAGAGTATGAGTGTGTCTGTATGTCTAGTTTTTTTGATGTTGTCTGCAGTTCTTATTTTTGATGCTGAATGTGGGCATGCTTATTTTGTGTCTTCCATCGTCAATTTATTACCTGCCAGTCTGTCAATCTGTGCGCAACTAGGTGTGCAAAATGAACTAGCCTGTGTATTTGTAGGTGTGTGTGTGCTTAAGTATCACCACAAGCATAATTCACGAGTATTAACGTCTATTTATTTATTTTAATATTAATGAGAGGTTCTGTACGGATGAATGGGCGCAACAAACAAAGGCTGGGAAATGGAGCTCTGAGTGTGTGTGTGTGTGTGTGTGTGTGTGTGTTTCCCTATTTAATTGGTTCCCTGTTGTGTGCACGTCCATAGAAGTATATGTTAAATGTGAAAGGGGAGAGAGGATAAGCGAAAGCTAAACAAGGACAGACAGATGTGATAATCTGAATGTCCTTGGGCTATTGTTAGCTGAGCTGGGTGTGTAACTGGGTGTCTCTTCAGGGTGATTTGGTGGTTTGAGAGAGTATGTTTGTCAGCCAATTGCTGGCAGATATCGGTTAACCTGCGGCATGTGGGGAAATGGAGTGATGAAGAGTAGGATGGACAAATGAATAAAGTGTGTAAAGTGACTGTGATGAATGGAGAAATAAAATGAATAGGTTTCTACAAAGGTGTTTGCATATAGGATTAGTTGGAAGATCACATAATTACTTGAATAAATCAGTTAGGAAAGGAGGTAAGGAGGGATTTAATGGACGTTTAACAAAAATATTGATCAAGTGCAAAAAGTGGAAACAATAAGCAATCAGCAAGCAAATACTTTAGATTTTTGTAGGGACACACTTATGAGTGCAGAATATGTTTTAAAAGCAAACAAGGTCAGAATCGTGAGTACAATAAAAGCTTCCTTTGCTTGCTTGTTTTTTTTGTTTGTATCCCTCTCATGGAGGAGGATAGATGGATGATGAAGGAAAGTACAAAATACAGAGGGTAATTCAAGTTGTCTATACATTTGATTGTTATACTCCCTAAATTTTTTAACACTTATTCCATCATGGGGTTCAGTTTGTGTTGTGTGTCACAGACAGTATCAGGTTGTGTATGAAATGTTTGCGTGTGTGCTTTTACAGCTTTTCCCTCAGTGTGACTTGTGCATTTGTGTGTGGTCATGACTTGCCCTCAGGTGTGTGGGGCTCTGTTTTGACTGTATGTGAGAGATTGTTTGTGTCCATGTCTTGTGTGTGTCAGATTATATTTGGGTCCAAACGATCATGAGGAAAGGTGAAGGCTTCTATTGACTTACAACCATGTGTGTGCGCGCGCGCGTGTGTGTGTGTGTGTTAAGATGTGAGGACTCTGCCAGTGGGTACTTTGGCATCTAAAAGCAGCACAAAGTGCCAATAGAGACAGCTACATGATAAAACCCGAGAGCCTCGAGGGCAGGGGCAATGATCCGTCTGTGTGTGAGAGAAAGAGAAAGAAAGAGAGAGAGAGAAGGGAAATATGACACTGTTTTTTTAGAGATTGAATGTGTGTTCATGTCTTTGTTTGAGAAAGAAAAAAATCTATTACATCCATTATTAATGTGTATGTATTTTGGTTTGTTTATTTGTTTATCTATTTGTGTGTGTGTGTGTGTGTGTGTGTGTGTGTGTGTGTGTGTGTGTGTGTGTGGGTGTGTGTGTGGGTGTGTGTGGGTGTGTGTGTGGGTGGGTGTGGGTGTGTGGGTGTGGGTGTGGGCGGGTGTTCAGAGCCATCGGCAGATTCTAAAGTGGGTCCTTAAGGAGCCATATGTCTTAAGGCTAGTTTCAAATCCTGTCTGCTCTGTTTATATGGAGGGCACTGGGTGTGGGTGCTTTTGTGTGCAGCTGCTAAATGTCAGACAGTGTGTGTCCAAATATGCTCAAGGAAAAAGAAGATTGAGCATCTACTCCTATGTACCTTTTTATGTGGGTGATTGTGTATACAGTATGTGTATTTGTGCGCTGCGTGGGTGTTTCTGCCTCCCTAGACACTTCAGACTAGCTCCTATTTGACTGGCAGCCAAATCTGTGTTCATTTTTCATCTGCATTTGTTTGGGTTGTTGTTGTTTTGCACACACTTCTAAAAAAACAGAATCACAGTCGGCATACTTTTTTTCCCCTTTTCCCCTGCGTACATTCACGTTCTAATCAAGTACTAATTTACATATTTCATTCAGTTCATTGCCTGATAGGAAGGAAAACCAGCAGCACTCTGTTAAGCTGTTGATGTGGAAAAAGAACCACTGCTTTAGAGATTAGGGCAAGACGTTCACGTTAGGTATAAACCTACAGAAGGCTCTCAAGTGACATAACACAACCTTTGTTGAGTATATTGAAGGCCCTCAAAACAACAGTGACAGTGAATAGCTGATTGTATTACTTAAAAATGACACATGGTCACTTTCTGCTGTTTGTTTGTGGAGGCTGAACATTTAAAGAAGGTCTGGCTGCAGCCTGTAGCATTAGCATGGATTTGAACCCGGGTCACTGCTGTAAGGCCTTGCGAGCTTTACCAACTGAGCTAACACGCCATCTAGTTTTCAAATTAACTTTGACCCAGATCCAGTAGTGATGTCACAGCCCTTCATTTGCCCATTGTGGGTTTAGGGATTTAACTGGAGGTTCACATTGCACCCACTCATGCCGCACCCCCTGGTCTACAGGCTGCAGCTGTTCTTCTCGATCATTTCCGCACCTATGGAGTTATTTTAGTATAATCACAAATTGAATGTGAATTTAATAGTGTTGAATTTGAAATGTTCAAACCCATTCTCACTCCATGACTCGTCACATATGGACGCATGTTCAAGACCCAACGGCGTCAGTTTGTAACGCACAGGGGATCCCCAGAGCGTCATATTTCAGCGCAGTGGGGGCATATGATATTTAACAGCAAAGTAAGGACATGGTTGGGGTGGATGGAGGGCCAGAACCCGGACTTTGAACCAGGAGAGCGGTGTTTGTGTCCCGTGTGAAACAAAAAGTTAACAATAAATATTTTTATTGAAGTTAGGCAAGTTACGTGAATTGTGTAAGTTACGTAACTGACATACATAGTTATTTTAACCCAAACCATGACCTTTTCCTAACCTTAACCAAGTAGCTTTATTGCCTAAACCTAACCAAGTTCTTTTTGTGCCTAAACCTAACTAAACTGCAACATTTCACAACTTTAATAATATGCTGTATCAAAATGGCGATGTTTAAAAATGCTAGCGTTTTAATTTGAAAGTGTAACTGGACGTTGCATATTTATTGTTGCTACCTTTACCGGACCTTATATATTTGTTGTTGCTAAGCGTTGCTAACTTGATTGCGGAGCCCTAAATGTCTAAAAATGACGCAAAAGGGGTACCCAGGGCTTTAAAAGGCGATGCCAAAGGGCCATGACCACTCGTCAACACGTGACGAGTTGGGAGTGAGAGTATGTTGGAATTTTGTACGCTAAATTTGAAATTATATTTCATAGATTGAAATTGAATCTAATGATTTGAAATTTAATTTTACTTGTATTGCTTTCAGTTCCTCAAGTTCAGTTTCTTAAGATAATGTCGGCAGTTATAAAGCTACCTTCAGCAGTTGTGAAGCAGCAGTTGACAACCTAACTTGACTTTTGAACTACTACTACTACTACTACTGTGAACCGTTGCGATGGCTCAGTTATCAAGTTAACTTCAGCTTGGTAGCTTTAATGAGCTAACTTAGCAGTTATTAAGCCAGTATATTAGGAAGCAGGTGGATGTGCTATGTTTGCTTTGCCAAGCCTACCAGCTGCCTAACTGTTTTGGAAACTAAAGACAAAATTGTTTGGACAGAATCTTAAATTGGTATCGATTTTGGGTTCAATTCGCCCCCCTTTGAAAAGTATGGAAGTTTAACAAAAATATTGGATCAAGTGCAAAAACGTTTCTGTTTAACTCCGAAGCCACGTTTGATAACGCGAGTTACCCAAAGTTCCTGGAATCGGCATTCTGATATTGTTTAGTAAACAGGAAGCATGTGGTCTTGCGTCTTGACAGAATCATCTGGTGTGCACGATAAAATATAAAATTGGTGAAATTTGTCATTATGTCTGTGGAATCCCACGTTTTAAAAATCAAGATATGAAAATCCTCTAGTGTGCATGAGGCATTACGTTGTAAGTACAAGTTAGTTAGTTAGTACAGTTAGGTTTGTGCAACAGTACATGCAGATTGATTCTAGGTGCATGTTTGATTTTTCAGTTTGGTAATAACATTGTTTTCTGAATAGGCAATGCTAGAAATGGGAGTATTTAATCACTGACGTATTGCTTGAATTAGTTGTGTCAGTATAAGATAAGACAGACTTCGACCTCTTCTGGTGCTTCTGGTGTCATTTAAATCTTTCAAATTACATTTATAGCCTAATGAGTAAAATATTAAGATCACGACAATATTTTATCTTAACCATATTTAAATTCAGCATGTTAACCTAAAGCTCTGTGGGTTTGATCAAAGCTTGGTTGCACAGCATGTGTTCATTTTGATGGACTTGCCAGTGAGTTCAGTAAGGTCAGCGCTCATGAAAATTAATTGCCTGAAGTCTCTGTGGAACAAACACCAAAATGGAAAAACTGTCCAGGGACTGATGGAAAATCTTAAACCATTTTATTTGACGTATCCTTTTATGTTGGTGCAGGAAAGGATGCTGGAAATGTGTATATTAATGCTGTACGATGGGGCATGGCTATTTATATACAGCATATCCTAAGACTGTGAATGTAATGCAGTTATGTGCTTTTGTTCTATATTTGTGTTTCTTTAAAGATAATACTATGCCAACCAGTTTGTCCTTGTAAAGGGGACATTTATTGGGAACATTTTTAATATTTTTTACTGCCCAAAGCACATACTCATTTAGTTTGGTGATCTCTTACTGAGTCACTGATTCTGACATTTTGTTTAGCTTTCCTGTGTCATTGAGATTATTGTGACATTGCTGTTGCAATTCCTACTGAGGTTTAGCAGAGGTTGAAGTAATGAATTCTTTTCATTTTTAACCCCCAGGTGATCGATGTGAGTTTGATCGACGGCAGGGCAGGTGTGTGCCAGGTGTGTGTCGTAATGGAGGGACGTGTCGGGAGCTTTCAGGTGGGGGTTTCCGCTGTGAGTGTCCTGCTGGAGGCTATGAGCGTCCATACTGCACAGTCACTGCCCGGTCCTTCCCACCGAAGTCCTTTGCCATGTTTCGGGGCCTCAGACAGAGATTTCACCTTTCCATCTCGTTAACGTGAGTAAATTGAGTGTAATCTGCTCTTTGTCTTTCTCTGCTCTGTCTTTCCTTTTCTTCTCTAAATTGCCATATAGTTGTTTTGACTTCCTTTCTTTTAGCCTCCATCTTTCATCATCCACTTGCAGACAGAGATCCATAACCACTCCTCTTTGATTCTCAGTTCTCTGCCTCTGACTCTTCCTCTTCCCTTTGCTTGAATCTATTTATTTCATCTCTGTCTCAGCGATCGATCCTATTATTCATGGTGTTTCTCTCGGCTGCCTCCACTTCTCTCTCCACTGAGAAGTGCGGTTTCTCCCCTCTGCTCTTTCATCTGTCAACTTACTGGGTTCAGTAACATGCTTTGCTTTCCCTCTTTCCACTCTCTCTTCTTATTGTACATCTTATCATGTGGTAGTCTTGTTTTTAAGTCTTGCCTCTTTCAGCAAGGGCTCCAAAGGTAAATGCTTCATTTTCTGGTGACCCTATGCTCATTTTGTGAAGTGGTGAGAAAAAAAGGCAAAAAATTTTCTAAGTCTGAGACTGTGGGCCTCCCCTCAGACAAAGCTTTGGAAAAGGCACCCCCTCACCCCCTTAGTTTACTTGCTTAGTTTTGCTCAATAACCTGAACACCTATGGGATCATCATTATGTTATTTGATCCCACAGACACTCAACAATTGAGCCAAGATACCCTAATATTGTTTGACAATATATATTTTGACATAACTTCAGACCTCACCAAATAAATAAAAAAAGGTCTGTCCTAAGGCATTTATTAGTTTCTGATTCTGATAAAGTTGGAAAAAAGTACTGAAACTACTGTATTTTTGAACACTTTCAACAGGAATGCTATTCTCTGTGATCTCCTCTTGATGACTAATGTAATACTTTTTCTCTTCCATTCACTGAGCCTCCCCTGAAACTGTTTGGGGTCCCCATGGGGAGGCCCAACTCACACTTTGAAAACCTCTGCCCTAGTTCAATCCAGACCAAAATAGGATTTTAGCTAGAGTTACTCCTTAACTTTTCCTTTTAAAAAACACCATTGGAGTTGTGGCTTTTTTACTTGAGTTTAATATCTCCAAATTTTGTCAAGAGAGTACTGACCTGCTTGTAACCTGTAGAGATACATAGCTACACCCTCTAACTTGTTTTGTTCAATTTTAAAATTGATGCTGTGGCATAAAGTATGTATACATTACTGCAGAGGTCAGTGATTGCCCCTTACTTTAGGACACTTTGTCTTGCTTACCCACCACCATCGTTTCCGTGCTACTCCTCTGCCTCTTTGAGAAATCTGAAGTGGTCCTTAAGAGTGGTCAGGTCGGGTTATGGGATGGTTGCCATGGGTGATGTCTTTTCTAATGATAGTTGCCAAGGTGACATTGCCCATGGGGTTGTTGCTAGGCTGATGTGGCCACCGTGGAGTGGTTGCTATGAGACATTGTGGTCAAGGAGCTTCTGTGCATTGTTGTTGCGGAAAGGCACTATATGTCATTTGAGTCATTGATTTGTAACCACTAGTTGGGCAGTGATGGTAAGTCAAAGAATGATATATGTGATGTGGCTGTTCCTTAAAGAGCAGCTCACTTTATGAGCATTTAAGAGGTTTTGTGGTAGATTGTATCCCCTGGAAGACTCCAGCGTAGAGAGTCAGGGAAGTTGTTGAACAGATACTGTTTGGTCTTCTTCAGAACTGCCCTTCTGCACATTCAGTCAAACCCATTCACATCAGGGAGCTTCAACCTTAGTCTACAGAACTACAATTTCAATGCCTTTCTCTAGGGCACCACACCAGTAAATTTAGTTTTTCAAGATCACAAAACCCATGATAATGTTGTTGGGTTAAACTACTTTCATGTTAGCCAATGGTGACTAATTTAGTAGCGTCCAATTGTAAATACACGTTGCTCTTACTACGCCAGCGTTCTTCCCCTGATGTCAGTGTTTTATTTAGTGTCCTGTTTGCTGGCAGCTACTCATTTGCCTAATTTCAGAGCAAATCAGGCCATATTATTCATGTCACTCACTTTCTCCCAGAGCATTTTATTTCTCTAGTGCAAAAATGTTTCATCTTTCACCCAAAAGCTGCTTCAGAAGCTGTTGTAGTTGTAACATGAGAAAGTATGATGGGTAATATGGCTCTATAGGGCTGTGAGAGTATAGATATGTCCTTAATGCAAAATTGTAATGTGTGCAAATCATTTGGGGTTTGTGAGAGAGGTTTATTGATTTTAAGAGAAACAGTCACCTTGAATATACTTTATTTTTGTTTTTATCTTTTTCAAATGCAGTTGTTGGATCCAAATAATGAATTTCACAAACAATACAGACAAATACAGCAAAAACAGACATATTGAACATTTTATACCTCCAGCCTCTCTCCATCTTCACTTCATATGACTCCACTCACAGTTTCCATTTACTCTGGTAAAGCTCAGGTTACACTATTTTTCCTAAGATATTTCTGGTGGCTTGAAGAGATTAAATCTGCATACTACTAGACAGGACACCACAGTGCTGTCAGAACTACAGTAGAGCCATGCAAACAACACACATGCCCGCTATTAAATAACGCTGGGTTTATTTTAGACAAAGGCAACATTCTCAGATAACACAGTTGTCACGATGGAAATGGCAATAACATGCTCCTTTCCTAATACTGCTGTATTGCAGTGATGATTCTATTGTTACAGCCACATTGATCTCTGGTGGATGTTCAAGCCAAGGATGTAAAACACAGATATAAGTAAGAATGTGTAGAAATATTGTTCCTCAAGGACTTGAGATAAGGCCACTAGTTCATAAAGCAACAAGCAAGACTTTTGGTTTCAAAACATCTTAAAGGTTCAGTGGCAGACACATTACAAAAGGTGCCATCTTCTGAGACAGCAGAGAGTGGCCAGTCAAGAAATTAGGTTTCTTTATGTAGATATATTCAGAAATGTTATTTACTTAATTATTCAGTAAAACCATATGTTATTGCGACTTGGCCACTGACAGATAAGATGGAAAATGTAAGCCAAGAGTGTGAAACACTGTCACTGTTTCTGCACCACAGTCCATTATAAACCACATTATAGATAAAGTTTATACAAACACTGACAAGGGAAACATGTTGATTCTCTTTGTGATTATGGACCATCGCCAAAACTGCCTGCAGCAATAATATCTGGCCCGCTGCCAGATCATGGTGCTTTGATAGCGGCAACACATAAAAATGAATAAACTTTGATAGCGGTGATGAAATAGATCTCAGTCATGGTAGCAACAGTTACTCACATAATCACTGCCTCTTTTGTGGTTTTGCCTACAATATAAAAGCGCAATAAGCTTGTTAGCTGTAATGCAGTGTTTGGAGTTGAATTTAGCGCTTTTACTTGAAAATACTGAATGACATTAAAAAGTCTGTAGCCTGCTTGACACACCTCTGAAAGAGCCGTCAGAAAACATGATTCCCCTAAATGCACTCTGCCTGAAGATACTGGGGAAATGAAAAAGCGTCGGTTGTAGGTTGATGGATGCGGATAAAACACCGAAACACACACACTACAGCCCATGCAGTAATGTTAGGAGAATCCATTTGTTGGAAAAAAAAACAAATTGTCCCAAGGTGGGATCAAACACACAACCCTCAGGTTACAAGTCCTACACTGTACCTGCTGAACTAACCATATTATATTCTCTCCTACCATCTAATGGTTGCTCCAATGCAAAACTTATTTGCCGACCCCTTCTGTATATTATTACTACTTCTTCTTCTTCTTCTTCTTCTTCTTCAAACATAAATATTCAACATAGTGATGAGTGTCTACACTGCCTGAATTCTACCAGAAGTAGAACAAGAATCGTAGTGAACGCTCTGTAGTCCGTTTTGGGCTACTATAGAAACATGACGATGAACGTGGCGACGTGCATGTAAGGGGGACCCGCAGTTATGTAGATAAAAATGGCTCATTATAAGGTAATAAAAACATAACGGTTTAATATGTAAGGTCTTTACACACCACTGAAAACATAGTTACGGATCTTATGTTACATTTCTGTCACTAGATCCTCAGAATTGGACCTTTAAGATAAAAGCAATTTTTAAAGTCGAGATTTTTTGCAGTGGGAATTGCCTTGTGTCTTGTTGCCAGGAGATTTGTCATCTGTTCTGTATTATAAAAAAAACCAACAGTGCTTTTGTTCAGGCCATGTTAACATGGCAGCCTTGGCCTCAGCACGTCCCCCTGGCCTTGCTATGGAAAATAGACTATTGTGTCACTCTTGCCAGCTGAAAGGCGGGGACGTCTGCAGAAATATGGTTGATTACGTGTGGTGCCATTTGAGTACCTTTTTTTCTTACTTACTAAGTCTGTATGAGGATGCTTTCAGGAGTCTTTTTTGTTTTGCCATGTGGAATTAGGTATTGTATGTCAGACTGTATCATGGTCAAATGTTGCATTAACCAAGCCAGAATTAAGAATCTCATCTGAAATGTCATACAGTATTACTCAATTTATTTGTAATGTGTAATGTATATTTTCAGGATCCAAATATGTAATATACCGTATACATAATATAACAATACTAATATTGGCTACAAAATATTCATCAATAAATGTATTATGGACAAGAGTTTCTGTATGTGTGCATTTTCTAGTTTTGCCACCTTGGAGAACAGTGGTCTTCTCTTCTACAATGGACGCTTCAATGAGAAACATGACTTCATCGCCTTGGAGATACAAGACGGACAAGTGGTGCTCAAATATTCCACAGGTACTATATCTATATCGAGTGAATGTGTGTTGTATTATTTCTCTATTTATAAGGACCATATGTTATTATATTATAATTACAATTGTGTATTCCATTAAATTAATGTGTTTCTTAGATGTGTTGTATGACCATTTTAGCCTCATTCTTTCAGCTGCAAAGGTGGTGTGTCAGCTTTTCGACATTAAAAGCCGCAGGCACTGAATAATAAGTGGTTCAACTGACTTTCAAGAACTCTTTATCACTTCAAAAATCCGATTAATTTATTTAACACACTCAAACATTTTCCAAACATTGCCATAAATTAACTTCATAGAGTAATGAAATGATAAATCCATCCATGACACAAAAAGTGCATAATAGCAAAAGGTGGGGCAGTACATATAACCAGTCTCCAAAGTTACCCTTTTAGTTTAATATGAATTTGTTTATTATACTTTAGGTTGCATTTCTTTATTGTATAATACTGTTTCTGGTAAAACAAAAATGATAGTACTCTTTAAAAAAAAGAGTCTGTCTCTGTAGGGATCCTTTCCACAATGTAACCTGCTCCGGCGCAGGTTAGTTATTCAGCAAGTTACCACGGCGATATACCCTGGTAAGAATTGAGCCACTGTCATAGGACTGAAAACACAGGGTTAAACATTAAGTTACCTTGCTAACCTCAAATTCTGCTTCGTAGTACAGGCCCCTGACCTCCCAGAGCTCAACAACAGAGCCATAACACGGCTTTGGCAGGAGTTTTGTCCCCTCTGGCATAGCAACCCTATGTCCACTGTATTTGATTAGTGTATTTGTATGTCTTTCATGTGAGACATCAATATGTGCAGATTGTGAAAACAAATGTCTCTCCTGGGACAATAAAGACTTACTACTTGCAAGTACAGAAATTGCTGTTATTTGTACATATTATACATGCACACATGTGAGGAAATGGTAGCATATGAAATAGAGATAGGCATTATGATGATCATAATACATGTTAATAGGCCTATATAGGCCTATTATAGGCCTATTATAGGCCTACTACGGAAGCCCTAAGCGGCCATCAATACAAATATATTTTTTACTCCGTTTTCCCGTGATAACGGGATAATTTTCTCGAGATAAAAAACCATAGCTGAATACAGGGGTTAGCAGGTGCGTTTTTTTAGGATAATTGCAGAAAAACTTTCAGTGCACAGAGGACAGGACTCGTATTCCAAGGATTGTGTGTTCGACTCCTGCTTTCAATTACTTTTTTTCTTTTGTGCTTCAAGTTGTCATGAAGAGATTCAGGGGAATCCAATCACACATTTCCCTACGGCTATTTTAAAGGTTCTGAAATAGCCGTCAGGAAATGTGCATTGTTACCTGGATTCCCCTGAATGAGAAGCGCAGGAATTTCCTCTGCCTGGGAATGATGGGTGAATGAAAAGTCCATTGGTTGATGGATGTGGACCAATTGCTGGGATGCACACAGACCAGCACGTGCTTTATTGTGAGCATGTGAAACAGTCTCTTCATAAGAACTTTGTTGACGAGGATTATGAAAAATGTTCTTCAGTGAAGATCAAACACGCAACCCTTAAACTATAAACCCTGTGTTCTGTCAGCTGAGCAAGCCAGTGACACTAAAATCCACCTGAAGTTATCTTTAAGAAACGTCCCTGCGGACCCCTATGTTAAACTACTGGTTTGTAATCTCGAGACCATGAGAAAATGATCCCGTTACCACGTGAAAACAATATTTGTTATTTCGAGATATCCTGTTATTACGGGAAAACAGAGGGAAAAAAATCTTTGAATCAATGGCCTCTTAGGGCTTCTGTATCCTACACGTTTTGTGTGTGTTTTATATATTATGGCATGTAAAAACAAAAAATGAACTAAAGCAGCAGTAAGCTGTTTTAATAAATATCCATTTGTATATACCTATTAATTATTTCCCGCTTAACTTTTGACAAACTTTTCATCCGTCTGCCTGCAGGTGAATCGTCCACTCAGGTGAGTCCCTTCCTGCCTGGGGGTGTGAGCGATGGCAACTGGCATACTGTTCACATCCACTACTACAACAAGGTGGGTTTACATATCAGTTTGTTTGTGTGTCTTGGACCATTTTGATTTTTGATCTTACTTTTGATCTTTCATTTTGTGTTTCAGTCTATTTGATCAGTTATCCTTTGAAGTTTTGCATTTTACTTTCCGTACTGTACTTCTCATGCATCGGCAGAATAGTTTATCTGCCTTCATGCTGACAAAGCACTTTGACTTGAGCTAAAGTGTTGGTGTGTATACTGTTATGTGGGTGTGTGCTTGTCACCATTTCATTCATGCACATTCACCACACATCTCCTTTAATTTTCTTCATGTTCTTTCATTTTCCTCAGCCAGCAACACGCTATGTGAGTATGAGTGTGTGTCAGTATGCACATACACTGTCTTTGTTCTTTGTTTCTTTCTTTTTCTCATTCTGTCTTTCTTTCTTTCACCAGCAGACAGTAAGACTGAATGTGTAGTCTATTGTAGCTTTTACTGCATTATCTTACTAACTCAAGTTTCCCCTTTTCCTTCTAACATGATGGGCAGTGGCAGCATAGATACAAAATATAGTCTGATGTGTTGGAAATGTTCTGCTGTAGTGTATGACTGCAATGATATAAACTCTAGATTTAGTAAATGCTGCGTGTTTCTTGCATGTTGTCTGGTGTAATGGTGTTGGTTCTGGTTTCTTTGGACTGTGTATTCAATCTTGTGTTTGTGTGTGTTCAGCCGAAGCGCAGTATGAGTGGCGAGGCCCAGGGTCCGTCAGATGAGAAGATCGCTGTAGTGAGTGTTGACGACTGTGATACAGCCCTGTCTCTTCGCTTCGGTACGCAGCTCGGAAATTACAGCTGTGCTGCACAGGGCAAACAGACCAGCAGCAAGAAGTGAGTTTATCTTTCTTTTAGCTCTCTAACTTTTTCCCCCTGTTTTGATACCTGCGAAGGAAATACTTGTGAGCTGGTCAACTCTTATTGATGAAGAAGGTTTAATGTCATGGCTCCACAAATCTGAAAAATTGCCCCCACAATAAAGACATCTTAGTCTCTTAAATGGTAGCTATTCATCTGATCTGAAAATAATACAATTACAGTTGCTGTCAGAGCACTGTTGCCCACAAAACTTACCAATAATACATAACTACATTACAGTATAACACTGTCTTTGTAATAATATAATATAATATAAAATACAAAGGCGGTTTTAAACTGTACATTGGCACTGGCACCATGTAATATAGCTCAATCTTGTGTCGTTACTATCACAGCTGAATTTCATATGGAATTAATCATCAAATGAATTCCATCGTTTCATGTCTGACATTTATGAGTAGCAAATGAAATAACTGACTCATAAAGTTTAGTGAAAACATTTATTCAGCTAAAGTAATTAGTAAGTTCATTTAGTTCCTTGATCTCATTTACCTCCAGTGCAGCAACTGAAAGACGCTGAATAGTAATAGACCATGAGCTTTGGGTGGTGTTTATACAGGATCTGCTAGCTTCTTTGCAAAGACAAACTTCATTGAACATCATCTGTTACTGAAAGGTGGGGTAAGCATTTTTAATCAAATACACGTATTTTTGTCAAATTCATGAACAATACATCCTCACGTTCCGCTAGCTGTCCGTTCAAACAAACAAAGTGGCCCACACCCTGCCCCACAATGTTAGCTATAGTAGCAGAAGAGTTGTGAGTAATGCTGTCTGGAGCCTGTGTGCTGGCTCTGGGACCTTCTCATCCTCTTAGCTTCCCATCAGCAACTGCCACAGTTGGCTAACACACAACCTAGCAAATGTTAGGTTTGCTCTACATCATGTTATTTGTCAAGTAACTGGATTTCTCCTGAATTGCTTACCCCACCTTTACAGTTTTTCTCAGCTGCTTTAGCACATTTCTCAGATCAGAATTGAAATTCTCAAAACTACTTGTTCAACCTCCACATCATCTTGTCACTTGTGCACATCATAAAATCAATTTCTCATTGTTTTGAACAAATTGAAAATGGTTTGACATATTGATGCAAATGATTATGTATAATTGTCTGCTGTTTTCTACATTATCAATTGATTATGTCATGCTGATCACAATGTATTATACCAGTTCTCTGTTAAATAGGTGTACCCCAAATACTTTGTTCTGTTGAAATTAATATGCCATATTAAAAAAGGTCTCGTGCATTTTCAGTCATCGTCATCAAAACCTTAGCCATAGCTTACATCAGAAAATACTTACAGACTACACTGTTTTATTGACAACACGGCTTAACTAATTTCTTGAACACTCTCTTGTTCGTAAACAGTGACACAAGGACTTGTCATTCTGATGGCACTAACACGTTCACTGACATAAAGATTTACTTTTGAGACATAGACTAAGGATTTTAAGCAAGTTACGGGTTTTTGCAGGTAATCCACTGTGTTGTGCTGTTTGTACTACCTGTTGAAATGCCCTTACTGTTTTGCAAATGTTAAGGATGATTCCAAATGTACCAAAGCAACTGAGAGAAACTGTAACAGATTTTACAAGGCAGTTTTCACTGGAAAGAAAACTGATAAGGCTGGTCAGTTTGTGTAACAGCACACTGGTCAGCTGGCAGCTGTTGATATGCAGGTTGCTAGATCATATAAAAAGGTAAATGTTGATTGGTGGCATTTTATTAACCTTTAATTCATTCATGGAAGTTTTGCTGAGTTGAAGCCTTACTTTTGCAGGAACACCCTGATCACATTTGCACAGTTACACAGAACCCAGTACAGCAGTTAGCTGCTCCACTGGACCAGCCACTACAGGGTGGTAATGAGAGAGGAGCAACACAGATTTCACCACACAGATTTATCCTATTGGTCCGGTGATTGAACAGACGACCTCCCGGTCACAAGCTTGCTACTCTAATTTTTAGGCTACCACTGCCTGGCTTTGATTAGCATGCCTGTGAACTAACTGCTGTATTAGACGGGCGGTTCATTTACAAACAGTTGAAGATGTGCCCACTACTTTATAGCATGAAACCAATTGGCTTAGTGTCAATATAGTTTATATAAGGACATTTATTGCCTTTAGAAATGACACAATCTATTGGAAAAAGCAGTTTATTGTTTTTTAATATATATTGTTTATTTCCTCTGTTTTGGAAGGGATGTTTCCCATCAACTCTACATGTTGATCTCTCAATAAGCTCTGTGCAGGTTTGATTTCTGCCCGAGGTCCTCCAGATGTATAATAGCAGTTGCTTGCTACTGGGTAACAATAAATTATGTTAACATGGAACAGAGAGAGTGATTTGATCTAATTGAAATGTACATGCTGACTTAATGGGTCATTCTCCTGAAAATTAGTTTTAAATTATCACCTTAACGTCATTCAGAATTTCACAATATCAGCGTGATTTAAACAGACTTGTTAGCTGATCACTGTTTTAAAATAAAAAAAAGTATGTGTAACACGCCATTAAATATAGATTTAAGCAGTCTAATCTGGCAAACTCCTGCTAAGATTTTGACTGAGACTGTTGCTGTTGGAAAGGATTTTGGGGCATGTCAGATCAGGGTGAGGAGGTGACTGGAGGAGAAATCTATGGGGACCTGAAGCTTTAATGAGCGCGACTGTTTGACGTGTTCATGCTCCTTCATGTCTGTCTGTATCTCTCTGATGGTCTTGTTACCCGTTGGCTCATTCTGCCTGCTGTTAATGTTCAGTTTCTTTTCATAACACTCTGCTTGTCTGTGTCGTTCCGTGTCTCCGTCTCTCTCCCACTCATTCTCTTATAGCTGGCCAAAAAATTCAGATAGACAGTTTTACATCCACTACGTTGCTTTTAGGTGTCTGTTCTGTTTGACCGTGTCAAAGTTTTGTTGTCCTACTACTTGTGGTGTGTGTCTGCCAAACTTAATGTCTGCATGTACGCCAACGAACAACAATCACATCTATACACACACATTCACTTAAAAAGCAGCTTGTCATAGCGTTGATGTCAGGCCTCGCCTTGTAAGCTGTAATCACATTGGCTGTGTTCTGTCAGTGTTAAGTGAGGCTGAGACAAGAGAAGACTGATCAAAGAGGCCAAAGACTAACACTTCAACACTCTCTTCAGCCGTCTCTTCTCCATTTCTCCGTTAACAGCTTGCCCTCCTCTTACTCTGTCTTGACATCTTCTTCTAATGATGCTCTGTGTTGATGTTCGCTGTAACTCACACTTAATCTCTTGTTTGTTCGACTCTGGCGCCTTTTGTCTCTTAAAGTTCCTTCAATTCATATTCCCCTGCCGTTTATTGGCTTTGGCACGTGACATGCGTCGAGCTTAAAAGAAAAACCACGACTCACACTGGAGGGGAAAAAAGAGAACGCTCTCAAAATGATAACACAACTGTTTCTCTCTCTTCCTTTTTTTCTGGCTCATGTGGTTATATGGAACTGTTATTTGCTGTCCCCTATGTCGTCCTCCTCACATTAATTTTGCCGTTGATTATTTCACTCTACACGTCTTCCATCTGCCTTGTCTTCCGCCTTTAAACTCGCTCCCTCTTGATATTTGCTGTAACTTAATCTCTTGTTTGTTCATCTGTCTCCCCTGCTGCCTCCTCATCTCCCTTTTGTTGTTGCTGTTTTTAGTCTCCTTTTTATGCCTGCAACTCTTCTACTTGTTGACATCCCCTAACATCTACCTCCTTTCACTGCTGGCTCTTTCTCCCTCTGCCTTGTCATCCATTTTTACCTCTTCTCTCCTGATATTTGCTGTAGCTCATATTTAATCTCCTGTTTGTTCATCTGTCTATCAGTCTGTCTCCTTTACTTTCTCGTCTTTTCAATTCCTCTCTTCTCCTGCTGTTTCCACTTTTACCCTCGACAACATCATCATCTCATTTCTCCTCAACATCCACTGTTATTCTCTGATTCTTGTTCCTTTTGACATTTACCTCTGATGACACATCTGGTTTGTTTAATCCCTTTGCCTTTCACATACCCTCTTTTCATGTTTTTTCTTTTCTTACCCTCCCATCCTTCATCTCTCTCCTCTCGCTTCCCCTACGTCCATGAGGGATAATCCCCCATTCCCTCTTTATTCTCATTTTCTCTTCACCTTATTTACTTCTCCTCTCTCAGGTCTCTGGACCTGACTGGTCCATTGTTTCTGGGTGGAGTTCCCAATGTACCAGACAACTTCCCATTTGGCACCAGGGAGTTTATCGGCTGTATGAAGGAGCTGCACATTGACAACAAGCCGCTGGACTTGGCTGGCTTTATCGCTAACAATGGAACGCTCCCTGGTCAGTACTGCTAACCATATTTCTCCCCCATAAAAAGCATGAGCACTGACACATTTACAATGTCCACAAATGCCATTTTGCAAAGTTCTTTTCTTAACTAAACAGATATAAAGTATTAATTGAAGCATCAGTTTCAATGTTCTACAAACCACATGCATTCTGTCTGATGACCGGGCACTTATATTGCTTTTTATGACCATTATATGAAATAAAGGATAAAGTAATAATATTTTCCCAGTATTTTCTACATGCTACCTTAGTTACCACTATAGTGTTAGTGGGAGAGTAACAGAAATTGTTAATGATGGATTTAAGTTCAAATACGAAAAAACAAAGTTGGATGCTTCTGTAAAGTCCGTTTGAATCTTGAAAACCTACTATAATAATAAGATTTTATTTATACAGCACTAACAGAGTTACAAAGTGCTATACAAGGTTAAATACACATTAAAAATATTTAAAAGCAGAGACAAATTGAATCAAGCAGCATAGAATTAAATACGGTTAAAGGGATTTCAACATCTGTGACACAGATAAAATGGACATATAGGTCAGGATAGAAATGGAAGGAAGCACTAAAATTAATAAAAGGCTGTTTTGTAAAAGTATGTTTTAAGAAGTGATTTAAAAGATGTTACTGACCAGAGGTGAGGGGCTGTAATTGCAAAAGCCTGGTCACCTTTAGTCTTTAGCCGACTTCAGAACAGCTAAAACGGCCCTGCCCGAGGATCTAAAGCTGGGCTCCAGCTAATAGGGGAGCAGCAATTCAGCAATGTAGCTAGGAGCATAACCATGAAGTGCTCTAAATGTGATCAATAAAATTTCAAAATCAATTCAATTCAGTCTAAGTGCAACTGGAAATGTTTAGCTAGAGCTGATAATGTGAGGTGTTTATATCATGATTTATCAGCTTACCACTGCATTACGTTTCATTTTATGCATTTGCTGAGACACACATCATGGTGATACATTTTTGGAAACTTGATCGATGATGCAACTGTCTCTGTTGCTTCTACTAGGCTGCAGCGCCAAGCTGCCTTTCTGTAAGTCCAATCCATGTCAGAACGGAGGAACCTGCAGAGTGAGCTGGGAGACCTTCTCCTGTGACTGTCCCCTAGGGTACGGAGGGAAGGACTGCAGCCATGGTGAGATGCTATATGAGTTTGTTTTTATCCTAGGGTCCTACATGTTGTATTTTCAACCAACGGCAACTTTTAACAATGTCATCTATTGCCCCATTTTGATATAATTATCAATAAAACGCAAGACCATGGTGATGTTTTTAAAGTGCAGCAAAATGACTCTGATCTCATCTTCAGTTTATTTTTATATGGATGCTCATTAATTGGTGAATAATTGGTGAAAAAAAGCTATAGTAATGTTATAACTAAAGTTCCACAGAAAGCAGCATAAAAAAACTCTGCAGGCATTCAACATATTCGCGACAGCCCTGTGAATATAAGTGCAATGCATGTTCATGGATGGTTTGATGGTTGGGTGAGTGTCGACCTAAATTAAGTTATTGACAGAAGGGAAAGAAGGGAACTTTTGTTAATTGGAAACTGCAGCACAGCACACTGAGACTGATAGTATCAAGGGGTACTGCACATGTGAACTAGTTATTACAAGCTGGATATCTGGCTGTATTTTCGGCATCTAACCGCACCTAGATAAAAACTGATTGATTCCTCACATAAGTGGACCTTTTGTAGCCCAGGTGGGCTCAAGATGTTAGTTTTACTTATTTACATGTACTTGTGTGTTGTGCATGTGTTGAATGCAATTGCGATTAACCCTTGGGGGGGAAATCATGTAGTTGTGTTTTTGTAAGCGCAAATTACAGGACTTATTTTGTGCTTGTGTGCCTGTTAGTATAACACAACAGGATCCTTATCATCATGATGGAAAAAACAGTCAGCACATCGAAAAAAGAGAATGTCATGTTTTAAAATGAGATGAGAGAGGGATTTAGAATGACATGTAGCATGTCAACAGGTCACCAGCTGCTTGCAAACCTGGGACACAACATTTGCACACAACACGTGAAAAATGAAGACATCATTTTCAAAACCTTAAATAATGTATAAAGCCTCTACTTCTGGTACAATAGCAGCTCAAAATCTATATAGCATCTCTGAATGAACTGATCATTGAAACATTGAGAAACAGCTCATTTATTGTAATTTGGGTAAAATAGATCAACCACAGTTAATTCCAGTCTCAGCCAGAGACGTGTACAGGTGTTGAAGTCCTTTCAATTACGTACACAATGCAGTAAAAAGCCTGCGATGGACTGGCGACCTGTCCAGGGTGTACCCCGCCTTGCGCCCGATGTCAGCTGGGATTGGCTCCAGCCCCCCCGCGACCCTGTACGCAGGATAAGTGGTTGACGATGGATGGATGGATGCAGTAAAAAGGGGACTTTCTGGAGTTGAGTTTATCAAATGTGGATACAAAACAACACAAAAGAGGAGAGAAAGAAAGAATAATTTCCAAACAAGGGAGAGGAAAAGTTGGGCGAGGGGGAGGAAAAGGGCCAGGGAGAGGAATAGCTGAACCAGCTTAAGTGTTTCTATCCAGGTGCATAGTGTGAGATGACATTAGATGTGATGGATGAGAACATGTGGCCAGATGCTGAAGATCATATGGATTAGAACAGGACTGTGCATTTTTGTTTCTTTCCCTTCTGTGCATTTTTTGGCAGCAGTCAAAGATATACAAGTGACAATAAAATCAATAGGGTAAATACCTCGGGATAGAAGTAAGAGTTAACGGATAGTGCAATCAATACAAGAGAATTGTAAGGAGATAGAAGAAGAAGAGATGAAGAAGGAAGTACAGAAGTTAGGGGCTAGACGTGTTATGAAAGGAAGTGTTCTCACAAGCGATGAGTTAGAAAGGGACACCCCTGCTCTCAAGGCATGGGGTAGCACGTTCCACCATTGTGGTGTTACAGATGAGAACAGAGACTGAGATTGCTTTGTGCTTAGGGATGGCAGAGCCAGACGGCGTTCGTTGGAGGAGCGCAGTGACCAAAAGCCACATAACTTGGATTGTTTGTTGATCACTGGCTGCAATTTCATGTTGCTAATAAAGCTTTTACTTCTGTAATTCTGTTGCTTACAATTTTTTCCTACTGTACATTCTATAAAGTAAAGATGACTCTTTCACTTTTACATAGTTTGTTGCCAAAAATAAAGGGTGGTTTTACAGTAAAAGGAAACAGAATTACAAAACAATAAATTTCACATAGTTTAACTGTATGCAGGTAGAACTGAAACATGAAAAGTAAAGCAGCTTTTGTAATGTTTTATTTAGAAAGTCATTGTGCTGTGATTGATTCATCTGTTCCTCTTGGAAAGAAAATGTGCCAGTGTTTTGTTGGAATGATTTGATTATGAGTCAGGTTTGCTGTGTTTTGATAGAGTTTGTGTATGTAGAGAATGATTTTTTGCATTTTGAAATTTAGAGTTGGTGTTTAAAGAACAAAATGTGGTTTTGAGCAGAAAATGTGCCATTTGAATAATTGTGTGAGGTAGGCGTGTTGCTGTGTTAAGAGTTTCAATGAAGTATCTTAAGTTTAGGTAAACGCTTGTTAGCAATTGAAAAAAACTGTAAGCTGATTCAGTCCCAGGACAATAACATCTTGGGGCTGTTAATATTGCGGTAACCTTTGTTCACTTTTTTTCTCTCACCTTCCACCTCAGTGATGCCACACCCCCATCGCTTCCTGGGTAACAGTGCCCTCTGGTGGGACCTGAAGAACGACGTGACCATCTCCACGCCCTGGTACCTCGGCCTTGTGTTCAGAACCAGAGCGCAAGAAGGGACATTGTTGCAGGCCCAGGCTGGCCAGTACACCAGCCTGCTGTTCCAGGTGTGCACACACACACAGACACACACACACACACACACACACACACACACACACACTCACACACTCACATTGCAGTCATCCATTTTCATGTCTTTTACTTCATTTGAACTTAAAAAATTTGTTACCAAATGCGACCATGACTGAGATAATTGTCATCTTTCAAATCACACCAGACAATGGCGTTTCTGAAAACAAGACTACTTTTTCATTGTTACCAGCGCCTCTTTCTGCTTCTCTGACTGTGGGTTTTGGCTCTGCTGAAGAGGATAAACATGAAAGTGTTTTTTCTGCCTTTCACCATTGCCAGCAGCTTAGAAAGCATTAGCTGCATTTATACCAAAACATAAAAGCCAACACTTTACTATTTTGCACCATAAAGAATTTGATATTGTACTTTAAATCAATGCTGCACATTTTAAGCCAAATCTCTACAGGTGGCACATGATATAAAAAGCCTCTTGGCCTGCTAAATCTGTTGCGTTCATGTGTTCATGTTGATTATTGGCATTATACTTATGTCAAATATTAATGTGGCTTTATCTTCTATATAAGACAAAACATTGTTCATTTTCTGGTTTTGTCCATGGAATTATATACAGGTTAGGTTTCTTCACACTTCCTGTTTACCTCTCTTTTTTTCTGGTGTTTGCCTGTGTGTGCATGTATTCCTCCATGACTCTCAGGTGATAAATGGTCAGCTGGTGTTCTCCGTGACCCGCGGCTCGACCAGACCAGTGCGTTTGCGGTTGGACCAGGTTCAGGTGGCAGACGGCCGGTGGCATGACCTCCAGCTGGAGCTGCGAGATGTCCGCAGTGGCCGCGAGACACGCTACGTTGCCACACTACGGCTTGACTTTGGACTCTATCAAGTAAGAGACGTGATTAAAACCTTGAAGGGATGCAGTGTAACATGTTTTGTTTTCATGCTGATTACATTCTGGAATTATCTGCCAGCAAGTTATGTCGTTCATCTTTTTATTGTAGTTCTGTTATTCTTCAAAGTACATCAAGTAAAACACACATAGATGGGGCAGAAAATATTTTAAAATATGAAATTATTAAACATCTTAGCTGCTAATTAAAAAGTAATTATCTTTTTTTAATTTTTTAGCATTTGCGCAGCTATAATCAGCCAGATCTCATCCTCCATTTTAGGATCCGCTGCTGCCGAAACACTGATAACTGGGGCTCATTGATTTTCTTGTCATGGTTGCTGGAAGCTAAGTTGCCTGTCAGCGTGTTTTCAGTTGACGATTGACCTGCTCCACCATGTTTCAATGTTATTGTTTTCTTTTATTTAATAAAGTCAATCATTCACTCTGTAGTTCTAAAACCATTTTCCCGCACGTTCACACTCTCCTCCCTTCAACTGACAAAAGGTCCATTATAACCTGGCTACTAGTGGTAAATGAAAATATAGAAGAATCATGACTTTACTATATAGTTTTTGTTATTTTCATGGTGTAAACTAGTACAATTTGATTGTGTTAAGTTTTTACACAAGCCTTGGTGGCTGATAATCCCTTTCCTTCCATGTGACTAATTTGTTCATCCCTTAAACCTGTTGACTACATTGATATTTGCAAATCAAATAAATTACTCTTCTACGTGATCAAATAATCGTATTCAAATTTGCTCCTTGTGTATCTTTGTTCTGGCATTCTGTTTGCATACAGCTTTTAATGATAATAATCTTTGTCCCTCCTGTCTCCATCTGTCCCCTTACCTCTCTCCCTCTTTCTCTCCCCGTTAGGGAACAGTGATAGTGGGAAATGAGATTCATGGTTTGAAGGTGAAACATCTGCATGTGGGAGGAGTGCTGGGCTCCGGAGAAGTTCAAAATGGGATAAGAGGATGCATACAGGTGAAGATTGTTGAATACAATTTTTAATGTTTATTGATGGTTAGCTGGAAATATTAGGACAACATAAGCAGCATAAGAGATGGAAAAGTGGTAAGGAACAATTTGGATTAGGCAGATTTAAATAATTGAATGAAGCTGCCAATTTCTTTTGTTGAACTCCCCTCTCTCTTTCTACAGGGTGTTCGGTTAGGTGTGCGGCCCGATGCCCCTCCCTTGCCCCGCCCATCGAGAGCTGTCAAAGTAGAGACTGGCTGTAATGTTGGCAACCCCTGCGTCTCATCTCCTTGCCCTGCCCATAGCCGTTGCTCCGACCAATGGGAGCGGCACACCTGTGTCTGCGAGCCTGGTGAGTGAACAGAGAGACTTGAACATCTTGTCATTAAGGAAGGGGGCGCAACATATTCGCAACCGACATGTCGTAAATTAACATGCAATATTATGAGGCTCTTCAGTGTCCAGCCATTTTGTGCGATTTACTTCTTGTTCTGGAAAAATTGATTATTTTTCTCATTTATGTAATGACACCATTTAATAATACAAACAGCAGAGGAGGAGGGATGCTGTTATGATTATTATTATGTTATGATCAGCATTTTAGCTCCCGCAGGCTTTCAACACAGGCCACACTTCTTTTTCTACTGTCTGCTATTACTATGTCAGTTCTCGTTTAACTGCACCATTAGTGATATGGTACGCTTTGGAGAATGATGTTGTGTGACTGTGTGATTGGCAGCAGGTTTTGTTGGCACGCCATTGGTTAACAGTTCTAGCTCCATCATGGATTATTACAGGATGTCTGTAACCAGACTATAACATTTGCCATGTGTTAAGGTGTTTTAGTGTTTATTTTGTAGATTGTCTGTAACTTGAGGTTAGCATTTTGCGCTGCTAATGTGGCTACTCCCACAGGCTGAGGCGATGTTGGACTGCTGCCCTAACCCTTGCTATCATTCTTGTTCTATGGAAGCCCATTCTCTGTGATCCTTGCTGTGTGTGTGTGTGTGTGTGTGTGTGTGTGTGTGTTGCTACTGTGTGTCAATTGAAATGGTCAAACTGCACGAATTAATTTGCAACGTTGTGCAACTTTGATTAGCACCCCTTTTAGGTTTACCAGGTACAGTAGAGTGCACTCAGTTCGCTGTGGCAGATTAAGTTAATCTAGAGATAATGTGCTGATTTTCCAAAAGTTTTTGTGTGTAATGTTTTTAAAATGAAGTAGTAGCATAAACATAAGTTGTTAAACAAGACAGAAAAATGTTTGTAATGTGTTTTTAATGAATTGATATTAGTAAATTGTTTTGGTTACTATTTTTTGTTTTAGATTTCAAGATTATGTTATGATCAGCATTTTACTCATTTTTGGGGGCATTTTACAGGCTAAACAATTCATCAATTTATAAAGAAATTGGAGCTAAATGATAATACAAATTTTTTTTGCCAATTTATTACTGTGTATGGCTTAACAAATTAAAGACGGATTTTAAGCCTAGGAACAATTATCATGACTGCAAATCTCTTGCATCTCATAGTGTTTTGACTTTTGACAATGAATACATAAAAAAAAAAAACTGTGTGACAGCCAAGAACAATTTTCCACTTCAGTCATGCAAGTTAAATTGCATGTGCGCTAAACTCTGCGCCAGGGAAGTGGTCATAATATTTTATACCCTGGACTAGGCATATAAAGAAAAGAGGTGTGAGAGGAGAAGTTGAAAAAAGCCAGCTGACTTAGAGAGAGAGAAAAAGGGAATAACAACCTGGCCATATCTGCGTAGGAGTCTGCCAGTGCTCTAACTGGGTTAAACAGATATTTGGGAATGCATAATTAGTTCTCATCCACAGAGAGAAAGAGACTGACTGTAGGCTAACTTCCAAAATCTCCTTAGTCAGGTGAATATAATGAGGCAGAATTAATGTGGAAGAAAAAACTTCCAACTGATTAAAAGAGAATGAGAGGAGAAGTAAAAAAAATATACTGTATAAAGAGAAGTAGTGTTAGGAAGAAAAGAAAAAAGAACAATGGAAAGATGAAAACAAGGCAGAGGAGGAACAGAGACTGAAAATGTTAATGATTAATGAAGAGAAAGAGGCGGGTGACAGAAATAGTGTACAAACAACACTAGATTTTTTGAGGCAAGAGGAAAGAAGAGAAGAAAGTCAAGTCAAACAGCCTGAAAACTCTGGTGACATGTTTGGGAATAGATTCCCGCACAACTGGCATATGTGCACACAGACGCACAAATCATAGAAGCGAGAGAAAGTGAACATGACAGGCGCACACACAACAGAGGTTGAAGAGTGATATTTGGTATTTATTTGGAACTATATTAGCAGCTTCTGATGCAGCAGCTGCAGTTCAGTTCTACTGCATTGATTAAACAGACTAGACCAGTCAAGCAGAGATGAATAAAGCAGATTACTTATTTTTAAGATTAAAGGAGAGATGAGACAAGAGCTACTTTCTTAGCATCCATCACCTTCCTTCTCTACATCTCAACCTGTGTCTTACCCACCCTCTGGAGGTATTGGGTTGTAGCTGACCTCCTTGCCTCATCATGGCTCCCATTGGTCGGATACCCAGGTACTTGTAGCTGTCTTGTATGTCTGCTATCCGGCCTTCTGGTAACTCCACCCATTTAGTCCTGATCACCTTCCCCCTCTTTGCAAACATGCAGCCACACTTACCCAGTTTGATTGACATCCTGATGTCCTAGCTGTAGATCCTGATGAGGTGGAACAGTGAGTCAGTGTCTCATTCACTCTTGGCATACAGCTTGATGTCATCCGTGTTTAAGAGATGGCTGATGGGCGCTCCACTTATGAATCTGCATCCATATCCCAGATACTCTGGTTAGGTTTGGTCTCCAAATTAAGGTGAGGATGATGAGGTAATATGAGTAATATGATGAGTAAGATATAGAATATTTTTTGTAAATTCAATAATAATATCATGAATTACTGTTGGAATTTCTTCCCTCCAACATCGGCAGGTGTGGAGGAACGGACCGCGGTGAAGTTAATTTTAAGTAGATCAAAGTTCAAAAATCCAACTTAAAACGCGGTGCAAAGCAACGTCCTCTCGCGGAAATATTACTGTAAAGTGTGGAATTCGTGACACAACAAAATAAACGTAGAGCATAATTTTGAACAATAGAACAATAGAAATAGTTTTTCTATCATTAAACGATATATATCGTCATATTGCATAGCCCTAACCCCTCATAAAATGCACTTCTCAGATACCGAATCTCACTCCAAACTAAAATAAAAAGTTGGCAGTTGTCTCTCATGGCCTGTCAGACATTTGCGGCTGAAACTGGAAATGTTGGCGTGTTGCTGAATTCCACTTGAATTAAGGCATAATTGGCAAGCCAACTTACTGACACAAAACACAGAAGAGCAAAATAGAACACCTAGGTTCTATTTTTCATCCACAAACGGCACCATAAGCTGCAAGCCAGCAGTGTGAGTCAATGTCATGCAGTATGTTTCAGCTGCAATTTGGAAATGCATGCATGTAAGGTAGAACTACCTCAGCACTAAACGTGAACTGCTGCCATTGGCTGCTACCTCTACTTCCAGATGACAGAAGAGAATCAAAGGAAAGTTTTTCAAGAAAGAAAAGTTTGAAAATAAGACCATAAGATTAAAGCAGAGGTGGAGGGAGTGAAAGAGGAATGAGAGTGTGTGTAACGTGGAGGATATAGTTTTTCTTGAGAGTGAGAGAGCCTCAGGCCTGACAACAATGGAGAGGAAGCAGAGTGACGCTACTATCCCTGTAGCATCCTGCACCAGCCCGCAAGCTAATGCTAACACCTTGACTTATTAACATGGCGCACACATGCAGAGAGGGTATACTTACACACACTGATGCCTTCACACACACACACATGCGCAAAGTTCATGTGCATGCACTGATTGTTTCACACACACATATATTCATTAACTTTCTAACATCAGAACAATGAGCATTAAAAATGTAGACTGTTATACAATGAATGCTGCTTAAAGGCAAATCAAATCAAAGTTTAATAAAAGCAGAGAGCCAAAAAAATAACAGAGAGGTGCACTCTAAATAATTCCCTTTCATTTGTGTGTTTGCATGTGTGTGTTTCAGCCTTGTGCTGAAACAACCCCAATGGGTCTGGTCAAGGAACTGATAACACCTCTGATTCGTGCGCTACAGCCTTCTAAAAACACGCGCACACACACACACACACACACACACACACACACTACAGTACAATACAGTATACACACACACTGAGGCAAGGTTCTGCATGACAAAGCACCGATACATCTGCTCTCTCATCCACTTACTGTGAGTGTTTGTGTATTTCTCGGTGAGTATACCGTATATAAGTTAGTCTTTGTTTGTCTGTATGTTTGTGTGACAGTTGCTGACACTTGCTAAAGGGTAATTCACTGCAGTGAAAAATGTATTTTAATATAATAAATGGCAGCCATGTTGATTTATGTCTGCTTGAGTTCCCTGAGATGATTTCAAAACCAACTCAATCGCATGTAAAAAACAGTGTTGCTCAGGGTTGGAGAACTCTTATATCAACTGTTACTGTAGTAATGAGTAATTTATCGGTGTTTCCTGCTTTTGTTTCGAGGCATTAAAATAATTCAAATAATTCAATAATTTCTTCAGATGGAGTTGTCAGAAAAGTGCATTATATGAGGCTGTTGTTTGGGTATGTTGTTCAGCTGCAGTTTTATAAGCTCGTACCCAGACCCAGAGTTTCAAGCTCTACTTCCTGTGTTGCTGATCAAAACTTTCCCTATGTCACCTAGAAATGTCATTTATTGATCAGGTTTGATAAAAAAAAAAAAAAAAGAAATGTGTAGGTATTGTGGCTATATAGTGAGTTTCTTTTAAACATGAAAAATCTGTTATTTGAAGTACATTCTACCTGCTTTTACAATTACTCAGTGCACACTGGCACAGTTTTTGACTTAAACGATTGTCAAGATATAAATAAGATAATTTTTTACAACATTTTTACAGTCAAACCCCACCCACACTGTCTGGTCGATATCTGAGAATAAACACTAATATCGACCTGCTGAAATTAGCAGTGTCATTTTAGAGGGCATGGCTAAAGTATTTTGTTGTTCTATTTGGAGTATTTCTTGTACAATTCCCAAATAAAACTCCCTGTTTGAGCATTTTTACACCCCCAACAATTGTTTACTTAGATCCAACCAGGAGCGGATCTTCAGAAATATTCATGGGATGGCGAGAGGATGACTTTAAGGGGCGGCAGAAATAAATGGACACATATAAGCTAATTAAATTTCAAACAATGTAAATATATACTTGAAAATATCCCCATATTAAGATATTTTAACTGAAAAACATTACATTATCGTTGCACATAAGTAAAGTATTGAACAGAAATATCTAAAGGTGGCAGACGTTTTTCCACCAAACTTTTTTTTTAATATAACATAAGCCATTCACCAAGCCTGAGATCAGACCAGAACAGCTATTTAAATAATTTAACACACTCTTATCACTTAGTCTAAAATAACAGATCATCAAATTAAATGCATTAATTTATGGTTTGTAATGCATTAATTTAAAAATTAATCAACTAAATGAACACATTCAATTTGACAGCCCTAATAATTATATGTACTGTACTGAATAAATGTTTTAGGCAGGTGTGGGAAAATGCTGTAAAGTTAAAATGCTTTCAGAAATAGACATGCTAATAGATTATACTGATCAATTAACAAAATACAAAGTGAGTGAACAAAAGAAAAATCTAAATCAAATCAATATTTCGTGTGACTACCCATTGCCTTCAAAATAAATTCACTTGCACAAAGTCAGGGATTTTGTTGGCATATCCTCAGGTTAAAAAGGGGTGAGGCTGAACCATACAGTAAATGTGCCGTAAAACCAAAACAATGACTTGAAAAGGTCCTGTAGAGCTGCATACTGTAGTTGAATGATAATTTTATGTGTTTTGTCACTGTGTGCGACCACTTTCACATAACACAGTTAGACTATGTTCACTGCTAACATTCTTTTTCTCACCAACACATTTCAGGAAGAAAATGGTTGGATGCACAGGGGATGAATGGGTGGTTCAGTGAACACACTCATCTTTTCCTGATTGTAGTCTTATGTAGTAGTCAAGCTGATGTTGTGTTACAACAAAGTCTCTAAAGCCAGACTGTGAGTCACACTGGATGTGTGTGCCTAGAGACGCAAAAGCTCCTGGACCGTGACTGAAAGATACACAGCTCTTACAGGCTCAAGCCTCTCTCTCTCTCTCTCTCTCTCTCTCATTGTTGTGACAGGGCCAGTGTCATTATAAGCATCTCAAAACAGTGAAGGCTATCGTCGCCTCTCTCTTTCAGTTGCCATGGTGAAAGTGTAAAGATGTATAGGGCTGACAGAAGATGAATGTGTGTGTGTGTGTGTGTGTGTGTGTGTGTGTGTTTGTTTAATCCTGCAATCATACCTGTGTGTGTTTATTTGAATGTAAAAAAAAGTGAAACAAATATTTGGAAACTGAACACAGCAAGGCCAGTATCCGTTTTTTGAAAATTACAGTATGTGTGGGTTTCTAGTTTGAAAGCGGAATTTAGCTAGAGAGAGTGATATTTAATAATTGGAGTCATAGGAAATCTTGTGTGTGTCTAATGCTGCAGCCAAGGCCACAGGCTTCAAAAGCAGAGTGGTTTGTGTTTTCTATAGATGTGTTCGTCAATTTGTCAGCTCCAGAGGGAGGAATGCAGACCTCAACAAGCTGCACACTCCACACTTCAATGGAGACTTCCTTCAATGCTTTTAAATTAAAAAGGCGACCTGAAAGCAGAACTAGCTTGCTGAAGGAGGGGAGGTGACTGTATTTGAGGCAGAGATTTTTATTGGCGAGAAAGTGATCATTGTGACGCTGTGGGCAAATGTAATATCTTCGAGCAAAGATCACATTTTCTTTTGTGTTTCTAAATGTGTGGTTAGTTTTGATATGATATGAATTCATGTTGTATATGCTGAACATAAACCACACATTTTCCCTTGTTTGATACTAGGGTTGGGTATCGAAACCCGGTACCAAAAATCCCGTCTTTAATGTCCGTTTTCTTTGTGTGTGTGTTTTTTAAGTATCGGTTCAGGCACCGTTTAGGCACTGGAACCATTGTAAAAGTATTAATTTGGCACAGAAATCGTAAAAAACCCAAACAATACACAACCCTAATAAATACATGTACATACTTTAGTTTAAACCTTTCCAGACAATTCAGTATCTTTGTATAATATAATTGCATTGTTAATATAATTTCTGATGTGATCTCTTTATCAGTACTTTGGAGACAAGATTATCTGGACATCTTTAGTTTTCTAACATGACAAATGTTATTTGAAATATTAACAACAAAAGATCCACTGATATTTAACACATTTAAGAGTAAGGTTACTCTTGCTGTTGCTTCTGACATCAAACTACTCCTGATGATGGTTTTAAAGTAAAAGAGTGAAGCACTCTGCTTTATTTATTACAGTAAACAGGGGTTTCATGTGCTTGTATAACCATATAAGCTGGCTGGTGTATTTGTGTGGAGTGTCTGGGGATTGCATTGAAATTCTTTTTTAATAATAATTTAATTGACAACCAGTCGATATAAAATAACAAATGACAACTTGTGACTATGACACTTGATATATGATTAAATAACTAATTGATATTGTTAAAAAGTACTAATACTAAACATGTTTAAATAAATGTGCTGCTTGTGTCCACATTTTGTTTTTAACATTTTAGAAATAAGAAAATATGAATCAATCCCACTTAAGTCATATCTTGTGCTTCCAAAGTCTGTGAACATTTCATGAATAGGGCCAGATTGTTGTCCTCATTGAAGTTAGGTTAATCCCTGAAGTCCCTGGTACCGGGGACGATGATTGATTTTCGCGCAAAATGCAAATGAGAAAGCAAAATCTATATCTGATCCTTGTATTTTGTCACCCTATCCATGCTACACACCTCCGTGAAGCTAGGAGGCTCCACTAGAATCTCAAACCAACCATTTTTATCCATACCAAACACACATCAAACACCAAGCATCTAAATGAGCTTATGTCACAACATAGATTAAACACTGTACATGCCTGTAGTTATTGCCATCCAGATAGCTCTCATCTCATCCTACACCACCGCCTGACCACTTTATGTGCGCGACTGTCTCCGGTATTCACGGCTGCCATCTAGGTTCTGATAGATGTAATTTGTGATTTCCTCAGGCGACTTGGGGGTGTTACGAAAAATGCTTCTGTTGTTTGTTTCTTTTTGCGGAACAACACCACCGGAAAAACAACCATAGATACCTCCTCGCTTTAAAGTCTGCTTTTTTCCTGTTGAAATACTGGCAATGTGTGTCTGTCAGTTATAAAATAATCTCAGTTTCGCGGAAAGCAGGGGCGTTGGAGCGAGTTTGAACCTGGAGGAGACGCTGAAATGCCAGGGGCATTAAAACCATGTAACAGCTGCTAGTTAATGCAGCTAGCCACAGTACAAATGTATTTCGTTATCCTAATGTTACACTTGTGAGCTGTCTGTAATATTTCCTGTGTCTCACTTGGCCCTGACTCTCCCTGCAAACTCTGATGACATGCTATTGGCCTAACAAAGTATTTTTAGTATGTAAGTTTTAGAATATACTATGTCTACTAGCTATCCATACAACTTACAAACTCATCCTCCATAGTTTTTTCTACTCCTACTCTCCTACTGCTGTCCCCTTCCTCTTAAAATACTGCAGGACGCTAAACTCTGTGTGAACATTTTGACTACTATTAAATTGTTTATGGACACGTAGCTGTGACACATACACACTTCAGGACGTACGTTTTTAAGGCTTAAGTTTTACGTTTTTAACTTAAGGCTTTAAGTTTTTAAGGATGGTCACAGACAAGGACAAACAAATGGCCCTGATCAGCCCACTCTACTACAGAGCCCCCAACAAAGCATTTGTTGGGGGCTCTGGCTCTTTAGAGACCTTTATTCCTGTATTCGTGAGAATTTCATGCAAGTAGAGTACATAACTAAATGAGCCTTTTCAAAACTAGAAGCACCTGTTTAACTATCCTAGTAAAGAAATCAACTCATCTAAGTCCTTGAGTACAATGAATAAATAAATAAGCCATATCATCATCAATCTTACCATAAACTAGTGCTTTGGGCTGTGCCGGCTTTGACTCTGTTTTGCTGTTGTCCTCATCTATTGCCTATTGCTGTCTGTCTCATGTTCACCACTTCAGCCCTAGTACTGGTGCCGCTGGCCGGTGACAGGTAGAGTACTCAAAATCTTTACAAACCTTGACAAACTACTCAATTAAAGTATAAAATATTTAATAATATATTTCATCTGCTGTGCAACGTGGTTAATTCTAGGAAATGCAATTTGCTTTGTTTGTTTATTATCTGTAATTTAGCTATTTCTGTTTAATACAATTATTTTCCTTTTTCCTTATCAATACATACTCCATAAATGTATTGTTAAGATCACTTTAAAATATTATGCTAGCTGCCCAACCTATTGTTGTTGCCTGTCTCTCTTATTATGAACACGTAACCAACCAAACCACTTGCTTTGCAATAGCACAATCAGCCAATACAATCTGATTATTCCTAAAGCATCTATGAACATAATCTTTACAACGCAAAGAATGACTGTGGCAGTAACGCCTGAGCAGCTCCTTGTTGAATCATGGAAAACCTACATAGAGGAAGCTGCATCATGCGTAAAGCCAACAGGACTGTTTTATCAATCCATATTTTCTCTCTATCCCATGTGCATCTCAAAAACGATTAACCTATTTCCTGAATAAATAACAGCTGGTAGCTGCTGACTGAAAGCCAAGATTAATTTCACCGGCAAAATTCTGGATTCACCGTCGGGCATAGCTATAAAACAAATAGTAAGCCTCAGGCGAATTCCTTTTCTCTCTCTTAACTTTTCAGCACCATCTTGCCGTTGTGTCGCATGTTTTCTATCGGCCTACATGATTTTTGTCTGTGTTTCAACCGTTTATTTATGTCTGATGCGGAGTGTGTGATTGACAAGTCACTCGCTGTAAACCGCCTGGCTATGAGCCAAATCTGCTTCTATTGACCAAGAATGTAAGAAGATTTTAGTGTTTAACAATGTTGAAAATTTTGCTCACATACCTAGCTCCAGCTCTGATCAGCCGTGTAACTCATATCAATCAAATCAACAAACTCACAGACTTATAACTGGATAACAATAACTACACATACAATTACAACCACTGACTTACTTTTGCCGTTTTCACTGTTTTCAGTTCAAAAACTGCTGTTTTGTGTATAAAAGTAGCCCATCTTGGATATTGTGCAATCCCTCTGAACTCTTCAGTTTTGTTTTTGGCGGAAACTGCAGCAGAAGAAAAGTATTGCTTTGGAACAGACGGTCTTTATCGTCGTCTGGTGGCTGATCCACAGTAGCTACACAGGCATCCAATTTATCAAGTGATCCCTCTGATAGAAGTAAAGAGTGATAGATGTAAAGAAAAATGCCTCTGCCACCCATTTGGGAGTATTTTGGGTTTAGTCCTGATGATAAAGCTGTGTGCAATATTTACCTTAAGAAAACAGTTTATTAGCCACATGATTCTATTTAACTGCCCAGCAGCTGCCAACCAGCCGCACATCATCTAAGTTCAGCCCACTGCTGTGGTGGTATTCGCTGTGCCAACAAGTGTCATCGGGTCCTACAGCAATAATCTATGGAATAAGGGTGTTCATTTCTTGTCTACTGTATTCAGTATTCTATGGGCCAGAAGTATTTAAACCCAGAAAGATTTGTTGGCTAATTGCATTAGATTAGATACACAGCACTGTAGGCAAGATAATAGTATACATGCTCCAATTACTTTTCTCACCACCAGCTCAGGTGTTTTTGTGTTTTTTTTTACACAAACATACACCATATACCCCGGTGAAATGTCAGGAATGTATTAAGGTATGCAAAATAGATACTTCCTAAGCCTAATAGAGTGGCTGCATATTTAGATTTCAATGGTTCACTGTTGTGCTTTTGTTTCCTGATTGTACATGCAAGGGAAGTTAATCATTGTGAGTGCATGTTTCCTCATATGTTGTCACATCTTCTGTCTAATTATTTTTTTGCATTATTTCCAATGGTAAAAGACTGGGATATCAAACAGATACACTTATCTGATATTTAGGTCAAGAAGAAGTATAATTAACTCAAGTTTACTTACTGTGAAGTCTCTTGAAACTATTTTGAGGTTTGGAAAAAAATGTTTATTTACTATAATTTATTAAGACTTAAGTTTTCAGAAATTCAGCTAATCTGCTTCATCAGGACTGTGTTGGTGTGGTTTAATCCGGTTAGTTCGACGGTGACCAGGCGACATAAGCAGCTGTCATCACATTTTACTTCAAATGTTGCTCAACTCTGACTGGTGCATGCAGTTTATGACGTTACCTTTTTCCAAGTGAGTCAGAAAAACAGACAAAACCCAGAAATGTAGAAATGTAGAATGTAGAAAAACAGTCTTTGGCAGAGAATTGCATGTTCATGGTGGACTCCAGAGCTCATAACAGAGTAAGCTGATTTAGAAAATAGGTCGTCAGGGCCTTTTAAAAGAAACTCATTTTTAGTTATTCTGTAAACATGACTGTTCCTGGTTCTTGACAGCTGGATTCTTCAGACTGTTTTCTTTTAAATGGAACAACTTAAATCACAAAAACAGATTATTCTTTTATTCTCTGTTTTTGACAATTAAAAAAAGTTAACAAAACTTCTCACTAAAGCTTTCTGTTCGGAAAAATGTTTTTTTTTTTACAAGAAGCATACTGCATACTCCTGTTTTTTCTTCTCCAACGTAACTAGGAAGTGTTTCATTTTGAACTTTTCTGTTTGTCTTTTTTGCAGTATTTGTCCCAGGCATTTAAACATGTTTTATACAGTAGCTCTGTTTTCTGTTTAGTCAATTCAAAGCACTGCTAAATATATGGAGAGATTGTGGTTTTAGTTAAATATTAAAAAAGTTCTGAAGTGTTTTCTTTTCTTTCTATCTCTGTGCACATGAATGGTAATCACAAAACAGCACATCACTGAAAATACCAGTGAAATATTTATTCAAGCTTTCTCTTCCACACCCGCCCTCTCATGGGTCTCAGTCAATGAGCTTGTAGATAATTTAAATTCTAAAATTGCAAATGTTATTGATGTCATTGCACCAGTCAAGGTCCATGGAGAAATGCCATGCTGGTAAGAACTCAAAAAGAGAGCGTCAAAAAGCTAAACGCAGGTGGCGGAAAACAAATCTCCAGGTTCAATATGACATTTATAAAGAGAGACTTCGCATTTATAATTTATAATTAAGAAATGCAACGTGGTCAATCCTCTCTGACATCACCAAAAACAATAATAATCTACGTGCCTTGTTTGCTACTGTCGACCACCATTTCTATCCACCAGGGCCTGCAATGAATTTGCCTCGTTATTCAGAGATAAAATTAAAAAAATCAGACATGCAATCAGTGCCTCCCCGGCAGGTACAGGATATGTGTTGCCTCTGTGTCCATTTGAAATCAATTCAAATAGCATGACACAATTCGATTCTATTAACTAGGGCTGTCCCCGACTAAGGATTTACATAGTTGAATCAGAATCATAAAGTCCTGCTTATAGTAGACTGATAGTCGAGTCATGTGTGTTTTTGTGCACGGTGATTGCGAGACCATTTTGGATTTCTTTACACACTTTAAAAAACATTTATTGAAAGTTTTATTCATCAAGTCACTCTTTTAAAAAAAAAAGAACAACATATACACGACACTAATAAGCAATCATAGGTGCATATAAAATCTCCCATTTTTATTTAAAATCATTGTAAAATATTTTCTACAGCTTAGTGCTTTCTTGGATTTCAGCCACACCACAGCACTGAGACGGCTCTTGTTAAGGTTCCAAATAACATAAAGCTTCCAAAACATTGAAATATTGATAAAAACAGTCAATATAAATGACCAAAATCACTCCCATGCTTTACAGGCCCACAGCTTGAGAACAGAACATCCTACAGGGCTGTTGGTGGGCTCATAGGTATTTACACATCTGACCTAATAAAAATGACTTGTGGAGTTCCCCAAGGCTCCATTCTGGAGCCTCTGCTGTTTAACATCTGCATGCTTCCATTGGCTTAGATTATGAAAAACAACAAAATATGTTACCATAATTATGCAGATGACACACAGATTTACATAACCATATCACCAGGGGACTATGATCCCATATAAGTGCTGAGTAACTGTATTGAACAGATCAACAATTGGACGTGCCAGAATTTCCTTCAGTTAAACAAAGATAAAACTGAAGTCATTGTTTTTAGTGCTAAGGAAGAATGATTAAAAGTCAGTGCTCAGCTTAAATTGGTAATGTTAAAAACCACAACCAAGCCATAAATCTTGAGGTAGCCACATTAAGACAATTACAAAGTCGGCCTACCATCACATCATCAAGTCATTATGCAGCATTAAATTCCTGGTGCTCCTCCTACCATTGAACACATATGTAGATCAAGTGGTATATATACCCTCAAATGTGCATATCCCCCTTTGCCATGGTGTCAGTCAGTAGTTGTACTCACAAAAGTCTGTAGCAAGCAGTAAAAAAACAACCAAACAACCAAATAATCAGTTCAATTCCACAGATTCCACAGAATGAATATTGTCTGATTTTCTTCTTCTCGTGTCACATTAGCTACATATGCGATGATGGTTGCTGGGTAATATGTGTACGGTTTACTAGTTTTAAGTTTCTATTTGATCATGTGGCAAGACGACAAGACTTTACCTATAGTTGAAAGCGGGTGAAACACAAAATCTGCCAAGTAGAGTAGCAGAGCACATGCAAGAAGTCATGCCATTCAAACATGAAAGTTGTTTCAAGAAGAGACAGGGGACAAAAGAACAGGAGGAGAGGGTCACAAAGCTCCCGAATAAGATTTTTTTAGATTTAGAAGGAAAATGTTGAAGATTTTGCTCAATGCTAGGCTCGTTGGACGACATTCAAATAGGTGAGTAAACGTTAAAAATGCTTTTTCAAGGGATTTGGTGTGGCTGCTTTGCCCCTGTTTAAAAGGCACTTGTTTGTGTGGATGTGTTTGTGGGTATTAAACTGTGTGTGCGCCTTAGCTGGCCTGCTTTCAGGAAATGGTGGTGTTTTTAAGTAGCCAGCTTTTCTCTCCTATTCACCATAATCTCTTGTGTCTCTGTTGAAGAAGAATGTGGTTGCCGTGATTCGGGAGGTTATTGTACTTATAATCCCCGAAAAAGATCGCATCATTTTAGCACTGTGGAAACCTCCCCTGCACTCAGCTGTTTATAGTGACTTTTAAGGATTTTGACAATGACAGCTCTGGTAATGCTCCTTATGACTGTCTATAACTTTCTTATTGTCTAGGTGACACATTCCGACTCTAAAATCCATCACATGATGATACTTTACTGCGTCCAGGCGCACACAATACAGCTGCAGAAGTAGTGTGTGTCGGCATTTGAGAGAAGCACATAAAGAGAACTGTTAAATGCAAATGTGGAAATAAATTAATTTAAGGAGATTTGGTATTTACTGCATCTAATCTTATCAGTTGAAAAAAACGTGCACAATGAGGAAACAACGCACACAAATTTAAGATATAAGGTTAACTTCTTGACACCTTACCTTCTAGACATGAGCACACTGTATGTGTGTGTGTGTGTGTGTGTGTGTGTGTGTGTGTGTGTGTGTGTGTGTGTGTGTACGCGTGTCCTTCATAATGGGGAGCCCAGTGGCCATAACAGTCTGCACTGGGGCCAGTTGTTACTGCCTCACGCCTTACATATATCTGGAACAAACCTGCCTTTAATTAAATCAAGGCTGTAGATTACAGATAACACTGCATTGGAATTTTTACTGTCCTATTTTATTCTGTTTTTATTTTCTATTTTACCCTTTTTTACCCTTTTAATTTCCCTATAATACTTCAGTGTTTTGTATAAATCACTTTGAATTGCGTTTTTGTTGAAATGTCAACAACTGCACAAATACCTTGTGATATTGATTCTTTACCATCACTCTCTCTCTCTTTCTCTCTCTCTCCCCACACCTCCCAGGCTACTATGGGAGAGGCTGCACTGATGCTTGCCATCTGAATCCGTGTGAAAACGAGGCTCAGTGCCACAGGAAGCCCAGCTCTTCACATGGATACATCTGTGACTGTGGAGACAACCACTATGGGCAGTACTGCCAACACAGGTAGACAGACAGACAGACAGCCAGACAGACACAAATTTTAAATTTAAACTACAGTTTGTGTTGTGTTACTTGTGAGATGCCAAGACAGTCAAAAGCTCTGGGATGCTGCCTGTAACCCAGGTAAGCTCTATTCAAGTGTGCTTGTGTGTGTCTTGGTAGCTTTAGCTCTGCCTTGTTGTCCCACATCTCCAGCCTTGCATCTAGTCCACTGTGGAACGGAATGCATATACACACAACAACAAGGGGTGTGAAGAGAGCGTGACCCTGATGTTACCTCTTCCTTCCTTCCTGCCCGTGAAATTGACACAGCAATGACACACATTTTCAGCTGCTCTCCCTCTTAATTTTCCCTCCTTCTCATTGCTGCTGTAGTTTGCCCTCTTTCTTCTCAAATGAATAATCTAAAACTTTGACTAATTAACTTCCTACTAACTCACATAATTCACCAGGAAGATAATAGTGATAGTCAATCTTTTAAAAGCAAAGTATGAAAAAGCAGAGGGAGATGCAATAATAAAATCTCTGGAGAAATAGGGTCAATCCTAATATTCTATTAAGATCACTGATATCTGAATTTACTCTGCTAAACTGTCCGTAAGGAGCACTAAAGAGATACACACGCATATCTGCATTAATTATGAGAAGTGTTCATCTCAGAACAGAAGGAGAGCACAGTTAGTTAAATGTGAGCAAAGAGAACAAAGGAGGTAAGTGTCATGTACAGTAAACCAGAGTGATAAAATCTGAGGTATATTTCCCTGGAGCAGAAATTCTGCACTTTTAGAAAGCAATCTAAATCCCACACACTCTCTCTTTTGCTTTCATCTCTTTGTTCTCACAGATTAGTTTGTCATTAGTTGGAAATCACAGGGACAGATGGTTGCTTTGAAGAACTAATAAAATACTTTTGACACGCTGTGTTGCTTTCTGTCTCCAAACTGATTCAAGCAACTTGTGTTACTGATACTACCTGTTGGTGTGTGTGTGTGTGTGTGTGTAGAATTGATCACCAATGTCCCAGGGGTTGGTGGGGATCTCCGACCTGTGGACCATGTCACTGTGACACCAATAAAGGCTTCGACCCCAACTGTAACAAGACCAGTGGACACTGTCACTGCAAGGTAACCACTAAACTCACACACACACTGCAACTTTCAGGAAGGTGTTTTGTGCTAATTTGTATATTACCTTGCAAAGTGGATAAAAATATATTTTGGCATGTTTTTACTTATAGCTAAGGTGTAAAGGTCAGTGCATCAATACTGAAGATGTGATCAAATCTGACAGAAACAGCATCTGATTATTACAGTTTTTTCTGCTTGCTTAAACACATGGCTTCTTGAAGCACTATTTCTGAATTAACACTTGAACCCAATGCATTTACCAACATGTTGAGAAAAATAAAACCCTTTTCCCCTTATTTGTATTGATAGTGTGTTGTGTTCAGAATACACATCTAAACTGTGCACATTTGGACACCTGTGTGTATGTGTGTTTTACTGAACTACATGCATGACAAAACTTTATTACAAACTGCTCTGCCCTAAACACAAAAAAAGCTTAGGTGTTTGATGCTTGCTGTTTGTGTGTACTGTATTGATACAATAAGCTCTATTGATGGTATAAAGTATAAAGACTATTTTTTTTTTTTTACATCACATTGAATACTAATACTGTTAGGATTAGAAGAGCTTTAGTGGTGTAACTCTATAGATCACTTTGGCTTTGGTTTAACCCAGACACACAGTAATCTTCTCACAGTCTGATGGTCTGACAGGCTCAAACAAACACACTACACCAATCATACGATCATTATCCCTACATATTGACATTTCTGTGTTGCATGAATGTGTGAGTATGGATTGATATGTTTGTGTGTAGCCAGCTTGTTTAATGTTGTATTCTGTGCTTAATCTGATCTTTTGACCTTAATCTTTAATCTCTGATGTGCGCATGTTTTTTTCTGCTTGCCATGCGCACAATGTAAGAATGCTTTCTTTTAGCCTACATACATACATATATAAATACATACCATTCAGGTCAAGGGTATTACAGTGTACATCTTATAGTTTTTTCTGATTGTTTAGGCACAATTTTTGAAACTATAGGCTATTTTTGCAAAACCCTCCACACTAAGCACAAAACCTTACACCAAAAAACTGAACATTATACAACTCTTGCAAAAGCAAAGAATTCTTGCAAAGATCTTCAAACTCTTTTATATCAATACAGTACACAAATGTCTTTGAGTAAGCAGACGAAGCAGCAACTATGCACCGATAGTAAAAATGAAAAACACTTGTGGTTTTTGCATTTTCTGTGTAGAGCAGAAGTTTTGTCATGCATGTACAGTAAAACTCACATACACACAGGTGCCCAAATGTGTAAAGTGTGTGAAATCTTTTGCAATTTTAATAGAAGTATGTTATTGAATTTACTTATTGTAAAGCAGAGAACGTGCAGTGTTTCTCCTCTTATGCTAGACCACAATACTGCACTTTGGCAAAACAGTTTACCCCCGCTTTGGTAAAGAAGATCCGGATCCTGTTTTTCACTGCCCTTTTTTATTGTCAGCAACATGAGACATTGGTATCACTGCTGCGCCTTGTAAACAAGAAAGTGAGAAGCTAACCTGTGACAATGATTTGCAGGTAATGGCGATGATAGGTCAAATTTGCGGGAAAGTTGCAGTGATTGGTCAAAATTGCAATTCGCGCTGAATTCACCAAATGGCATATGAATATCACACCAATGTTCTGCGTGTTACCACAACTCCTTTTTGCTTATGCCTGGCTGAGATAATTGATTGCCCAACAAGTTGTTAAAGATGAATATCTTTTTATGGGGATTTTCTATCAGCCTTTGTCTCCCTTGATCATCACTTCTACTTGATCATCTGCATTTCTGAGACCTAAAACTAACGATCTACTGTACAGTACAACTGGAAGAAAAGAGCACTGTTCATGTTTTGGACAATAAAGCAACAGCAGATTAGTTATGAATTTGTGAATTACTAAAATCCAACATAAAGTTGCTCAAGGCTCACAGTCTTGTCATAGATAATCTTCTTGTGTTTTTTAATTAACCGCTTTCCTTAAACATCCCCTCCAGACATATTAACATACTACGAATGCTTGGAACAGTAATTTGTTTTTTCCACAAACTAGTTTGTTTTCTTTTTAAATTACATATAGTCCTTCCAGTTTAACTGTTGTACACTGAAAGTCCATTCTCGGTGAATGTGCATTGAAGGTTTTAAGTTTCCACATGACATTGTAAGTTGCATACTGGACCACGATTGGTTTCCAAATTGGTTGTGATGTCACAAAATCATGCTTTTATGTGCTCACCTTAAATTGAGATTCAAGGTAAGCACAGAGAAACTTTCCCCCTCAGCACATGGATTTGAAAACAAATTATAAACATCCAAGTAAGGTTATAATAAGGACAACACATTTATGAGTGGAGGTGGGCTTTAAAGAATGAAACACTAATGCTGCACCATCAACCTCCACAGTAGCACTATCATTTTTTTTTCCAAAATGCAGTGTTAAATATATATTCTGAAGTTTAGCAAACTATAGAATGAACTGATTTCCTTTATCACTGTTTTTTACACATTATGTCTCTGTTATATTCATGACCCCTTTTGTGTCATTGTACAAATCTTGCCCTAATGCATGTGGTGATGTAATCGCTGACACTATTCTTGACCGTGACATTTTACATTCATTTGACTGAGTTTGATCTGTGTGACTACTTATGCATTCCCTATGTGTGTGTGTGTGTGTGTGTGTGTGTATAGGAGTTTCACTACCATGTGCGGGCCTCTGACACCTGCCTGCCATGTGACTGCTACCCAGTGGGTTCCTTCTCTCGATCATGTGACCCAGAGACAGGCCAATGCCAGTGCAGGCCCGGTGTGATAGGTCGCCAGTGCAACACATGTGACAACCCCTTTGCTGAGGTCACAAATTCAGGCTGTGAAGGTGAGAGTGTTTATTTCGTTTGAGACATTTTGATCAAACTTTTGGAAATGACGGATCTCCGTGTGGTATTTCAAAATGACTCTGGAAAACTTAAGCATCTCACTCCTGCGTTGTGTTCTTTCCAAAATAACAGCAACATGCCTAGCAGGAGGTACTGAGATTATGTGTTAAAATGACATATTTGTTATTGACTGGGGGACAAATAATTTGTGGAATGTGACTTTTTCCACCAACTACATTATTTTGTTGGGTAAAATGTGTCAGTATCTTGCAGGTCCTTGAATTAATTTAATATTAGTTTTGTCAGTGTTGTTCAAAACTAAATTGTTACATTCTTGGTTTCTTTAGTGGCACAGAAAACTGTAAGAAAAAAAAATGAGTAAATTATCCATTGAGACAAACAGAGATGGATAATAAGTGTGTAATCATGGGATTTGAGTTTCTTCTTACATTCTGTATTTCAAAATGGTCATGTTTATCAAAATTGTGTTTACACCTAAAATAATACAGAAGCTCTGTTTTTCTCTTCTGTGAAGCTTTGTCACTTTCCAGTTCCCTCTTTTTACAAATGTCCTTTAATTTGTAGCTGTTATTTTATTTCTCACACTTTTTTTTGTCTTCCCTGCAACTCCAAAGAAAAACATTTCCCCATCATTAGTGACTTTTTGTTGTTTTGAATTGAAAAGCTAATCGAACTGATGAGGATGATTTTAAATTATGTTCTTTTTCTCTGCAGTCATTTATGATGGTTGTCCAAAGACCATCACTCAGGGGATCTGGTGGCCTCGGACCAAGTTCAACCTGCCAGCTGCAGTGCCTTGCCCCAAAGGCTCTGTCGGTCTGTACACAGTTATGCAGGCTAACACAAGTGCATTAAAACACATAGATATCGGACATACTCACATATGACCTAATGTCAGTGTTGAACTTCAGTTTAATTTATACATGCCAAGTCCTTTTCAAAAGACTTGAAAACTTCCTGTTTCTCCTCTTTACAGGTGCGGCCATCAGACACTGTGATGTAGAGAGAGGATGGCTTGAGCCAGACCTTTACAACTGTACCTCGCCTCCATTTGTGGAGCTCAATGCTGCTGTATGTAAAGTATTAACTCAACACCATTAAACACATCTGAACACATGCTGCATGAGTCCCGTAACTTGTACCTGACATGAAAAGTGCAGAATCCTGGCCAAATCTTAGATGTACTCATCAACAAAAAAATTGGATAGAATGTAGAAAAAATGGTTAGCACCCCCTTTTTGCTGAAAAGTTAGATCAGTTTGTTCTGAGCGCTTGCGTCTGTTACCTTATCCTCCTCCAAACTGTTGGTTCTTAATTTGCAAATTAAAAACTTCCATTGCAGTATTCTGATATTTTTATTTTAATAGATAGTGGAACTTTGTGCTTGTTTAGAAATACAAAATCCATAAGGTTCTGTAAGACGTAATTTAAATTTTGCTGTTTGCATGCAGATATAAAATACTGACATGCAGATATTTTATTTGTAAAAGTAACTTTATATGAACTACAGTACAATACCATAATACAGTGCAATACTTATTTGTAGACATGCAGTAGTGTTGATGTATATTTTATCATTACAATATTAAATCCCATTAATTCTTAAATATGTATAAAAAGGATAGATTTACTTTTCCGTGTTTTGTTGGTGTCTGTATATTTAGCTTGATTCTCTGGAGCGTAATGAAACCGAGTTGAACACCATCTTGGAGAAGAAACTTGCCCACCAGCTCCGGGACGTCACTGAGGCAACCACCCGACTCTACGGCAATGACTTGCAGATTGCCGAAAGACTGCTGTCCCGCCTCCTGACCTTCGAGACCCAACAGAGCGGCTTTGGACTCACTGCTACTCAGGATGCACATTTCAACGAGGTAAAAAACTACACATAATTCAGTTAACCTTTTCAGTTTTTACCAAACACACTCTTTTACTCTTTAATACATTTCAGTGAAAGGATGAGAGCAGTGAAGGGAGGGGACAGGTGTAGCTAAAGCCTTGAGAGCTTGAGATGTTCTTGCAGTGGCAAATGGTGGAACATACGGACACATAGTATTTGCCATTAACAAGGGCTGTTTATTGGCTGTTTTGATTCACTTTGCTGTTCAAATCCAAGAGACACCTTTGGGAAGAGTAGACATTAGGATTCTCATTGCCACAGAAGATTGAGATAGAGATTATTTTTTTATTTACTCTATAACAAACTAAGAGTCTGAGAAGGAGGTTAGAAATTGCCTAATTTGTAGTTGTATTGGTGTTTTGATAATTGGTGGTGAAATGATGTTCAGCATACAGCCAATGTGCAAGTTGTGAAAGGTTGTTTGAAAGACAGGCCAGATAGGGAAGTGTGAATTGATTTTAACACGTGAAAATCTAAACATCTAACATCTAATCATCACCGCAAGTGAGCCAGCTCTGTTTTGAACAATGCCAATGGCACTGTCACCCAAAACAAGTATAACCAACAAGCTGATCAACATTTTAGAACACTGTAGTAGTTTATGGAGAGCATCTCCAACCACAATAAATGTGATGGGTTTGATATTCTATCATCACAAATGGATATTTTAATGATTTATATAATATTTAAGTTATATTTAAGCCAATAGGCATAAAATAGCTGCTGCTAAAACAGTACATATGTTTCATATACATACCTGTCAACATTGGTATTTGAAAAAAAAAGGGAAATAAGGGAAAAACATTTATACAGAAGAATTACTGTATGTTACAGTCTTTACTCACATATCGTAAATAATTCTTTTTTCGGTTTTCACGTTTCCATTTTTACACCTTGTGCTGCTCTACCTCCTCTACAGCTAACGTTCCACTTACTGCCATCAGCTTTACTGGAGGGGAGCGTTCATTTCAAATATATCCGGTGTTTTATTTTTGTTTATGGAAAGTTTAAAAATGCTGGAGATTTACGGGAAAATATTTAAACGGATGAACGGGATCGAACAGTAAAAGACAGGATAATCCCATGAAAAACGGGAGGGTTGACAAGTATGTTCATATACTGTACCTGTACAGGTTACAGACCCAGTGAGTCAATAGTACAACAAGATGTCTTTTTTTGATTAGGGAATGTTGCTATGGTGATGCAGTGACAGCAGCTCCTGAAATACTGCAACATGTCATTTCTCCATATAAACTGTCTCATTTTACCTGATACGGCTGCTCCGCTGAGGACGCAGGAGCTGACACAGGATCATTTTAGCATGTCTGTGTTTTGATATAACGGTGCTAATAGACATCTCCATATCATTTTCATTATTTAGCTTATACATCAGATTTGGCTGACAGGAAATGAGTTGTCCATATATCACAAGTAAGTAACTGAGGATATAAAATGAACCCCCCTTTACCTTTTACTGTTCAATTTGCTGGCTTGCATTGTGTTAATTGACAAATTGCATGTTGTGTTAAATGAAATTGATGCAGTCAATACTTTAAATATTTAAATTCATGAAGAGAATTTTAATATTAAATATTTCTAAAATGTAATTAGTGCAGCGTTTCTCGCTGTCATTCAAACACACATTGTTGCTACAGTACACAGCTTTGTATTGTGTACAAGCAGTATTATAGTATTATTAGAAGTAGTAGTAACAGAAGTATTTCTATCAGAACTTACGTAGTTTCGTGGTTATGAGTGATAATCTCGTACTACCTGACATTTTAATCCATTTATCTTTAGCTGATGAGTTAATAGGGGTCATGGTGGGCAGTTGCTCTCACATTTTTTTGCAGTTGTTACAGGGAAGCATTTAATAATTTAATTTAATAATTGATGCTATCAGTGAGGATTTAGCCAGCTGATGACATCTGTAGCATAAGTAGCCACAGCCTGCAGTGCTGAAACAGACTCAGTCGTCACATTATATCTTCTGTGCTGTAAATTCTATAGGTAAAAGGGAGAAGAGTGTCCTTTTCCCTCTTAGGTGAACAACAACATAAAAAGCATTCACATTATCTGATTAAATACAGGTTAAATTCCAAGATAGGCTACACACTGTGGCTCGAGTTGTGACACTGAACAAAAGAGAAAGGATGCCAACACATTGGAGTATGATTTGATTGTTTACGCACAGGATGACATTATAATCAGTGTTAAATTAAGTTTTGTTAAAGGAAAGCCCATTTATAACCAATCTCAAATGAACATGAACATTTTTTTGTCAAATACATCACAGTTGGTGCCTCAGTCCAAATACTGTGCAGTTCTTTATGTGATCAATACACAATCTTTGGCCAACAAAGACAGTTGCTATAGCAACACAACAGTGGAATTAACAGCATCCTATAGCGAGTGAAATGAAAACCTTTTTCCACCTGACATTTCACTTAACTACTTCACCTGACAGGAAATCATTTGGTTAGCTGGTTTACAGCCTCATGAAGCAGATATGTTTCCACAATATTTCTGTAATAATCTTTATTGTTATCTTGCATTTTCTGGGGGGAAAAAAACCCTCCACTAGCCTCACTTGTGACCTCAACATGTTGACTCTAAAACAGTTGTGCTACCTACATCTCATTGTTTCTTAATGATGCAGCTCTGGTTTAGCAGCACTGAAGTGGAGACGGCCCAATTTCTCACAATAGAAAAAAAAATCTGATAATGCTTGACACCTTGTTTTTAAACAGCAGCTATTAGGCCAGATGAATAGGTAATGTAGAATATAGTTACTATAGTAACACAGCAGCGGTAAGAGAGCCCTGTGGCTGCAGGAGACACAAAGGAAGGCAGGAAGGAAAGTGTTTTCACATTAGGAATGCAGTGATGAATGCAGGAAGATGAAACCCTTTCATGTTCAAGCTGTGATACAACCATCTACATACTACTGTTCCTCCAGATAGGGCTCATGTCTCATCAAGTACATATCAAAAAAAAATTGCCAAATGTGTTTTAGTTGATAATCTAACTGTTTCTTATAGTGAGATCTCTACAGCATAAATGAAGGGTGGAAGAAGAGGAGAATAACATTTTTTTTAAATTGACAAACCTAATGGGATAGAAACAATGTGTTCCAAATAGTTTGGATATAGTATGGACTTGTTGCTGTTGGAGTGGCACATATGATCTGTTTGTTGAACTGATTTAACTAGGATTAGTTTATCCAGGCTGCCTCTCATTCAGTATTTGTGTGCCCTGTGCCTCCTTCTCTTTCTATAATCTTGTCATCTGCTGCCTCTTCAAAACTCTTATTGCTTTCCTTTTGTTTAGTCTCTGTTGTATTTTCAATGATAAACACAGGCCATATGAGCTCTTGCAGTGTACAGCCTGCATGGGGTTGAAAGCCTAAGATCCACTTTAACGTTTTTCATGGAGAAAGATGGCTAATTTACAATCTTAGTTGTGTATTTGAGTTCCAGATTTTCTCCCAACAAGCCCACATGATCAGAGGAAGCCATTACTGGAAACTGGACTGGACATGTTTAATGTGTTTTTTTTTAAGAACACAGGAAGCAGGGGTAGATGTTTGAAAAAAAATATTTATTCATGCTGTATCAGTATTTTTGTCATACTTAGAGCTGACTTTCTTCACTATATAGTGTATATATACTGTATCACATCATGAAGACACACTGGACATTATTGTTCATATTTGATCATCAGAGTCATCAAAAGCACACAAAATGTCATGCCTAATATGTAGAAATAGATATAAATTGTTGAACATGATTCAACAAAATTGCAATTTTAAAGATAAGAAAATTATATAATAAAACTTGGATTGTTAAGTGTCTGTGTGTTTTGATGCCACCAAATCACCCTTCTTGTACTGTGCTCTGTCTTCTCCCAACAATCACCTTTCCACGCTCACATTTTCCATCTCATCACGACTGTCTTGTCCACCTGTCTCTCGGTTTCCCGCATCTCTGAGCCAAATATAAACTTCTCTCTCATTCTCTTTATTTTTTCCTCCTTGCCATATACTTATCCACACTCCCTGTTTCTGATTCTCTCTTCATTCCTCCCTTCTTTCTTACAATTCACTATGTTCTCACTATACTGCACTGTATATTCTTTCCCTTGTGTGTCTGTAGGCTTTCTTGTGTACATTTGCTCCCCAGAGCATTATGTGATATTGCAGTGCTTTATTGGGTCTGGTGCAGTCAGACTGCAAGGAATCATATTGAGCGCTCTCTCTCTCTCTCTCTCTCTCTCTCTCTCTCTCTCTCTCTCTCTCTCTCTCTCTCTCTCTCTTTCAATCTCTGATATTACTCTTTGTTTGTTCAGAACATTTTGCCATTTGCAGTCTTTACCGTCTATAACAAGCTTTTATCCAAAGACACATTAATAAGGTTTTACAATGAGGCCTACATCAGATTTCTTCTCTCCTCCACTAGAATCAGTAACACACTCAAGGTCTGTCTGAAGCCTTACTTCTTCACTTTTGTCCCCTCTTCACTACCCTGGCATTCTTTCCTTTTGTAGATTTGGTTCATAGCTTTGTTAATGTCTGGAAGTAGACTCTGGACCTTTGGTGAGCCCTTATTAACAGTCTCAATCTCATCACTTCTCCTTTTCTTCCCTCTTCCCACCTCTGACTCCTCCTTTGCCTTAATCATAGTATTTACAAAAGAAATTAACTGATAGTAGCCGATCAAGGTCTCATTTTAACCATTGGGTACTCACATCCAAGCCGTACAGATGCAGTGCTCAACTGCTCTTGCAGGTGTAACCATGCAAAACAGCAGGTTCTGTTTCACAAAGTCCTGGTATGAGAACCACTGCTGTAATAGACAAACATTAATGGCAACTGTCAGAGTTTTAAATTTATATTATAAATTATATAGAAGAAAACACTGCAACTGATTTTCCCTGGTGAGAGTGTTTAACTTAAATGTTTGGCTAAATCTGTTTCCAGTCTTTATATAGTTTTACCTGTTGTCTCTTACCTGATTGAGGATGTTTACCCATCAGTTACATTTTCTGCCTTATAGCTCACTGTTTTCTTTTCCCTTGTCTCAAATACACCAGCACATATGGTTACTGACTCCTCAAAAAAAATCAACAAGAAGCGCCTGCTGAAAAGCAGATCACCATTACCTCCTTGTATTTATTTTATTTTTTAGAATTATTTACTTTTACTGATCGTTCATCTTTCCACTGCTTCCAGAACATTCTCCGGGGGTGCAGTGTGCTGCTGGGTCCTGGTACCTCTGGGCTTTGGCGGGCTCTCACTCAGAGTCAGAACCACATCCCAGGCGGTGGTCCAGCTGAGCTGGCAGAGCTGCTGGAGCAGTACACCCAGAATCTGGCCCAGAACATGAAGCTCACCTACCTTAACCCTGTGGCGCTGGTTGCTCCAAACATTGGTAAGTTCTGAATGACTACACAGTCACAGACACTCAGTCATGATACAATAGCGAATCACTTGTCAGACCCAATAAAAGAGAGATAGACAGTAATAGAATCTTAATCTTTACAGACGATTTGCAGCGGTTTTTTCATAATACTGTAAATCACTGCTGTGAAATCAGCTAGAATGACTCATTGTAAAGCGGGAGATGAACAACGCTAATGCAAATGATGATGGCACAGCCAGAGCGCTGGCAGCAGCAGGCAGAGATGAATTTCACACTCCCACACACAGCAGCTAATGCTTCCAGCACACACACAAAAATCCTGAAGTGCTTTAGCACTGGCCAACACACATCATTTAGATTTACAGATGCCAAACACACACACACACACACACACGATCACACACATGGAATAACAGACAGACACACACAGATGCATAAAAAATGAAAGGCTGGAGTTTATAATCACTGAACTCCTAACTTCATAATGTTTCTTTTAGCTTTTACTGTAAATGAAAAGTGGGTTAGACTTGCACATGTACACACACTTCCTTACATGTACTATACATGTGCAGGTTTGGCCACATGCGGTGTGTCATTTAGTTTCAGGCGTTCTGTCACTTGTATGTTTTGTCACTTTAGCAGTGTTGAAAATGCTGTTAAATAATCTGTGCCACATACAACAACAAGAGTCTTTAAAATAGCGACAGCAGCAGCTCTGGCGGGGATGAAGCCAGACAATGAATTTCACCCTCAGTAAATGCTCTTAGCTACACAAACAAATTGAATTCCTAAAAAAAATGCCCCCAAAACTCATGAAACTCTTCAAAGTGAACTTCTGAATCTTGCCTCACCAGCTTCTTCCAGCGTAGTTTAATAACACAGTTAATCCCAGACCGGAAGAAAAAATATAAATGATCTTGCCTGTCTTGGCCACCATACATTGGCTGTGTACATCTCTTTTCTGTGTGACTCTCTCTCTTACTTCACTGTATATGCTTCCCCGTTGGAATACACCCAGAATGCTGTTAAGTAACCTTAAACCGACAGCCTGATGCAGATTCTCAGATGGAGAGCATAGAAATAGGAGCAGCAGTGAAAGCAGAAGGAATTAGAAATACAGCCAATGCTACATTTCACACTCCTACACACATAAACACAGACAGCTAATGCTTGCAGCCAAATGGAATGTGATTAACCAGGGGAAGGATATTAAAGGACCTGACACACACCCATCTGTTAGTTTCCCATAGGAGTTCCTTTTAAGATTTTTTTGTTGTCGGTCATTAGAATGGCATATTCATATAAAAAATATATAATTTTTATTTTATTTTACTAATAAAACACTTGTTTCTCCATCAAAATTGTCATTACAGCCTTTAGAAAAACACTCTCTCTACTCATACCAACAGGCGCACACACACGTTATACACGTCTGTTAGACTGAGTGATTTCTCTCCTCTCTATGTTGAGTGTTGTTCCCCTTCTGTTTGCTGGATCAAGTGTTCGCTCATTATTGAACACTCGACATTGACTATGTACTTCCTGTTTGCCACCTAATTTTCAGTTACTCTGCTCGTGTGTGTGTGTTTGTGTGTTTGTGTGTGTTTATGGATTTTGTATTTGCTCCTAAACTCCAAATCCACTGAGAACAAATTGGTTTGCTGACACAGGCAGTTTCAATTTCCCCTTAAAATGTATGTATATAGAAAAATGAGTTATATTTTTGATGTGCAAATCAGGAGTGATTTTCAGCTGTCAGAAAGCCAAAAGGCCCTCTTTAGCTTGTGTGGGTTTGGACTCGGTGGGTATTGTATGGTTTGGTCTTATTTTTCATCAACCATTGCTTTATGAGGTATGTGTAGTCAGAGCTGGACATGGAAAAACCACCTCGAGCAAGCATAAAAACTTTTTTGCGAAATTAAGGATTTTATTTTTGAATTTTGCCTTTTCCATCAACCTTTTCTAATGCGATGCTTCATAATGCGAATAAAAAAAACGTTGATGGAAACATGGCTACTAAAGTATTACCACTTTAATTTTGAGACATCAGTGTTATTACCATAAACAAAGGAGACAATCTATTAATTTCAGTCTGTAGTGAACCTTACACACCAACTTACTTTATCTACTTCAGTGCTTAACGGCCTGAAACAGGATGAGGGAGCTGTTTTCTAGCGGAAATGGAGCTAAACCTTTCGCAATTTCTCACTATGCAAAAATCACCTTCAACTTGCCGATCCTGTATCTAGCAAAGGAATCAAATTTGAATAACGGTTAGAGTTTTATAACTGATTATTATTATTATATATAACTGATTTATACTATTTGCTATTATAGTTTTAAATGTTTTCAACATCTTCAGTGGGCCTTTGAAGTGAATCCAAGTTTTGAGTAAAACACCCAGATAAAGGCGTGGTACCAAATCATGTCCATCAGGGTGTTGGCCCAATGATGAAATATGTTAGGTAAAAGATAAAGACTTTCAACAACTACAGGTCCCATGATGCTTTGATCGGCGTCTTAGCTAAAAGTTGTGGTAGAAAGCTGTTAGAGGCTAGATTTGAAAACAGGGCAGGTATCATTAATATTTGGTCAATAACATTTTAATATTGTATTCATATTGTGCGCTGCACAGTAACAAACACCTGTACACTTCTTGCGTAATAACATCTGTCTATTTGTGTGTCAGTCATGAACCTAGACCGTATAGAGAACCAGACCCATGTGCGACGACGTTTCCCACGTTACCACACCACCATGTTTCGCGGTCAGGCTTTGTGGGATCCCTACACCCATGTGATACTTCCCCCAGCTGCCCTGGTGCCACAACGACAGCAACAACACAACTGGAAGGAGAAGGAGCGGACAGAGAAAGAACGTAAGAACAGACACACAAATAGAATTAAAGACCATTACAGTATATGTGTATTAAACAAATTGAATTTACTCACACGGACTTCTCCATTTCAGCCCCTCAGAATGCTGCTCCTGCTCCTGTCAGTATCTCACCCAATCAGACAGGAGAGTACACGGCAGCCAGACGCACTGTTTCGCTGCCTGAGCCACCCATCACCATCGTCCTCTTGCTGATCTATCGCAGTCTGGGCGCTGCCCTCCCTGCCAAGTACCACACAGACCGACGAGGAGTGAGGTGGGAATCAGTCACACTCAGAACAATAAAAATGGCATTACATCACCTCTAAGGAAGCAAGCACGCTGAAAATAGAAATGTGGATTAAAAACAGTAAACCACCAGCCAACATTATGCAAAAGGTATCCTTAATTATCTTTCATTTTAAGCAGACATTTGATTATTTATTATTTGATAAAAAAAATCCAATAATAATAAAATCATACAATGCCATGGTGACATCTGCAAATTGCTTATTTGTCTGACCAACCTTAAGATGTTATTTTTACAATTATAAACGGTCTATAAAAAACCCTTCAAAATCTCACATTTGAGAGAGTGGAACTAAAACTGGCATTTTTGCTTGATTAATGCCTTAAACAATTAACTGATTAGCAAAATGGCCGTCACTTAATTTTAATTGTCAGTTGACTAATTAAGTTAATTGACTAAAGGCTTCAGCATTAGTTCCGATACAACCTTCATGACACCTGTTTTTTCTCTCTCTTTCTCTCATGGTATCTTGCCATCCCTTTGCCCCGCTCCTCTTCTTCACCTCTGGGCTTAATTACAAAGTAACAAACTGTTGTGTTTTCAGTAGGTGTCAATAAACACTCATTTAAGTCTTCTAGTGTATCCGTCTCATTCCTCTCTGCTCACCTTGTCTTTTCCCTGTTCACCATGCTATCAAACTCTGCTTTCTGTCTGATCTATTAGACACGTGGTAACTCTGCACTCCCTCTTCCCCAGGCTTCCCAGACACCCGGTAATGAACTCCCCAGTGGTCAGTATCTCCGTATTCAACAACCAGACGTTTGTGGGCGGACACTTGGACCAACCTATCCTGCTTGAGTTCAAGCTGCTGGAGACGGCCAATCGCAGCAAACCACTTTGTGTGCAGTGGAACCACAGCAGTCCGTGAGTACAGTTTACCCTTACACTGGTTTGTATATTCCTACATACATGAATACTAAAATACTCTAATGTGGAAATTCAACACCAAGATACTCATAGTGAAACATCTGAATGTTTTTTTGTCAAATTTGTCATAAGATTGCAATATTTTTCATCAGAATGTAATGTTCATTTGATGAATTTGGGTTTTCACTTGTTTGCTTTTAAATAATGAAAAATATTTAATACCTGCCTTTAGACTTTATGGCACTGGACTTACGGCAGCCACCCTTATTATACATTATACCTTTATTCTCTGCAGACCTGTCATACAGTAGTAAGAAAAGCAGAGGTCTAACTAATAACAATGGCTCAGCGTCATGAAGTGTCTAAGTAAGCCATGCACAATCTCTCTCTCTCACTCTCTCTATCTCTCTCTCTGCAGGTATGAGATAGGAGGTTGTTGGACAGTCAGGGACTGCATGGTGGTGTACAGGAACACCTCTCATGTCCGCTGTCAGTGCCAGAGACTGGGCACCTTCGGCGTGTTGATGGACAGCTCACAGAGAGAGGTTAGTGATCTGTCAGTGGAGAAGTACTTATTGATAATATTGAGGCATGTAGTGGATTAACTGTATATTTCCTATTACGAATCCATCTGTATTGAAATATATACCTGTTTAGGCCGCCGGTTTTCTGTTTATCAGTTGAACATCTTAGCTGGTAGTGGCTGGATTTAATTGCCATGGAAGTTTGATATCCTAGATAATTAAATCCTTTCTGACATTCTAAAGGCTAAAGAAAGCCTTGTTACCAATGTAGAAGATTTTCAAAGTTTAATGCAAACCCCTTGCCCACCGCACCCCAGCATACTAAGTGACGATGTATCAGACCATGAGACAGGAAAATTGTGGAATCAGAAACTGCTTGCCCTATGATGAATTTAAAGTTGTACATTTCTACAAATGTATATGGTTTACATTGAATTAAGAAGCAATTCAATCAGATGTTTATTTATCATCATTAGCCAAGCGCAATGAGGAGTACTTTCATTTCCATTCATTTGAGATGAATTAGATATGCCCAATTTGGCCAAATAAATTCTAGTGGTGTCTGTTATGTTTACTGGCTGCAAATGCTTGCATTGCATGCAAAGGCAGCAATGAATAGATTTCATCCTTTTGATTCTGATTCTTCTGACAGATTAGAGAAGTCTGATAGTTTGCTTGGGCTGTTGTGTGATTCATGTAGATAGCCTAGATAGATTTTTTGCATTCCTTCATTTCTTCTTGTTTTCTGTTATTTTCTCTATAAAATAAAGTGTAGGTTAAATAGTTTAAATACAGAGATCCTCTGCCTCTCTCAGCCTTTTGAAGCCTTTGATATTTAGCATTATAATCCAGACAGAATTTTGTGCAGTTAGATGACATTACAGATTTCTAGATATAGATGTTTTTTAATCGCCATGTGGTGGCTGGTGCAGCTTTAGTTTCCTCATCTCATTTACTTGTTTTACAAATAATTGAACTTCTCGGATATTAATATCATCACTTTGCACATAGTGAAGTCATACAGAGGAGGGCATACAGTGACCCAGACTGAAGTAGCAGTATTTTATTATGTTAAAATGATTTGTTTTCATCTCTTATTATTTCATTATTATATCTCTTATTTCACCTTGTGATATTTCAGGTTTTGCTTCTTCCTTAACTGTGTGTGCCTTCTCAATTTCTACTTTTTCTGACATGATCTTTCTCTACTACTACTACTTTCCTCTGCCCTTCCATTTCATCTACTCCCACCTTCCACTCCTTCTCTCCACCTTTCCCTTCTCACACATCTCTGTGAGCAGCAGTTGGAGGGGGATCTAGAGACACTGGCCCTGGTCACATACTCCTCTCTGTGCGTCTCAATGCTGGCCCTCCTCCTCACTGTCCTGGTGCTCTCCTGCCTCCGAGGCCTCAAGTCCAACACCAGGAGCATCCATTCAAACTTGGCGGCGGCCATGTTTTTGTCGGAGCTGGTGTTTCTGTTCGGGGTCAATCAGACTGAACAACAGGTAGATACTGCTGGGAGGTTGTGTGCTTGTGTTTCTGCAGCCCTGTTTGTTTGTGACACATTTAGCACCTCTTTTTACACATCACTGTCCCCCCCATTCCCAATTTCACCGCTTCGTGAAAATAAAGTTTGGTCTAATTTTTTAGCAACAACATTTGGAGTACTACTAGTAGTGGAAAACTGCCTTGGCTTCACTTAAATTGTAGATCAAAATATATTATAATTTTCTGGTGCAGCACTAAAGGTCATATAAAAAACGGCATAAATTGTTCTCTCTTTTACAGTTTTGTTAGAGACAGCTGTTATCTTTTTCCCTCTTCTCACCCTCTGTATCGCTCCTTCCTGCTCACGTTTTGCACCTCTACATCACATATTTTTTACCGTTTACTGCCCTTTTTCTCTCGATTCCTTTGAGTCTCTTGACCACTTTTTTTTTCTGTGTTTTGTTACATCATACTGTGTGTGTGTGTGTGTGTGTGTGTGTGTGTTTTAAAGAGCAGTGAGTCTTGTAGAGAGTGTGCTGAAAATATGTGCTCGCTCAGCATGAAATCCAATTAATTAAGCAGTTTCCTCCACACAGTCGACAGTAGGGTTCTTACAGTAGTTACTTCTAGTTGAACAATATGTTCTCTAATTCATGTACATCATGCTTGGGAAAGCATGTTAGTGCTTGCAATGGTCGTGTGTGTTTGTGTGCAGACTAGCTTTTACATGCTTGTGCATATTTTAGTCTTTCTATCTTTTTGTGTGTTACTTGAAGTGTGTGTATTTGTGTGTGTGGGAGTGTGAAATTCATCTTCTGGCTGTACCTCTGCCAAGGCTGCTGCTATTTCTGTGTTGTTAGGAACTTGTACTGAGCTTCTTTTAACCTTAGAATCTGGGACTGCTTGCCTTAACTTAAAGAGGTAGAGTGCTCAGTCAGTGAAGGTTGAGAGATTTACATGTTTTAGGTGTTGTGCTGCTCTCACCCAGAATAATTAAGACTACAACTTCTTAGTAATGATACAGTTACGTATATTTACAGTTGTTTTCTCTGGTAAAAGCTGAAGTGAAAAGGTTTGGTACATTTCTATATTTAATTTGTTCAGGTCATCATGTCCAATTACAAGTGAACCCTACCTGCAAACTGAAGACGCACCAACGTTTGTTAGCGAAATATTTAGGTGTCTGGCCAGTTGGAAGGCTAAAGTCACACATCTCAGGTAACCAGTCAATAAAAACTGACATGGGTTCACAAGAAGCTCGATCATTAGACAGAGTATTTAGTCAACTGCAAACCTTAAAGATTTTGGCAGAGAGGGAGAATCAGAGCAAATCTGATTTCAAGCCAAAATATGAATGACCTATAATTGTTTTATATTAGTTAAGGATATTCAACAATAGTGAAGACTACTGTTTGTTCTCACTTAATTTATTATACTTGGTATTCAAATTATGGCTTTGAAAGCTGGCAGTTTGTTGTCAGCAACCATTTAGCTTAACTTGCAAATCTGTGTGTTTTCGAGTTATTTCCTGTGGTTGGTTTTGATTTTTGATTTTTTTTTTTTTTTTTACGTCTGACAAACACACAGTTCTCTTAAAAGATGGTGGCTTGCACTTTAGGTAGGTGCTTTAATTCGTTGCCACTTTTTCGTCTGACCAAACAATCAAAATGGACTAAAAGCTCAAGAGTTCAAATACACCACTCCAGACATGCTTGAAGGCAGCCTGAGGGTAATTTCTCAGACATTTGAATGCTAATAATATGCATTATTCATGGTGATGTTCAGCATTACTGCCAAACCAAACAGCAGGACTTAACTGCTTTTGTCAGTTAAGTCCTGCTGTTTGGTTGGATTTGAAAGTTTATCGCCTGTCCTGACAAAATGTATTGGGAATCATTCATTATAATGTGCATTCTAAACCATGCTATTGGAAGGACCTCAGATCTCTATGTTATTGCAGATTACACCATCGCTTTGTATTGATTTGACATCCTCTCAGCATTCATGCAGCATCACATCTAGGGCATAAAGACAGTTCTCCATGTGCGTCAATACTGTTTCATGGATATTTCAAAAGAAATTTACCATGGCCTAAGCTGACATTTTATGAATATCTCTCCAAAATGTATGGAGATCAATACAGTAACACAGTAGCAGTTCATTAACTTAAAAAGTGACGAAAGCGTAACATATATGTTTTTAAATTAATGACTCAAATAAATGTAAACCTGCTTCAACTTAGCAGATAATTCCTCTTGAAATCAGGACACAAGTTAGTTTATTAATCTATTTTCTCTTTTTTACTCTTGTAAATATTTTATGCTACATGAAAACTGCATCACCTGTGAGTTCATTTTTTACTATGTGTACTTTCCTCTCAAACAGTGCTCACAGATGTATCCATAGTATCAGTTAAGAATGCACTCTTGGGTGTTATTAGCACATTAACAAGGGGTAATCTGTTGGTGTCTCACGATTTGATTTTGATTCTTGGGGTCAAGATTTGATTCGAAATATATTCTCAATTCAGTACATTGGGGTGCTAATTTCTGCATCTACTCCAGTCCGCTGTGTGCTAAGACAGGCGGTGTGGCAAATGATGGAATGAAAGCAGCTCTATGTGATGGTGTGTGATGGGAGACCAGGCATTTGTAGTGTTCCTGAAGTACTTTTCATTTTGCTTGGGGGGCAACGTTACTGGGGGTATCCACTTTTTTGATAATAGTAATTGACCATGTAAAAACATTTCATGGCTTCAGCTTGACAAATGTAATAATTTGTTGCTGTTGAGGTTGGACTGTTTGAGGTTTAGGTTTTTGGTCATCGTCTGGTTGGTTTTTCTGTAATGAGTACTTGAATGGAATGTGATGTAATGGACTGCATTTAGAGTAAATAAGTATGGCTTAACAAAAAAAAAAATTAGCTAATTTGGCAAAAACAGCAGAACTGTAAAAAAGTCCTGTTCTTTCAGTGAGGGCTACATAGGAAACATCATCGTCCGGCTCAGCCAATCAGAGGCAGAGTAAGGTGGGTCATGCCTTTGCCAGTAGGATTTGCAAATTCACCTCCAAGTGTGAGAGAGAAGTACCAGCACTCTGCCGCGGTCACAGAAAAGGAATGTAGTATAATGTTGTGATTAAATTACGATCAAAATCTATCAAGTTACCAACTAATACAGCCAAACATCAAGTAAATGCAGCCAAACATCAAGCAAGCACAACAAGCTGTTATTTTCAGATAAAAAAGACTACATAATGTTGCTTTCACAAACAGCAAGTTCAATCAAATACACTGCTCAAAAAAATAAAGAGAACACTTCAACAACACAATGTAACTCCAAGTCAATCACACTTCTGTGAAATCAAACTGTCCACTTAGGAAACAACACTGATTGACAATCAATGTCACATGCTGTTGTGCAAATGGAATAGACAACAGGTGGAAATTATAGGCAATTAGCAAGACACCCCCAATAAAGGAGTGGTTCTGCAGGTGGTGACCACAGACCACTTCTCAGTTCCTATGCTTCCTGGCTGATGTTTTAGTCATTTTTGAATGCTGGCGGTGCTTTCACTCTAGTGGTAGCATGAGACGGAGTCTACAACCCACACAAGTGGCTCAGGTAGTGCAGCTCATCCAGGATGGCACATCAATGCGAGCTGTGACAAGAAGGTTTGCTGTGTCTGTCAGCGTAGTGTCCAGAGCACGGAGGCGCTACCAGGAGACAGGCCAGTACATCAGGAGACGTGGAGGAGGCCGTAGGAGGGCAAAAACCCAGCAGCAGGACCGCTACCTCCGCCTTTGTGCAAGGAGGAGCAGGAGGAGCACTGCCAGAGCCCTGCAAAATGACCTCCAGCAGGCCACAAATGTGCATGTGTCTGCTCAAACGGTCAGAAACAGACTCCATGAGGGTGGTATGAGGGCCCGACGTCCACAGGTGGGGGTTGTGCTTACAGCCCAACACCGTACAGGACGTTTCGCATTTGCCATAGAACACCAAGATTGGCAAATTCGCCACTGGCGCCCTTTGCTCTTCACAGATGAAAGCAGGTTCACACTGATCACACGTGATAGACGAGTCTGGTGACGCCGTGGAGAACGTTCTGCTGCTGCAACATCCTCCAGCATGACCGGTTTGGCGGTGGGTCAGTAATGGTGTGGGGTGGCATTTCTTTGGGGGGCCGCACAGCCCTCCATGTGCTCGCCAGAGGTAGCCTGACTGCCATTAGGTACCGAGATGAGATCCTCAGACCCCTTGTGAGACCATATGCTGGTGCGGTTGGCCCTGGGTTCCTCCTAATGCAAGGCAATGCTAGACCTCATGTGGCTGGAGTGTGTCAGCAGTTCCTGTAAGAGGAAGGCATTGATGCTATGGACGGGCCCGCCCGTTCCCCAGACCTGAATCCAATTGAGCACATCTGGGACATCATGTCTCGCTCCATCCACCAACGCCACTTTGCACCACAGACTGTGCAGGAGTTGGCGGATGCTTTAGTCCAGGTCTGGGAGGAGATCCCTCAGGAGACCATCCGCCACCTCATCAGGAGCATGCCCAGGCGTTTTAGGGAGGTCATACAGGCACGTGGAGGCCACACACACTACTGAGCCTCATTTTGACTTGTTTTAAGGAGATTACATCAAATTTGGATCGGCCTGTAGTGTGGTTTTCCACTTGGATTTTGAGTGTGATTCCAAATCCAGACCTCCATGGGTTGATACATTTGATTTCCATTGATAATTTTTGTGTGATTTTGTTGTCAGCACATTCAACTATGTAAAGAAAGGAGTATTTAATGAGATTATTTCATTCATTCAGATCTAGGATGTGTTATTTTAGTGTTCCCTTTATTTTTTGGAGCAGTGTATATAAGCTGTTGTTTTCATTTATAGTTCAGGGTCCTCTTGCAGTGTAGTTAATTCCTGGATAGTAAATGTTTATCTGCGTTTTCTAAGTGATTGATATTGCTGCGTGGCAAAGACGTTACCAACAGAAACACTGTTCATTTTGAAAGCACAGCGCTGTGGTCCAGCCAAACAGCTCTTTTCTCTTTCTCATCTTTCCCAGTGCACTGTGCTGATGACATACAGGATCACCACATCACGTTTTTAATTTCTAGTTGACTCTTTTTAAAAACTGTATTTATTTAATTATATTTCCAAATGTTTTATTTTGACGGTGGTGCCCTCATAATTCTCTATTCTCACATTCTTCTATGCAGGAAAAAAATCTGATCTTTCTCCCTTTCCTTCTGGTAGCTCCATCTTCTTGCCGCTTGTCCTTGAATCATTCTCTCTCTCTCTCCCTTCAGTTCCTGTGCACGATTGTTGCCATCCTCCTGCATTACTTCTTCATGTCCATGTTTGCCTGGATGTTCGTGGAGGGCCTTCATATCTACCGCATGCAGACTGAGCAACGCAACATTAACTATGGTGCCATGAGGTTCTACTATGCCATCGGTTGGGGCGTGCCCGCCATCATCACAGGTGACATACATCTTAAGATCTCTGTGATATTTGTCAGAAACATATCTGTGCATACATGGATGCGTCGTCAAACATGTCCTTGCGACATTTATAAGCACATTCATACACTGATCAACCATAACATCATGACCACCTGCCTAATACTGTGTAGGTGCCCCTTTTACTGCCAAGACTGCTCTGAGCCCTCAAGGCATGGACTCCACTAGACCTCTGAAGGTGTGCTGTGGTATCTGGCACCAAGACGTTAGTGGGAGATCCTTTAAGTCCTGTAAATTGCAAGGTGGGGTCTCCATGGATCGGACTTGTTTGTCCAGTAGATCCCAAAAAGGCTCCGTGGTCCAGTTCTGATGCTCACATGTGCATTGTAGAACCTTTCAGCAGTGAACAGGGGTCATCATGGGCACCCTGACTGGTCTATGGCTACACATCCCCATAAGCAAAAATTTTCTTGCTTCTAACACATCAACTTTGAGGACAAAATGTTCACTCGCTGCCTAATATATCCCACACACTGACAGGTGCCATGGTAACGAGATAAACAGTGTTATTCACTTCACTTGTCAGTGGTCATAATGTTATGGCCAATCAGTGTATATGTGCACAGACACACATTTTACGCACATTCACAGTGGGTCTGGCTGTGTAGATAAAGTGGCCTGTTGACACTTTATCAACACTTTATTAAACAGGTTGCAGTGACATTTTAATATTGAGACTGGAAAGGACACACACACACACACACAAGCAATTTCTTCCTTGACACATAATATTGTAATTAATATCTGTCTGCTTTCTTTTCTCTCTCATCTTGTTTTACACTCTCACACAATAATATAGGTCCACACACACACACACACACACACACACACACACACACACACTCACTCACTCACAAGCAGTTGCCATCCAGACTGTCAACTCTCCTCTATCTGTCGCTGTCTGTCAGTGTAGCACACATACACCCCGACCAGTGTTTCACCTTGCCTTAAGAATGGATCTGTCTCCCACCACACACACACACACACACACACACACACACACACACACTGACTGCATGTCTCTTTCCTCAGGCTCAGAGGTGTGTTTATCTGTCAGTCTTTATTTAGGCTTTTCCTATCTCTTACTTTTTGCAACTCAATTTTTCAAGTATTTATAACCATGACTCTCAAGATCTTGACCGCGATGTCCCAACAAAGATACAAAAGTAACAGAGAGTTCACAGTTCTCGAGTCACGAATATCTTGGTAACCACTTCTGGAACCATCATGGAGGTGTGGTTTACTGTTTTTTCTGAACCACTAGACTCTTTTGAAACAATATATTTTTAAAATATAATAAATTACTTCTAACCTCTACAAATGCTATTGCCAACCTGATAGTTCATTTAGCTTGTCTGTAAACAACACACCCTAACAGTGACTAATATTGTGATAACTGATAGGACTAAACTGTGGATCACTTTTTATTTCTTATGCGTCTTTCGAATGTTCGAAGTGTGTGAAGACTTTTGAAAAAGTGAACTTGTGTATATATAGAATAAACAAACTGTAATTATTGATGTGTTGTAGCATGTCTCTGACCTTTCCTGCCACTGTAATTCAGATAATGTCATGCTGTTACAGACTATACTGCCTCTCTCTGTCCCTCTCTCTGTGATTGACAGTAAAACTGATCTTAGAGTAGATCTCCCTGTTTGATCTGACTGTCTGTATCTTGGCTGCAGGCCTGGCAGTGGGCTTGGATCCAGAGGGTTATGGGAATCCAGACTTTTGTTGGATCTCCATCTATGACAAACTCATCTGGAGCTTTGCTGGTCCTATAGCCATCGTCATACTGGTAACTGTCTATCGGATAAACTGTTAGTTAATGCTGTATGCATACAAAACCTGGATGAAAATAATGTGCAAACAGTGATGTGAGGGAGAATGGTAGGGTAGACCATTGATGAGCATTCAGCAAACTAAGTGAATTCCGTTTTTCAGCGAAACATTGATTCCAGTTTTGTTATGCTAATGAATAATTACAGTGCAGTGTAGTCGGTAATCAGTATTATTTGTTTCTATACTTTTAAGACCTTTATTCATACCTGTATTTATTTCCTTCTTTCCGTCTTCCTGTTGTTCCTTCTGTACTGATTAATTTATTCAGTGATTTTCTTCTTCTGTCCATTTTCACATACTGTTTGAGAAAAGGAATCAAAACAGGATTAAGGAGGAATTCATAGACTTGGCTTTGCCTTTAATAAATATACCTTCTTCCACTGTTGGTAACTGTTTAATCCACATTGATTTTGTTTCATGTGTTAGTCCTCATCACCAATGTTGCCAATGGCGGTATTGGATTGGCTGAAATGCATTAGATATGTTGGCTTACCTCTTGTATTGATCTCCCTCTATCCAGATGAATGGAGGGATTTTCATGATTGTAGCAAAGATGTCCTGCAATACCTCTCAGAAGGAGACCAAGAAGCTTCCTGTCATGTGAGTGCCTACCCACCATGGTTAAAATACTTTTTTCACTTTCAAGAAGTGATTTTTTGGCATTGTTCTTTTCCTGCTTTGGAGGGGGGAAAGTTTTGCTTCATTTTAGGCTTTAGAGGGTATTGTATGACGATGGTCTGGTGGTATGGTGATGGTATAACTTTTTAAAGACGCCAGAGTTCTGTCTTAAAGGAGTCTTTGCTAATTTTGTCTGCAGTACAGATGTAGAATTTAGACATCATTGATTATTGATAACATTGCTATGAGGTGTGTGGACATTTTTGGGCTAAGCTTAGAATCCTCCATGAAATTAAGATAATATATAATAAACTATTAATTTCAGACATGGCAACTGTAGTGTCACATCATCAAATCAAAGTTTAAAAACAAATGTGCAGATAGATAGATAATTAACCGGGAAAAAAAGTTGAGTTAGTAACATGCATTCATGTTTCGGAAACTCTAGGAACCAGCAGTAACCTTGCATTCTGGAAGCGCAGTTATAGTGGGGTAATATAAAGGTACTATAAGGTCTTTAAGATAAGATGGTGCCTGACAATTAATGGCTTTCTAAGTGAGGAGAAGGATTTTTAATATAATTCTGGATTTACCAGGAATCCAGTGCAGAGAAGCTGGAACAAGAGAAATATGATCTATTTTCCTGGTGCTTGTCAGTCGTAAATGATTTATTCAGACAGCCTGATAATAAGGAATTGCAGCCTAGAAGTAACAAATGTGTGCACTAGTTTTTCCGAATCATTTTGAGACAGGATGTCCGTGATATTACGAAGGTGAAAAAAGATTCCTCACAATGGTGCTCAAAGCCAGGGAGATGCCATCCAGAGTAACTATATCTTGAGACTATAATGTGTCTCAGAGGTGTTTGGGGCCAAGTACAATAACTTCAGTTTTATCTGAGTTTAATATCAGATAGTCATCCTGAAGGCACGCTTGAAGTTTAGCTAACTGATAGGTTTCATCTGGCTTGATGAATAGATATAATTGAGTATCATCTGCATAGGAATGAAAGTTTATGGAGTGTTTCCTGATAATATTGCCTAAAGGAAGTGTGTCCCAGCACAGATCGTGTTGAACTAATTTTGACATTGAGGATTCATCGTTAACATGTACAAAGTGAAATCGATCTGAAAAATAGGACTTAAACTAGCTTAGACCGGTTCCTTTAATGTCAATTAAATGTTCCACTCTCTGTAATAGGATGTGATGGTCAATGGTGTTTAATGAAGTACTAAGATCTAACAAGACAATTACAGAGACGATTCCTTTGTTTGATGCAATTAGAAAATCATCTGTAATTTTCACCAGTCCTTTCTCTGTGCTTTGATGCATGATTTGATAGACAATGGTTTTGTTAGGCGTTATTGATACAATAATGTGCATAAACAACATGAAGAAATCACTTAAGCTATGTCTCTCTTTGCCTCACTTCTACATCTCAGTATTCAGTATTCATCCTATGGGTTCTCTGATATCTCCTGCTGCCTCTCACTTCCTGTCACTCTTGCCTATCTTGTTTTTTTTGTCTGTAAATTTCTTTATTACCCTAATATTGGGCATCAATAAAGAATCGGCTATGTGCATAAAATGTATCAATGTATCATGACCACCTTGTTAAGATCTAAGTAAAAGAGGTGGTATCATGCTTTTTGTCTTTTTTCCTCACCTTCATTGAGTTAAATACCTTTTTTGTGCATGTAATAGGTTTGCAAAGTGAAAAAGTCCAAAGTCCACTCCAAAGGCAGTTCCCATCTCCCATAGAAAACACTGCTCTGAACTGCTTGAAAACAGCTCGTTTGTGTTGAGAATATTTCTTAAGGGGCTTTGTTTATTTAACAGGGAAAGGTAAGACAGCTTAGAGTAATTTAGCTGACCCCATAAGTGTTTTCTGACATTCTAGCTTTAGGTATTTCTCTCATGTCCTTGTCAGGGAGACAACAATAGACTGATTAGTTAGAGACATCAGGCTAGCAGATATCAGTGTTCTCTGGGAATCTAACAAGGTTGAGTCCTACAAGAATGTTTACAAGAACTCACTGGCTCCACAGATTAGAGTACAACTCATGGATAGTGATAGATATGACGAAGCATTGGAGTCTAAACATCAGATAGTTGTTTCTAGGTGAAAGGTGACCTAATAGAGAAACCTACAGGCACTAGGGGAGAAGACAGAAACATAAAAGGGACCACAAGACATTCTCCTTGAGATTTGGTTTGGCATTTGACGTGTTCACATGTTGTATGCTGGCACTGTGTCTCCTCGGCTGGGCTCAATAAACAATGCTATGTTAAGTCTTCATCAGTCTCCAAAACTTCTTCACAACTGAACCTGGCTAACAATATTTCTCAACATTTTGTAGTCTAGCCGCTTCCCTTTCCTCCCTGTGACGACACAGGGATGAAAGCTAAATGCGCCTCATATAACACTTGCTCAAAAACACCGGTAGAAATACACTTAATTGCAGCACACACCTCCTCCCTTCCAAGCACTAGCTCCCCTCCAGGCAGTCAATGGACATAAAGTTGTTACTGTGATGTAGAGACAGAGCTCAGTTAAAACTTTATGGATGGAAAATACATTTGTTACAGATTAATAACTCACCTCTCTGAAACTCTTGCTCCAGTCCATGTTGCCAAGCTAGTCGGCAACATGTACATCTGAACCAAAGACATGTTTGCTTCTCACTAACCTGCCCTTCTCTGCTTCTGATAGGCGAGTAGTAACTAGGAACTGCGTATGTGCAACTCCCAACAAAGATCATTTAGAGACAAGATGTATCACTCCATAGATAAAACAAAGCCTTCAACACAGGGTGAAAAAATATGGTGTTTTTTGAAAATTAAACCATGTAAACCTGTTCTGGTAAAACTCCTAAATAGGATTTTGAACCTGAAATTGTGCATAATACCACCTCTTTAAAGTGTATAGTGTTATGAGGTACATGTGATGTTTACATTCACTAAAAAGTTGGTTAACTAGACATCTGGGTAATTACGCAAAGTAATCAATGTTATTATTAACATGTGCTGTTCCCAGTCAAAGCTTAACCATGTCATTATCTTAAGACATCCAAGTTGTACATGTAGAGATGCAACATGTTGTCTGTTGTGCAGATGTCCAGTACAGCTTCCAGTGTGTGTGTGTGTGTGTGTGTGTGTGTGTGTGTGTGTGTAATATCACAGAATCATCCTTGTGAATCCAAGTCTAACCTTTGTCTCCTACACTGTCATCTGTGTTTCTATGTCCAGTGCTACTATTCGCAATGCCTTCCTGCTGTTGCTAGTGGCCACCTCCACCTGGCTGTGTGGTCTGATGGCTGTGAACAACAGCATCCTGGCTTTCTACTATATATTCGATGTCCTCTGCTTAGTCCAGGTATGAACAAAGTGAATGTTTTATAGCTGGGTACTCTTGTTGGGAGGACTAATTAGGAAAAGGCATCATAAAACATCTGCAAGGACTTGCAGATTAGAACCTTAAACTTAGATGTTTGCTTGCTAATCATGGTCTCAGTCTCACTCTGTGTCTTTCTCTTTACTGCTCTCTCTCCCAGGGTCTGTCGGTGATGCTGGTCTTCACTGTGTTCAACTCGGAGGTTAAGGAGGCCTGGAGAGTCGCCTGTTTGGGTAAGAAGAGCCCTGGAGAAGACCCACCGAGACCACCGCAGAACACTGTGAGTTCCAAACACATACATACATACATACAGCCTCCTATTGGACATGCAAAATAAAACATAAAAAATATTGATTGAAAATGTTTTTGATAGTGTACAATAACTTGCAGAGTGAATCTAAGACCCTAATGTGAAGCTGTAAATCATCTCGCTGCATGAGCCTTAAGCAAATTAATTGTTCTTGTGTTACTTTGTTATTGTGTTCTATTACATTCTCTTTTCGAGATGCACATTCTCACTGTGTCCATTACTAGACTAACACAAAAGCCCTTGCCCTCCATTCCTCCATCCCTCTATCCATCCATCTTTCTTGTCCTCCCTCTCTCCTCTCCTTCTGCCTTCAGGGTTTGACGCTGACCCAGATAAAACAATATACCGACCAGCGAAGCCGCGGACAGGGCTTCGCTGGTCGGTATAGCCCACTTTCTACAACAGTGTATGTTTGTGTGTGTGTGTGTGTGTGTGTGTGTGTAACCCTATCCTGCTTTCACTCTGTCTTCTCTCTTGTATATGTGTTTATCAGTCCAGAGCTCACTGCACTCTAACTCCTGTTTTCTTTAGCCTCTCTTTTAAAAACTATCATTATGCCTCTTCTTTTCGTGTGTGTGTGTGTGTGTGTGTGTGTGTGTGTGCGTGCATCTTTAGTCCAATATCCCCTTTTAATCCCCTCTTTTAGCCAGTGAACATCATATGTAGCTTAAGTGTGTGTGTGTGTGTGTGTGTGTGTGCATGAGACAGTTGTGTTACATAAATGCAGGTGTGTGTTAATGTGTCTTAGTTTATTCATAGTTACCCAGGGGCAAAACGACTGGACCTTCCTGAAACTATTATACACACTACGCTGTTTTTACCTCTGGACTGCATATATAAATGAACACACATGGATTAGCATCCATTCGCCTGTCTGACTCATACTGTATGATGCTTTATTTATGGCTACAATGGCCTAACACAGTATAGAAAGCCGAAGTTGTGCCCCATATTGAGACAAGCTTCTGTTTCACTAGCCTTTTTATTATTTTTTACCCGGTAACTATTCAGCAACTCCCCCACCCCCTAGGACCCTCATGAGTCTCGGGAAGCTATAGTAAAGTATAAAGAAGGTTGTAGTTGTTGCATGCTAACAATAAAAAAATGTCTTTGTTAAAATGACAATTGGGACATTTTAATAAAGACAGAGTTCTAGATACACTGCATTATGTAAGAAGGGCTGATTTAATGCATGTTTTTCCATGTCCCAAAAGCATCATCAAGGAGGAAATTGGGCTGTGTTTTGTACCAATCCGTGTAATGGTGGATGTAATATGATCTGAATAATGTTGCTTCCTCTCATTTCTCAGAATTTAACATCATTCTCTCAACCTTTCTGTTTGTGTGTGTGTTTGTGTGTGTGTTCAGGCTCAGAACCCCTATCACAATGCATCTCTGTTGGAGCAGAGTGGACTGCACCGCATCACCCTGGGAACGTCCACCATCTCCTCTGTCAGCTCCGCCAGGTATATACACACACACACACACACACACACACACACACACACACACACACACACACACACACACACACACACACACACACACACACACACACACACACACACACACACACATCACAACTTTAACCAACAAACCAGAAATCAATTTGGATGGAAAGCATCTACACCATGGCTGGTATAGTTGATTAAGAGCAAATGGTTTTATACAAACAATATAAAAATAATAAATTATCATTCTAGTAGGTTCAAATCTGTCAGGTTTGATTTATTCTCTGTGACATATTTAGGATTTAGTTGCTTCAGGGAGGAAATTCCCTCGTTAATAAAAACCCTGTTGTTATTTTGTGGGTCAGTGGGATAAAGATGAAGAAGATTGGATGGAACAACGTACTGTATGTAGAGCAACACTAATGCACTGAAAATGGAAATTGGTGTCTTTATGGCTGAGTGATTGTCTTTGTGTGTGTGTGTGTGTGTGTGTGCATGAATCCTCACTTCTCTCTCCTCTTTCCCTGTTAGAGAAAATCTTTTGGCTCGTCAGACTCTGGAACAAAACATCGTCCACACCGGAGCAACAGACCTGGATGTAGCCATGTTCCATAGAGATGGAGGTAAACACACATAGTACATAAACATGACCATGGTCACAAACGCACACCTTTAACGAGCAGTAGTGACTCATTCTCCATTTCTTCACGCATGTTTCTCTCTTTTCCTTTCCCAGTACTCTCTCTCCATATGAATATCATTAAAGACTTAGCTCATATACCCACAAGACGTTCTCCTTGAGATTTGGTTTGGCATTTGACGTGTTCACATGTTGTATGCTGGCACTGTGTCTCCTCGGCCAGGCTCAATAAACAATGCTATGTTAAGTCTTCATCAGTCTCCGAAACTTCTTCACAACTGAACCTGGCTAACAATATTTCTCAACAGTTTGTAGTCTAGCCGCTTCCCTTTCATCCCTGTGACGACACAGGGATGAAAGCTAAATGCGCCTCATATAACACTCGCTCAAAAACACACAACTCAGTGTAGAAATACACTGAGTTGCAGCACACACCTCCTCCCTTCCAAACACTAGCTACCCTCCAGGCAGTCAATGGACATAAAGTTGTTACTGTGATGTAGAGACAGAGCTCAGTTAAAACTTTATGGATGAAAGATACATTTGTTACAGATTAATAACTTACCTCTCTGAAACTCTTGCTCCAGTCCATGTTGCCAAGCTAGTCGGAAAACACTCCTGAACCCCACTGCTTCTCCTTCCTCTTTTTTACTTCTCTCCATCCCTCCTCTTGCTTGTTTCTTCTCTGCCTCTTTCTTTCTTTCTTTCTTTCTTTCTTTCTTTCTCAGTTCAGTTTAATGTGCTCAGTCCAATTTAGTTTGCAACAAAATCCAAAAAGTTTACATTTAAAAATGACATAACAAGATTAATACAATCAAGACCATTCAATTTATCAGTTATAAATTACAAGAATAAAAATAACAAATACAGATGGAACTTAAACTACAAACAGGAAGATTTAACCTGTCTTAATCTCTGTTTAGGGTTAGATAACAATCTAGTTCGTGTTGGGTTTTTTTGTCTTTTTTCACTCTCTCTCTCTCCTCCATCTCTTCTCCCAGGTGAGGACTCTGACTCAGACTCTGACCTCTCCATGGAGGAGGAGCGCAGTCTCTCCATCCCTTCCTCGGAGAGCGAGGACAACGTCCGACTCCGTGGGCGCATCCAACGGAGATTTAAACGCTCCAATCACAGTGAGCGTTTGCTCACTGAGCCCACCCACAACGGCACCAAAGGTAGACGAGCACTTTATGATTTGATGATGATTGAACTTAACGTAACCTTAACGTAAAACATTACATGTATCATTTTATGGGAATACTCAACAGAAAATCTATCTTTTGAGTATCAAATCAAATGTTTATCCCCTGTAAGTTTGTTTAATGTTTGTAGCTGGCTGCGTTGCAGAGAAAGCCAGCTGCATTCAGCTTGGATTCCCAGCAGTTACAAAGACACAATTCCAACGTCAACCCAGACTCATGGCATCATCCATTCTTTACCACTGATCAATATGTTCAGTATCTTGTCAATACTCATAGTACCTCCACAACAATCCTTCCATGTTTTGTCATTACCTCTTCATAGCAAAGCTTTGTTGGAAGTGGCATACTAAGCAATGATTATTATGATTATTTGGAAGATGGGTTTTTGGTGGAGAGTATTCTTTTAATTCAATTTAGGCCCCTATCCATCCTTCATATGCACCCACTTAACCTGTGCAGAGTCGTGTTGGGCTAGAGTGTATCCTATATCATATTGGGTGAGAGGCGGGATACATCCTGGATATGTCGCCAGTCTAGCACAGGGATTTATACCTATTCACAGGCATTTAAGAGTCACCAGTTTTCTTGACAAGTGTGGGGTCAGCATAAAAAGTCCACACAGAAAGGCCCCTGAACTCTTCTAACTCAGACATGTAGAAAACTACAACACATGTAGGCACAAAATGGACACACACAATAAGAGAAAATGTCAGTGTCAGTAGTCAGTGAGTTCTCTGACATACGAATTTATGCACTTCACATGTGATATAAATGCTTTTTTACAGCACTTTGTAACGTGGCTTTTGAAAAGTGCTCTATAAATAAGGATGATTATTATTAATATTATTATCAGTGTCAAGCATATACAGTGTTCTGTGAAAGGTTTCACTGTGGAAAAAAACACATGCCAGACATGTGTAAATCCATATAAGTAATCAATTCTTAGTTTATGAAGCCATCTGGATCACATGAACTCTATTCAGGGTAAAATGTGGCCCAGAGCTGTCAGTTGAATAGAGGAGGACAGGATCCAGATGGCCGGTACAGTGCAATCAATTCATCAGTGCAGTCATACTGAAGGGCCAGGGCAGTACTGAGGGATGTGGGCTTTTTACTCAAAGGTCACAATTTGATGATGGCGGCCTATTTACATTTATTAGGTGACGCTTTTATCCAAAACGACTTACAATTGCTATACATGTCAGAGGTCGCACGCCTCTGGAGCAACTAGGGGTTAAGTGTCTTGCTCAGGGACACATTGGTGGATGGGTCACAGTGGGGGATTGAACCCAGGTCTCTCACACCAAAGGCATAGTCTCATCCATTGCGCCATCACCACCCAAAGCATTAAACTTCTCATTGATTCAGCAGAGCCACAGACTGGGCAGTATTAGAGGACTGTGCAGGGAATGTGCATGAGTGCAAGACAGAATAAAACAATAAATGGGTTTTTATAACCTTTCATTTTTTAAAAGCATATTACAGAGGGGAAAAGGTTCAATTAGAACAGTATGTGATTGTCAAAGTAAGCACTTAATGTCGATGGTGCAATGACGTCATTTATGTGATAGCTGGAATGAAGAAGGAATCTGCAATAATGGATTAAAGTAATTTATCAAGCAAAATTGCCAAACAACATTGTAAATTGAATATCTTAGGATTGATCTGATTAAACAAGCAATGTGAAGACATCACATTTCACTTTTGTTGGACTTTAACGATTGATTTAACTTTTTTGATGAAATATTGTATGTTTTACATGTGAAGACCATGAATGTTGCACTAGTCTGATACATTATCTACCAATACAACAGTCTTAAGTTGCCCAGGCTCGTCATTTCATAATGAACATATGCTATTTGTCTGCTGCCACGTGCTATTTGATACAGACGTCTGTCTTGTGTTCGTACATGCGCGTGTGGAAAAAGAATGTAACACAATGATGTCAAATTAAAAAGATTAATAAGAGGCATGCAAACATATTGACAGCTTTTCATAACTGTTTACTGGCTTTAATAATACTTTCATGGATGACAGCAATGCTAGTGATTTTGTCTACTTTCCCAAACCTTTTTTAGTTCTTAATCACTATTTGATTTTTTTACTTTATCATTAGTCATTTGTCGATAAATTGATGATTGACGTTTGAACATGTGTGTTGGGGAAGGTGTTAATTTTTGTAACAACAACAATTTCACCTCCTGATTTGTCTCTAAAGCTGAAGTGTCTGTTCTTTTTGTGTGTGACAGATCTGGATGGCAATGACCTTCTGTCCTACTGGCCAGCTCTGGAGGAGTGTGAGACACACACCTTGCAGAAGTGGGGCTCAGAGCGCCCCCTGGGGGCAGATTACAGCAAGGACGCTGCCAACAACAACCAACCTGATGCAGCGCTGACCAGTGGGGACGAGAACGGCCTCACCCAGCCCCACAGACACCGCAAGGGTGAGAGAAACACTGACATTTTTTCCTTACTGTATGTAATGGAGCATCAAGTCATACATTTCAGAGGTGGGGGGGGGGGGGGGTTGAATTAAATTTTAGTTCAGACAATGGCTCATGGAAAAAGAAACAGAATGTAAAGTAAATTATGAATAGTATATGTATATATGTATAATATGTATACTATGAATACATATTATATTCATCATACAGTTAAACAAAAATCTCCAGGCATCCTGTCTGACTGGTCATCAGAAGCTCTGTGAGCTGAATCAGCTAAGCAATATTTAAAACACAGCTCTATAACTGACTTTAGATAGACTTCATTTGCAGTTTGGCTATTTTTCATTTATTCATTATTGCACCTTCCATGTGAACTAACAGTGCCCTCTCTTGGATGGATGTCCACACAAAAATCATTGTTATTTTGTGTTTTACTTCTGTCTACTACTGTTTTCTTGTTGGTTCTTATTAGTAACCAGGCTCTTGTTGGGATGTGCAGAGAAGAGCATGTTTGTCTTAAGTGTGAGAATATAGTGTGATGGTGAACATCCCATGGTTTACACTTTGATCACCGCATATGCATATCATGCAGGTTTGTGTACCCACACATGAAACTACAGTCAAGTGGCCTCTGTGCATAAAAAAATTACTTAAACAACACAGTGTGGCGTTGTTAGATTCAAGGTCTAAATCTGGCCCCAAATGCATGGGTGACACATTTTTATGTACAGTACAGTATGTACACTCAGAATACATACATATATAATCCTCGTGTACACAAACACACGGAGGCAAACCACACATGCAAAGAGTGAGTGAGTAAAAAATGCAGGCAAAGTTGGAAATCACTCATGTTGCCTGGAAGCATGTGTGACATTTTAGGGAATGTATTAATACATTTGTGTATATTATAGTTTCCCTCAGGACTTCCGGATTACTCAGATGGTATTTTGATTCATAAAATGTTAACAGTGAACACAGAAAGACCTACAAATGTCCAAAACAATTCTGTCCTGCTATTACCCACTTCTCTTCATCCTTTGACTTCCTTCTCTTCTCATCCCCTTTTCCCCTCATCTCACTTCTGTACCCCTGTATCCTTCTCCCCTTTTTACTCTCCTGTGACCCCACTCCATGGAATCCTATTCCTTCTTTAACTTTGTCCTTCTTTCTCCTTTTTTGCCTCTCATGCTTTCGTCTCTCCTCATGTTCTCATCCTCTCCTCCCAGGTATCCTTAAGAATCGTCTTGGCTGTCCCCCAGCACTCCAGGGTCTTTCCACCATGGGCCGGGTCCCTAGTGAGCTGAACTGGTACCGGACCTCTACTTTGGGTCACCGGGGCGTTCCTGCGGCCTCCTACGGTCGCATGTACTCTGCCACGGCAGGTGCCAGCGGAGGTTCCGGCTCTCTTTCCCAACCAGCTTCCCGCTACTCCTCCAGGGAGCACCTGGACTCGCTAGCCCGGAGGCAGCTGTCCAGGGATCCACTAGGGAGGCAGACGATTGGGGGATCAAGGGACCGGCTGGACTCCCGTGGTTCTAGGGACAACCTGGACCTCTTACCCAGGAGGAGAGAGCTGGGGCAGGGAGCGGGGCTAGGAAGCCTGGGGCTGGATCACCAGCGAGTCTCATCATCCAGGGAGAACTTGGCAGTATCCAGGGACAGACTGGACAACCACCACGCAGGCAGTGTCCACGCCTCGAGGGAGGACTTGAGTGGAAATGGAGGAACGGAGGGATACCTCAGTGGATCGAGGTCACAGCTGAACACCCTAACTCGGAGGCAGGCCTCATCCCGAGAGCACCTAGGGGGGGCACTGATGAGCAGTAGGTCGAGAGAGCAGCTGGAGACCAACGGAGTAGGAGCCCAGGGTCAGCCGTGTCGGGAGTGGCTCCGCACTCTGCCTCCCCGCCAGCCCTCCCACCCCGACCAGCCTCCCTCCTCCTCCCCTCCTCTCCCCCAATCTCAGAGGAGCCTCAGCAAGAGCAGCTCCCGGCTTCAGCTCACGTTAGAGGACGGCTGGACTCCGCACCTCCATGTAGGTACCCCGGTCAGACTGTCCCCCAGGTCCCGGGTCAAAATCCGAACCCTCTGGGACGACAACCATCCAGTGAACATCTGGATATTCTATCCTCCATCCTGGCATCCTTCAGTTCCTCGGTCCTCACTCCTCCCTCTGCTGCCTCTAACCCAGGCCCTAATGGCTCCGCCCATGGGCCCTCCCCCTCCCCACCTCAGTCTGCCACCTCCCACAGCATATCTGAAGTCTCCCCCGACTCCGAGTAAGTCCTTCTGTGTGAATAAATCTGCCTCGACTATCCCTCTCTTCTGTCCCTTTTTTATTCAACATCTTCAGCTGTGTCTCAAATTCATCGTCCTTTTTACCTCAGCCTTACCCAGCTCCCTCAGATCTAATACTTTTCAGCTTCTTCATCTTCTCATCCCTCATGACTTAGTCTGTTTTGTTCTGTTTTCCAGCTCTGTCTCCTGCCTCTCTCTTTGTCCTTCTGCCTCTTAACAGCTCGTTTCCATTTTGCTCATGTATTTATATTATCACTACAGAGAAGTTTAAACATATTGATGACACATTTTTCTTTCCTTCACCTCAGAGCCAACAGAAGTGAAGGGCAGTCTTGATGACAGCCTTAATATCCCTTTATGCATTGTGACAGTGCTTGGAACACCAGGGACAAGTTTGAAGGTCATGGATGGCCCTTAACCACTGACACACCCCGGGACATTGGAGGACTAGAAACAAACGTGGGACAGAGAAGACACAGAGTTGGAAAGAAATTAAGACAGAGAGAGTGTCCACTGAGGACAAAAGAGGATGTTTGTGGGTGGTTTGTACTGTATAAAGGTTTTTTGAGTCCCACCGCCTTCAGTGATCGATGACGTTTCTTTGGACAATGAGTCAAATCACCTCTACTACCTAAAAACTGTTAAAGTCAAACACAAACTCCTCAGATTTCAAACAGATCAGATCAGATTGATCCATACAAGATCTGTCTAAAAAAAAAAAAAAAGAAGAGACTGTAAATAACATTTTTATACATTTTGTATCTTTTTCATTGAAGATGAAGAAGAAATCTCTTGTGATGTTTCTTTTTTTTTTTTTTTTAAAGATAGTGTCTGTGTGAGGTTGGTGCGAATGCAGTCTTGTTTGTTGCTGAGGGAGAGATTTTCCCTTACAAAGAAAAAACTATCCCAAAATGTCTCCCTGAAACCAATTTTCCTCAGAAACCTTTTCCTCCCACCCATCAACTTTGTGTATAGTGACAGGGGTCCGGCAATAGTATCTGATGAGATTATGGTTGAAGATGTGGTTGAAGGGAAAATATCAAAGTAGCGAGAAGTGATTGTAAATAGAGGAAGGGAGTATTACAAAGAAGAGATTTGATGGAACAAGATGAATGTGCAGAGAAAGATGGCCAACGTTAAGCTAAACACCTAAAAGAAGGTTCAGAGTTCAGCTATTAAAGCTCAGTCACAAGTGTCAAAGTTTCAGCTCTTTCAGGAGATTGTGCTGTTTTGTGATCCGCTGTAAATGAATGTGACCTTGTCGTCTGTCTGTGTATCTTTGTGCCTGGTGCTGTCTGATCCAGACCATATCAGTCGATTGATATTACAAGACCATATCTTTAGTGTTCCAGAGACCTGGTGGGTGAAGGTAGATATCTGTCTGCCTCTCTGTATGAGGCTGTATCATTTAACAATCATTTAAACCCCCTCAAGGTATCTTGCACTTCAATGCATCACAACTCGGCCTGCCTCAGGAGATGCCACAGGAGCAGCCGAATCTCTCTGGCAGCATCCAGGAGACTCATTTATAAAAGCTTCTCATGCAGAAGTGCTGTGCAAATCCAAGCCAAAGGGACAACTGCTTCAAATCCAAGCTCTGTAATGAAAATGACTTGTGCAGGATGTGAATGCTGAAGATTCACAGTTTTGTTTCAGTCTTCATTTAAAAAAAAAAAAAAAAAGAAAATTGTGGGCCATGGAAACAAGCCTAAAGTGAAAAATTGTGGCCCTAATGAGGCCCTATGTCTGTGCTACTAGATAAGCTAACACTGGTTGATATTTTAGTTGGCTGCATACTGTATAAGCAAGTGGATTTGATTTGGCATGTAGGAGAGCGGATCAGAGGGAACGCATTATGAGTCACATCTTAGTGTGCTCAGATATTTGTTTGGAGACCTGAAAGCAGACCTGCAGTACATACCCAGCAAGTATCTACCTGAATATTTTAGCTCATGTCTGTAGCACATGAATCCCATGACAGAAGTTTTTACTTGCTTGGTTGAATGCAGATGAAATGACTTCAGCTTGTCCTTTTATATATGACAAAATCTAACAGAACAGAGGCACTAGCTCTAAATCTGCATAGTTCTGACTTTGCTTATGAGCTCCCATCAGAACACATTTATACAGATGTCTTCTCATAGTTAGACTAATGCACAAAGGTGAGGTCTCTTGAAAGGCACAGCGTAGCTTCTGCAGCGCTGTACAAGTTTGCTGAGGAGAGATGTCAGTTGTGCCAGCACTAAAAGCCTCTAAGTGGTTTTGAGATGCAGGTCCATCAGCAGCTGCTCCTCTCTCACAGCTGTTGGAGCGAGCGCTGAGTTCAGCCTTAAGGTAACAACATGCAGGCATTTGTAAGCAATGGAGACAGACAGGCAGTCTCCACTAGCCTTCAGAGGGATTAAGGGATTGTCAATAACCTAAATGTTTTTTTGTAATGAAAAACATGTAGTGGGTCATACAAACTGAAGTATTACAACGCTAACACAGCAAGAGAGGAAGTGGATAGCAAAACAGGAAGGCTAAAATACAGCACTATGAGTGTCAGAATAAATCACGAGGTAAAAAAACAGACAAGGTTGGAAGGAACGCAAACTGGGTCAGAATCCATGACTATGCGCAAAAGTGTAACTGCAAGGAGGAGGGCGTAGATGTTACTCATTGCTGAGGAAGACAAAGACCGAGAAAGACAGATGCAAGTGAATAGTGGATATAAACACAAACGCACATCTCACACACCTTGCAAATGCATATCTCCCTGCTCTGACTGCTACTCTGTCATTGCCAAGTCCCTGGGATGTGACAACTGAAGCTAGTTTTGACAGTAGTATTGCCAAGAAAAAAAAAATTTTTGCTCCTGAATTTGATTCCTTCTCATTCATTCGCTCCATTTACTTACTTTGTCTTCATAGATTTGTTTATCTCCAACTGACAGTACCTTTAACTTGTACAGACATGAGATTTATTTTATTTATCGATAATTTATTGACATTGTATTGATTATTTATGTTGCCATTTTGTATGAAAGACTGTTGTTAAAGAAGTATGTGTGAGTTCTTTTGTCCAAGTGTTCCCTTTTTTTTCACACATGTAATGTTTCTTATGATCTCTCACTGCAACAAATTCACAGATAGATGCGGGACATTTAGCTTTCAGCATTAAATTAGTTTCTTTATCCAATCATGGATGTAAAATCCTATATACATGCATTTATCCTCTCCATTAGAGAATGTCAACATATCTAAACATATCCAAACTAAAATTTGCATACTGGCTGTAAATAGTGCAGGTATGTCCCTAATCAAACTTTTTTTCCCTCCCTGTTCTACTGTTCAGATCATTATGTATCTGCTTTTACACACAGTCAGCCGTCAGTAACGCTGAAATGAAAACTCTAGCTTCAGGTTAATGTGATTCAGACCAATAGAAGTCACACACTTAGGGGGAGACAAAAACACTGAGTTGAGACTAAAACGTTGTCATGTGCTCTGAAAATTGAAAAGAGGGATTGGAGGCGGGATGGGAGATTGTCTTTGTTAGATTTGTGTGTTCATTATATGATGCCTTCTATCCCGCCGTTGGCAAAGGGATGGCGGCATGGAAACAGCTGTTCCTCTGTTACCACGGAAACAAGAGAAATGTTGGACATTAAAAAATGACTTATTCCTACACGCCTGTGTTTATATTTATTGTGTGTGTGAGTGACAGAGTGAGGTTTGCTGTTTTGATATTCATGAGAACAGACATTTTCAGGTGCGAAAATCTGAGCAGGGGGAACATCCTGACAGAGGGACACGGTTTTCTGGAACGCTCTCTCTCTCACTTGCTTTGACTCGAAGTATCCTGCCACATTCAGAGATGTCAAACATGTTCAGCTGCCACCTCGATTTCCAAACTCTAAGAAAAAATCTGCTAAATAACAGAAAAACTACTGTCAGCTCATTGCCCGGACTTTTGCAAAGCCTATAAAGAAAAGGTTTTTCCAGTGGAAGAACTTGCAGAGAGCTCTGACCTCAACCCCATCCAACACCTTTGGCCTGATCACCCATAATCAGCGGTCGTCTTCTTATCTCTCGCACCTGAATGGGAGCAAATCTCTGCTGTTTATAGTTGTGTGGTAAAGTGCATGGTGTTTCAAAATGATGTGTTCAGATATCCCTTAATGTTAAGGTATCCAAATACTGTACTATTGGTCATGTAGTGCGTTTCTCCACTGATTTATTCAGGTTTTTTCAGGTCAGTAGTCAACCCCAACTTTGTATCAAATGCAATATTTATTTACAAAGCAAAGAAAAATGTTTAAGCATACATACTCATATTAACATGCACCGCAAAAAAAAGCTATGCAGGTAAAATCATGTAAAACGATTGTCCGTTTAGAGATGTCATTTCATTTCTACATCTGTAGTGATCAGATGTAATCGCAGCACATTCTTTAAAGAACATTCTCCCGAGAACAGGCTTTGACCTTTACAGGAACTACCTTAAACATCAATGAATTACGTATCATTTTGATCACTGAAGCCACATTGTGATTAAAATGACGGATAAGACACAAGATCACTGTGATTTTGATCCCAACCCTTTTACACAGTAACCCAGAGGCTTTTCAACATGGTGGGCAAAACATTCATGTTTCATAGCATTTCCATTTACTTTTATGGGTCTATTAGTACCATATCTTTCACTTGGGTTGAATTCAACTAGTTTAGTTTATGTTGAATATCTTTGAGAAAACTTTCTTGAACAGAGAAGATGGGCGTCACATTGCAGTTGATAGTCGTTTTGACCATATGGCATATTGTCTCAGACTTCTGCTTTTAAGTAACAGAACTTGTAATTCAGTAGGATGTCATTTTCTACCAAACGAACCAAAAAGGCCTTACTTATTTAGCAGGAAAATAAGTTTTCCCTCCTTGCGTAAGAAATGCTGATTTAAAGCAACAAAGAATCTTCCTTTTTCATTGAAGTACAAATAAATGTAAAAAAAAAAAAAAAAAAAAAAACATAGTATCAGTTCCATGGCATACCGACAAAAGAACATAAGAATGATACAAGCACTAAACTATTACGGTTCATCCTGTGGGATCAGACGTTTTCTCCTCTTCATCGCCGCTGCTGGAGGAAGATGGCGGCACGTCCTCGCCCATCCTCTTTAGCTTGGCTTTGTAGTAAGCCTTCTTCATCCTGAAGGCCTTCTCCTTCTGCCGGGTTGCTCTCCTCTTCTCCCTCACCAGCTCCTGCTCCCAAGCCAGCACCTTCATCCTGTTCTCCCATTCCAGGATCTTCATCTGCTGCTGCTGCTCCAGAGCTTCCGTTCTCTGCTGGTGCTCCAGTCTCGACAGGTCTACGCAGTCGTGCTGAGTCGAGCGGCGGCCCGCATCCTCCGTCTCACCGCCTGACGGGTGGAGACGCTGGCTGATGAGCCTGGAGGTGCCTGCGAGGTCAGAGTTGCAAAAGGCCATCGAGGTGAACCTTGTGTCCCTGAGTGCATTGGTCCTATAGCTTTTTTACGTCGTGCATTTTTTTTTTTAACATTTCATCCAATTTAATGTGATCTTAGATTTTGGTGCGGATCATCAAATCCCTCCTGCTTTGTCACCTGCAGGTTTTCTTTAGCGGACTAGCACTTAGAGCACCGTGTGTTGAAATAATTTTGGCTTTAAAGAGGTGGTATTATGCTTTTTTGTGCATGTAATAGGTTTGCAAAGTGAAAAAGCCCAAAGTCTAGCCCAAAGGGAGTTCCCATCTCCCACAGAAAACACTGGACAAAAGAGAAAGCAAGCATGTAACAAGATTTAACTGAAAACACAAAACTGTGTTTTTTTAAAACACTGAACTGCCTGAAAACAGCTCGTTTGTAGTCCAGTGATGTCACAGGGATGAAAGCAAAATGCGCATCATATAATGCTCGCCATGCGGCTAGTCCGACACCCTCAAAAACACCAGTGGAAAAACAGTGAATTGCGGCACACCTCTCCTCTCCCTTCCAGACACTAGCTACCCTCCAGGCAGTCAGTGGACATAAAGTTGTTACTGTGATGGGGAGACAGAGCTCAGTTACAACTTTATGGATGAAAGATATTTTTGTTACAAATAACTCACCACTCTGAAACTCTTGCTCCAGTCTATGATGCCAAGCTAGTCGGCAACATGTACAGCTGAACCAAAGCCGTGTTTACCGGCTTTTCATTGGCCCGCCCTTCTCTATATCTGATTGGAACTGATTGCAACTCCAAACACAGATCATTTAGAGACGAGATGCATCACTCAATAGCTGTGTTCAACACACAGAGTGAAAAAAAGAGCTGCAGCAATGTGCAGTATGACAAAAAATATGGTGTTTTTTGAAAATTAAACCATGTAAACCTGTTCTGGTACAACCCCTAAATAAGATTGTAAACCTGAAAATGAGCATAATACCACCTCTTTCAAGTTAAATCCTTCCAAACACGTTGTTCCAATTAAAACAAGTTAACCATTTACTGAAACCTTTTTGGACATATCCATCTCTCACACCATTCAGTGACCCCTGGCGACTTGTATGGACTCATTTCTTAATCTATAAATATTAGGACAATGAACATTTCTTGTAATGTTTATTAACATTTAAGACCCCTGTCAGCAAAAAGACCAACAATACTAATTAGCTTTAATATAATAGTAGATTTATTTAAACATGTAAAAAAATACTATTGGATCTGATGAAGATTGAAACATTGTTAAATTTGAAACTAAACAATGACCTTATCAAGCTAAAGGTAATCATTCAGTGTTGTTTCATTATTAAGAGTATTGTCCTAATCAGGTAAATACTGGAATGTTACAGTTCATGTAAACATATTCTTTCAAACAAAAGTGCACACTGACACCAACATTTGCCAGATGAATGAGCACGGGTCTCTAGGCAACACATACTGTGGCCGCTTGCACAGCTTTATCTGTGGGTACCTGGTGATGTGAAGAAGGCAGCGGGAAATGTCACATCCTGTAGCTCGGCATTGTGGGAGGTGGAGTTTGTAGTGGGACTGTGGTGCAGATCTGACCAATCACTGCCTGTTATTCTGTCCAAGGTGTCACGCTGGAGGCAGATGGCCGCTTTCTCCTTGCTGTCCTCAGCCTGAGACAAAGACAACAAAATGTTTTAAGTGATTACACTGATTTCTAGCATGAATGTTAGTTTATGAATCATCTGCTGTCCATTAACATGAGCTGCTCCTGGTTTACCTTAATGTTGTTCTTTGGTTTAAATTACGATCTTGTGAAATTGTGTCTCTAAAATAAATGTAAACCACTTGAATATTTACCCGATTTGTGCTGCCATTCATTTCCTCAGCAGCATTTATCATCATCAAATTGTCTGCTGATAAGAAAAAAAGGACAGGGAGACAGTCAAGGGGGCAGCAGGTAAATGTGTTTCAGGAAAATAAGCAGAGAACGCCTCCCTCTGGTGGAAGCAGGTACAGCACTCATACACATGCAAGTGTCCATACTAGTATGGACTAACACAGTGGAAATTACATTTCTGACTGAACAGTGTTTCCAGCCCACTCAACACCAACATACCACCAATAATACCGTTCAGACTTTATGAGTAATGTAGCATGATTGCCAATAGACAGACAATAATCTATTCTGGGCTGTAAATCCTTACCTAAATATTGAAAAAGTCCACAAAATCAGACTCAAATTTAGTGTCAGTAAGGTAGTTTCTGGTTAAGTTCTGTAATGGCACTATTGAGTAGTTAGAAATCATACACTTTAATATGTAAACATTAAATTTAGGGATTTTTCAATCTGTTTACAGACTGACAAACTGAACATACTTTGGTGCAGCAGGATAATCAAGCGAGAAGGTCTTTAAAATATTTTTTTTTGTACCAGGCCATGGGGATTGACTTGCTTTTGGAGTCAGTCTCAAGCGGCCATTCGAGTAACTGTAGTTTGGCATTTCGGGTTGGCTTAATTTTTTAGCCCCGAATTGCCAACCTCTGGGCATGAAAAGTGAAAGCTATGCTGAAGTTCCTTACACATGCATTCTTTGTTGTGGCCAGCAGGGGGCGACACAAGTGACTGCAAAAAGAAGTCCAATGAAGTCTATGACAAAATGATTCTACTTCTCACTTGATTTATTACCTCCGTAAACACTTTCCTAAAAAGTTTATGGTCAATCAATCACTAGTTCCAAGTCTTCTTCAATACACCATGATGTTCATTCCGTAAATTATGATCCAATTTAGAAGAAATAGACTATAAAGCAGGGTATGCTTTAGGTCGTGGCTTGTGACTGACAAATTACAATAATGGTGAACTGTGAATGAGGATAGAGATAAATCGTATCCACTGCACTGTGTACATTTAGGTAGCCATGAACTTGCTCTTGGGTCTTGAAAGTGTTTTTGTCTAAGAACTTTGACCCTTCTGGAGTGTTTTCAATTTATGAAAATTAATTCAGTGGTTGGTTCTACCAATAGACACTGTAAGGAGTCAGCTCTTCATTTTTTCCAGTACCAGTTAGAAAATTTAGTTTTAAGCCCGTTTTTCACTTGCCAAAATTAGCATCTTAATTAGTATCAGTAACGTGAATTATGGATACACCTTGCTTACTAAGCTAGCTAGCTCCTCCCCCTTGTCTATATATGGTCATTTCCGGTTCCAAAAAGCCAAGATGGCAATGGCCAAAATGCCAAACAAAAACAGTAGTCCACAAACCAGTGGGTGACGTCACGCGGCTACGTCAACTTCTTTTATAGTCAGCTCCCAGGGAGGGCGTCTGGCTTTAAAGGTTCAGTGCATAAGTTTTTGTGGCATCTAATGATGAGGGTTGCGAATGGCAGCCAGCGGCTCACGGTGCATTTGCATGGTTCTCGGATGGTCCCTTTTCCAGGTTGTGAAGTTGTTCTTCCGACTTTAGTGTGTGCAAACTACACACAGACATGTAGTTTACTCCACATGGACAGCAAACTAACCGCTAGAAACCTATTAAATTACATGTTTGCAAAATATGTATAGGCAATTCATAATTTGGCATGAATCAAAGTTCTGTATACTTCTTTATGTCCCATGTACACTTTATTTGTCTTTTTGCAATAAAGATTTAATGAGGATTCTGATTATTTATATTAAGATACAAATTAACGGATGGCTCTCATGCTTTTTGGTGACTTTTAAGGGTTTTACACCTTTGAACCATTAATATACCTAAACATATTAAAATTAATTAATAATCCATGGAGAATTCTTATAAAATCCTGTTAAAAAACACTATATGTGGGTAGATTTATAGTATGACGTTATACAAAGGTATTCGGGGTCACAATAACATCAAAACTGCCGCTCATGACCCTGATATTAAGTTGTCGACCCTGAGAGGAACGCTAGCTCAAGGCCAGTTCAGCTCCTCATCTCCACTGCAGGACGTGTTTCCTACTCTTGTGTTTCTAATGTACTAATAGCACGTCACGGCATTTAAAAAACATGTCCAGAGGGAAAAACTGCGGTCGATGACCTGGGATCAGCCTGGGACTGATTTTTCAACACACACACACGTCAGGACTGTTGTTGTAACCAAACGCACACACCCACCACCTAACGTTACAGGACTGATAGAATACATCTCACAATTATACCAGTTTATCAACGGCATTGAATCACATGCACTCACAAACACTTGTGAACATTTTTTAGCATGCTACTTAAACTGTCCCCGTTTGAACATTGAAGCTAAGCTACCTTCCACTAGCTTGCGGACCGCTGCTTTGTGGCCAGCTCCCCCTGCGTGGCTGGTGAGAGCAGCCTCGCCCATGGTCTGAAGTTTGATTGATTTACAGCAGGCCCTGCAACGGGCGAAGTGAATGTCCTGAACGTCCTTAACCAGCCAGTCCTTGTAAATTCCCTTTGAGAGCCACGAGTCTTGGAATTTACATTTTCCAGGCATAGTTAGCAGTGAATATAGCTGGACCGCTGCCCAACGGCCAGGCGCAACCTGCTACTGCCTCCTGTTGCGTTCACGGTCTACTCGAAGATCAATTTGGAGTTACATTTACTATGCACGTTGATGGAAGTTGCTCTACGTATGTTTGACAAAGATTTCGAAAATATCTATAATGCAACACTGTACATGTGCTATATGACTTGTTATGATATTTCTAAAACACTGTTACTCAAAGCACTACAAATAAAGTGCAGAAACAGCACATTTGTATCTGCTACTGTAGTAAAGTAAAAACGTGTATGTATTTGTCTAAATAAGTGTCACCGAAAGGAACCAAGAAACAGAATAACTAGCTTATCAGTCATTTGAAAATAAATTCCTGACTGATGCAAACCAACCTATTTTTTCAATAAACGCAGCACAACTCAACAGCAGTCGGTCACGTGTGTGGCTTTCTCCAATACAAATACGGCTAAGCTTTTTCTCCACCAATCAATGTTCAGGAAGCGAGCAGTGTGGTCTGATTGGTTTAAACCGTTGCACTGAAAGGACGGAAACACATGGTTGCCGTATTGCGGGTCGTGGATGCAAATAACAATGTTATAAAGCAGATTTGAAACGCATGTATGTGGCGTTGAGTGTTTTTGTAAGTAAGTAAACTAGGTAGCGGCATTGACATTGACCTAGAAAGATTACTTTTCATGACATGTACATACAAATAACACGAGAAGCGCTCCTGCTGTTAGCTTGTTTTGCTAAGCGAAAGCCTAATAGTAACTGGAGTCAACGCTGACTTCATTAACATTTTTATATTTAAAATGCCAGCCAACCACACCATACCTGTCATAGTCTCCGGTCCAACGATCTTTCAAAAGTGTGTTGTAACTTTATATCTTTCAGGGACCAATGACAATGTGTCCTGAATGAAAGTTAATTAATTAAGCGATGGAGTCAGCAGCCCTGGTAGCTCCAGTCACAGCTCTGGAGTTCCTTCAGGATGCATTTCTTCTGACAGGTAGGCAACAGCAGTGTTGGGAATCAATATAAAAGTAACATTTCTAGAGTGAACATCACAGGTTGTCCCAGCCATATTGGTTGTACATTTTTGTCTTACTATAAATGCAGGGGTAGGACAGTTTATGCTTTAAATGTGGTTTGTCATATGCATCCAGTTTTGTGATGGGGAGTGTGTCTCTTCTGTTGATGCTTATTTTGAAGAAGACAGAACACTGTAAAGGATCACTAGTGATATGAAGCTTTTGGGCTTTCTTTATATTTATGCCTAAAAATATTTTAAGGTTGCTACAGGGCTTCAAACAATGCCAGAAAAGTTGCATCTGGTGGCTTGTAAAACTGACAGCAGCTGAGGCACTACAACACCTTTTTGGTGTTAATACTTTTAGTCTCATATCCAAGAAGCCTGGGTGTTATATTTAAATCTGTAAGAAGTTCTGCGTTAAATGTAGACACTATTGTGCAATATGTTACAGTAAAATAATTGGTAAATGTATTGTCTAAACAGCCTAGATATTAAATATTTCTTCTGACATGAAATATTAATGACTGTTTTGGTGTAGCGTAGGTCCAGTGTCACTTCATGATTGATATTTACATGTTGTATGAGTCACAATGTAATGTATTACTTTTGTTACATTATTACTTGGTATTAGGTGGAAAGGTTATGTATTTATGGTGTACATCTCCATATATCTACATTTTTCTCCTCTCTTCTTATCCTACTAATATTTTAATGAGTTTAGTCAAACTGAATGAATCGTTTTCTGAAGCACTAGTGACATTTGAAGCTTCATCAGTCACATGGACACAAGCTCCAACGCAGTGTATAGAAACAGTGCGGTTCACATGCTTTGGAGCTTCGTACCATCTGCCCATCTCTACTAAGTTTTCTGTTACTCTTGCCTGGCAGGTGAGGGTCCAGTCTTGACGGTGTACAGTCTCCAGCCTCGCCCTAAAGCCTGTGTCTCACAGAGTGTGCTCCAACACAACAGAATCCATGGAATAAGACCTAGAAGTGTGGTGACTGTCACAGCAGAGAGCTTTGCCACAAGAAGCTATGGGGAGGAGAAAGATGGTTAGCACGCAAATATGTTTGTTTTCACTAATTTCTTCTTTTGTGTTCACAGAGGTTGGTTTATTTCTTCACTTCTGTCCGGATGTATAAAAAATTGACTAGTTGATTTGAGTGAAATGAGATGTACGGATAGCCCTGTTGGATGGTAAAGAGTTTGAACTCACTGACAGCCCTCTAGTTATTTTTAACATATGTTATTTTTGTATTTATTCACTCTCATAAATTCACAGAATTGTTTCCCGAATCCCCAGAACTGAGCTCAACCTCTAAGTCCAACTTCTATGATCTAGCAGTGTTTGGAGGCAAGGCTGTGAGGCTGGTGAGGTTCCGGTATGGGGATCATCTGCGTATGGAGATTATGGGTCCCCTCATAAAGCTGCAGGACTGGGCTCTGGATGTCCGCTGGCTCTTTGGAGACCAACACTCATTGCTCTGTGTGGCTGTTGCCCACAATAGTGCTCTTCTCCTGGATGTCAGTACAGGAAATGCCCTGGTTCAGCGCTCCTGTCTCGAGGGGTGTCTGCTGTACTCTGCCCTCCTTCTGGTACATGATTCCTGGGCAGATACAGTCATAGTAGGAGGGACTGTTTTCAACCAGCTGGTTCTCTGGAAGCCAGGAGAAGGAGACAAAAATAGCGACTCTGAGCAGAAAGCTCCAGTTGAGAGACGTCTGCTGGGCCACAGCGGGGTCATCTTCAGCATCTCTTACCTCCAGGAGAAAGGATGGCTGGCTTCAGCCTCTGATGACCGCAGTGTAAGGGTGTGGGGTATTGGCGCTTTAGGGGGCCCTGGAGGAAAATGTGGGGACTTGAACCCAGCTTGTTTAAGGGTTCTATATGGACACCAGGCTAGAGTGTTCTCAGTGCATCTCTCCCCAGGGACAGTGTTCAGTGCTGGGGAAGACGGGGCCTGTTTAGTCTGGGACTGGGCTGGAGGTGGCAAGGTGGTTCGTACTTTGAAGGGACACCGAGCAGGGGGGGTTCGTGCACTTGCAGTCAGTGATGGAACAGGAGATAAAGGGAGATGGGTGGCTACAGGGGGTGCTGATGGAGGGGTGAGGTTGTGGAGGGTGGAAGGGAGTGAGGAGAGGAAGGAGAGAGTGGAGGATGCAGTGACAGAGAAGATAAGTGACCTGAAATTTCCTGGTCCAGGCTCGCCTAAGGTGGTTTGTATAGCTGGGGAAGGGGATGAAAATGCAAGTTGGAGTCAAAGTACGTTTGTGGTTTGCACTGACCAAGGAAAAGTTTACCAGTACAGCAAAAGTCAGTGGGAGATGGTCTGGCAAGGGACACCAGAGTTTCAGTGTTATTGTGTGATGGAAACAATAACTGTCAATGTGAAAGACTCAACAGCCAAAGTTAATTTGTGTGCTGTCGGAAACCTCAGTGGGTCCATACAGGTCTTCCCCATCTCTCATCCTCAGTGTGGGATTCTTCTCACAGGTGGATCAAGGAAGATCCATAGTCTTATTTGGCAAAAGGCAAAACAAAGCTTGTATTTGCTAGCATCAGGCGCTGAAGGACTTGTCCATCGCTGGCGTATAGAAGTAAAATTAGATGAAAACCGTTCCTTGGCTCTCAGTGTAAATTCCCTTCCACCTTTCCTCCTTCCCCCCTGTGCCAAACGCTGGCTGACTGCTGCAGTGTCCCTCCACTCCACACCATGGGGGCTGTTGTGGGTGTGTGGGGACAGGAGAGGGTCTCTGCTTTTGTTACCAGAAGGACAAAAAAGGGAGCCAAAGTTGGGAGATCACAAAAGTATGGACGAAGGCTTGCTGACAAGCAAGAAACAAAACGATGACGAAGGTGTTGAAGCTGAGGAAAATGGAAGAGGTCAAGACAGAAAAAGAGAAATGATGGAGGAGAGAGAAAGAAATGAAGTGGGTGAACTAACACTGCACCCACTGAGCTGCCTGTTTGGAGTGCATGGAAAGCAGGGTGTAACTTCAGTGTGTGAATACCAGGGACTGTTCTACAGCACCGGCAGGGACGGCTGTGTGAGGATCTTCAGAGTGCGTCCAACACCGCCAGAAAAACCTGAAGAAAAGAGTAGTGGAACGAACAAGGGAGGACTTCAGCTGGAGGTTCTCAGAATCCAGCGGGCCTGCAAGGGCATGGAGTGGCTGGAGAGGGTCTTGATTCTTGAACCTGAAATTCCAGTGGAAGAGGAGGAAGAGCTGGAAGAGGAATGTAAGAACCACTACAAGACAAAGACACACAATTTGACAGAAAATATAGAGGTTACAGGGGAGGACAAAGAGGAGGGGAGCTCTAGAGAAGAAAAAAAAACAGAGAACAAGGCAAGAGAAGCCAGGTTTGTCATCATTGGCTTTCATGCTGTCCACTTTGTAGTTTGGGACCCTGTAAGGCACGAGAGGCTGTTAGCAGTGCCTTGTGGTGGGGGGCATCGCTCTTGGAGTCTCTGGCCGTCCCACAAAGGGTTTTGGCCCGGATATGGCACTCTGGTCTTCATCAAACAGGGGGCCGTCCTGGCTTTGCAGCCCCCTGGAGAGACACCAAGCTGTGCTGGGAAGGCTGGTAGGAATGGAGGATGGGGCCTGAGAGAGGGCGTCCATGGGAGAGGGATCACGTGTGTATGCAGGCTGGGGAGGATAAGGGGAGTTTGCTATGAGATTAAAACAATGAGTACAGGAAATTTGACCGAAATCGAGGGAAAGGATAGGCTCAAAGACGAAGTAACGGATGTGGAGAGAGAGAAAGGGCATTGGGAGATAGTGGTGACAGGAGGAGAGGACACTAGCTTAACTGTCCTGGCAATACATCCCAACTCTGGCAGCATCGAAGTTCTCGCAGTTATTACTGACCACATCTCGAGCGTTCGAACGGTGACAGCGGTAACACACCCAGTGGGAGGGAGTGAAAACCCAGCTCTCTCTGCCCTGCTCGTGTCAGCTGGTGGGCGAGCTCAAATACAGTGTTACCGGCTGTTGATCGGCTGGGACAGGCAGAGGCTGGTTCCCTCCTGCCAGGTGATCCAGGTGGCCAGTCATCGATTGGACAAACAGTGGGAGAGGAGGCGGAACCGTCACAAGACGGTGAAAATGGACGCAGAAACAAGGCAAGTGAATCGTTATAATGTAGGCGGTAGGGCTTGGCAATAAAACAATAATGATAATTATTGCAATATAATTTTCTTCAATATCAATATAATGTTCAAGATATCGTCAATAAATATTTGGTTTAATTCATTTGAATCACGGACAAATTAGCTCTTACTTTTTTTATTAAAATATTTATTTTATTGAGGAAAAGGGACTGAAAAAAGATTTACTAATCAAATTTGTTGAAAAAGATTTAATCAAAATAGTTTTAAACGTTCAACCTCAGATTTGCTAAGTGATCCACTGTTTGGCATCAAGAGTTTTTGTCACATTTTGGTCATTAAGAAAAGTTTAACCACATAATTAACCATCTGGTTTCTTCAGTTTTCACTCGGGAGCAAATATCAGCCTTTAAACTTGATTTGACATCTATCCTGATATTTATCGATATCGAATGATATGAAATGTTTTTATCGTGATAACATTTTTGGCTGTGTCGCCCAGCCCTAATAGGAGGCATGAACAGAAATTGATAATGCTTAAAGAAGTTGAGTCAGTTTGTGCACATATGTAAAGGGAATTTCATTAACCAAGAGACTGACTTGTTCTTTATGAATACTTAATGTCTACCTACTTTGAAATGTTTTTTCCCTCCTTCCTATGTCCTTTCTTTACTCCAGTAGCCTTACCAGTTGTGTTTGTGTTTTCAGGTACATGTCTGTAGCGGTAGTGGATGAGAAGACCGACGGGGGACCTCTGGCTCTGGCCTGCAGCGACGGAGCTCTCAGGTAGGTGTCCATCACAAAATGAAAACTTTTCCACACATCTGAAACCTCCGTCTTTGAGAAGGAGTATAAAAACAGAATGTCTTCCTACTGTTTTAATGCTCTCTTTGCTTTAGTAACTGAAAACTGTGGTTGTTACAGAACAGAGGATGTATGTTGAAATGCATTGTCACTTGTCAAAATACAGCTTGAATGTGGCTGATGATATTTCCTCTAATCCGTGTGTTCCGTTTCAGATTGTTCTCAGTCAGTGACGTTAAATGTCAAATTGATTTGTTGTGGGAGACATTTTATCACCAGCGCTGTGTGCTCAGTGTTGCCTCCTGCAGCCTGGAGGATGGAAAAGGCAGAAGGTGAGCCAGTGTTTGTTCCATGTTTTTATTTCCAGAAACTGAAATGAATGTGAACTTTTATTATGCTTTTAAACATATTTGTATCATTTTAAAGCACACTGTTTTAGAGAAGAGTAATAACTGGCAGATCAAATATAGGAATGCAGTATTGAGAGCCAGATTTAGTTTATTTAGGTAATTTACTCTCTCTTTTTGTTTAGGGAAATTATGAGGAAAGCAATCACATGTACATGTTTGTGTTAACGTCTCTCTCAGGTATAAGCTGCTGTTCAGTGCTGCAACAGATGGCAAAATTGCAGTGTGGGATTTGACTGAAGCTTCTTGCTTATCGGCTGGTACTTCGAGCAATGCTCCAACTCCACCAATCCCATGCCTCGACATTCCCGCCCATCAGAGTGGCATCAACTCATTGGCTGTTTGGACAGAGAAACTAGGACAACAAGAGGGCGGATGCCTGGTAACTGTTGCTAGCGGAGGGGATGATGGGCAGCTGACAGTGTCCACAATTAGGGTGCAGTACCCAGAAGAAGGGAAGACTGGGGGCAGCAGAGGGTTTTCTCAGATTTCTGAGCCCCAGATTTCTCTACAAACCCAGTTCCAAACCCCAAATCAGCTTCATCTTCAACTTCACTCCCAGTCCCACATCCCGTTGGCTCACGCTGCCCCTTTGACCGCCCTGGAACTCCTGAGCCCAGGCCTCGTGGTCTCCACTTCTTCAGATCAGCGGGTTTGCCTGTGGAGAGTTGGCAGTACCGGTATCAGCCAGATTGGGGCGCTGTGCTCCCACATTGCTGATGCTGCAGGTCTCGCAGTGTGGGAGGGGCAGATGATAAACAAGGAGGAAGGAGCTAAAAAGAGGAAAACACGTTTTAAGTCGGGGCAGGAGATTGCAATTTGGAGAGGGACAGGGAGTGAGACTGGATTAAGAACGATGTGTAAGACAGCAGAGGGTAAGACAGATGGGACATCCAATAAGGATAAGGAAAGAGCTGATGAGGCCGAGGGTGGAGAACCTGTTGAAGGCATGGGCGAGACAGGTGACCCAGTTTGTAAGACCAGGGATGAGAAGGGAGGTGAGACAGCTGGTGAGAGTAGAAATCAAACAGAGACTGACATCGTGGGTGAGACAGAGAGTGAGGTAAATGCTGAGACAGGTTTTAAGGTGTCCTGTGAGAGCAAGAAAAGAGAGAGAGAAAAGACAGGATGGGTGCTGGTCTGTGGTCAGGGCTTCCAGTTACTACGACTCAGAAATACAGAGATGTAAGTGGAATCAAAAGATAGCAGCCAGTCACTTTCTTAATAGAGACATTTTGTAAAATTATTTATGAAATATCTGTAAAATCTCTTGATTGCAGAAATATGATATCAATGTTTTTTTTAAATAAAGTTTATTCTCCAGCTTTCTTACATGGCAGTTTGTAAGCCATTTATTCCTTATCTTGTCCAATAAGGATTTAATTTTAAAAAAAAGCAATAAGAAAAATATTGTCTGTTTCTGAAAGGGAGACAATAGTTTCAGTAGGAATATCACCAACAACAACATCAAAATTTCTGGTATCCTGAAGAACAAAAAAATGGAATTAGAAATGTTGTTTTATATGTATAGTTAAAATGCCACTGCCTAACACCTGCGTCTGATGTGCTTTTTAGCAAGGCTAAAGGAAAAATAAGCTCTTCACTAAAACAATCTGGAGTGTTTTAGTGAAGAGCTTATTTTTCCCCAGTCACACATGCCCACAAAAAGCATCATGATGATGATCAGTGATGATATACATAAAAAAGTTGGTTCTCACTTGAAAGGGGTTGTCTGGGCGTTTAGACTTGGTATTATGTTGAGGGTTACAATTCATTTAAGGGCAGAGGTTAGGAGTGTAGCTTTGACCGTTAAGGTAACAGTGGCAAGGAAATTATTTTACTCAGTGATGGTCCTCACATGTATAGAAGTACCTAATTGTATGTCAGTCAGTATTTTTATTGCAGCTAATTGGTTTTCTAGTCACACTTTGTGTTAACAGAACTGTTCACCGTGTGTATTAGTAAAATACATAAAACATGCTTGTGCACGTGTGACTGCATGCCAGTTTTATGTATCCAGCCGCAGAGTTAGTGTGTAACTAAAAAACTGCAACAAAACACCGCTGGAGTGACCAAAAGCATGCTGTCTGTAATCATAAGTGATATAATTTGGGAAGACATAATTACAGAATGGGAAATGTTGAAATGGATGTATAACCAAATGTGATTCAAGTCTCACTAAAGAGCAACACAGAGATGACCCGAGACAGATTAAATGGCTTAAGTTACTTATTAAAAAAACAGGAAACATCTAGTTTTACAGGAGATTAGAAAGATGCTGAGACCAGCCCTGTAGCCATGGGTGTGCCCGGATGTACCTGTGCCATCTAAATGTAAAAGGTGGCACATTCAGCATAATTATAAAAAACAGTAATATTTCTTACACTATTGAAATTAATTTGAAAAAGATATACTAATTGACGGAGAGACTGTCACCTGCAATGAAAGTTCAAATGAGTGTGGGGTGGGCAGTGTTTGCGCTGCCTTTATGGTTAAATTTTCCTTGGCCATTTTCACCTCCATTAGGCATTTATGGTAGCCATCCACAATGTTTTGGCAAGCTTCTGGTTGAATTTTTGACGGATATGGTGCAGATCAGCAGAATTTGTTGGCTTTCTGACTCGGACTTGTTTCTTCAGCAAAGCACAGATGTTCTCGATGGGGTTAAAGTCAGGACCCTGCGAAGTCCATTCTAAAACGTAAATTATAGCCTGTGTTAGCCATTCCTTTGCCACTTTTGATGTGTGTTTGTGTCCTTTAGAAGCACCCACTTGCATCTGAGACCCATGCTTCTGGCTGAGGAGTTAAGCTTTTCCCGAAGAATTTGGAGGTAATCCTCTATCTTCATTATCCCATTCAGTTTCTGTTGGTCCATTAGCAGCAAAGCATAACTTTATTCCTCAGTCTCCAGAGGAGTCCAACAACTGGCTGACAGAGAAACAGGGATCTGAGGCCAACGGGACGCAAACTAGTCCTCCCAAGCCAACCAGGAAATGCCTCCCTCGGACTCCAATGCACAAACTAACGCCCAGGAGCCCCCCCAGAGACCCTGCAAAGAAAAAAACAACGCATCAACGCCCCACAATCCCATCGCAGCCCTCCGGACCGGGGAGCTCCCCGCTGCCAGGGAGCGATAACGCAGGAAAACCAGGGCCTACAGTCCCCCAGCCCAGCCGGGGGGCATCCCCCCCCAGAGTGCAGGCAGAGCCAGCAGCCCCCGAGCTCCGTAAACCTGAGGCCGGTCCCGGCCCCGGACAGGGGCACAGCCTCCCCAGTCAACCACCCCCAAGGAAGAGGTCCAAAACCCACCCCAACAACACCGTTCATGTGCCCAAGGGATTCATGAATGCCCCCACTGTGAGAGAGGCGGCAGGGAGAAGCAGTGGGAGCCCCACCCCTGCCGAAGAGGGCCCCGGCGAGGAGAGGAGATCATGGTCCCCCAGGCCCAGGGACACACCACCTGCCCCAGAAATGAGCAAAAGCCAAAGGCTTGGATTGGATTGTGAAGTGTTGTATGGTGGATTAAAGACAAGGTCAGTGGTAACTAAGGTGCATGCCAACCAACATCACCCCGCTACCCACATCGCACGCTCACCACCAGACAGAAACCCACCGCAAGCATCCTCCCCTGCCTTCCCCTCCGCCATGCCCGCTCCCTCCAACCCGCCTGGAACCACACACAGGACCCACACACAGGGACCCACAGGGAGCCAGCCAAGCACAGAGTCCCACCACATCTGCACAGAGCGCGAGCCAAAACCGGAACAGGTTTACGTATCAACACTGTTGTGTTACAAGTCACAGTCTTTTTTTTTTTTTTTCGGTCTAACCTGGGAAAGTCAGATCGCCATGTGAAAGCACACACGGTTCACGTTTATTGCGGGATCTCTGTGTGAAAGCAGCTAATTTTTTCTGGGGATGCCATTACAATATGAAAGACAACATCCTGGGAGAGGGCGAGAGGGCAATCAGCCAGGATGTTGGAAATCTTTTCCATAATATCGGTCACCTTTGTGCCTGGAAAGCTTTTTTGTTTTCTTAACATTTCTCATGATTGAATCTCCAATAAAGAGCGTGGATGGTCGGAGTGTTGAATACATTTTATATAGCATTTAGCCATGACGTTTGAATATTCCAAATTCCTAGCTTGATAATTACTAAATACTAGGGTAATGTATAACATGTTTATTAGAATAATGTTTGAGGTGTTAAGTGATAGATGAGGTTCAGTGCTCTCGCTCAGCCTGTTGCTCTCAGGCTGCAGCCTTCACATTTTTGTAAAGAACACACACACACATACCTCACATTGTACAATGACACACACCCAGCCATTAAAACAGTGTTGCTAATTGGCCGGAGAGGAAGTTGGTGTGAGAACCATCAAAATTAATTAGAAACAGTATCAGCTTTATTGCCAGGTATGTGTACACATACGAGGAATTTGATTATGGATTGTACATTGCTCAAGATGTGCTAACTAATACAAAAATACAAAATCGCAGTAAAAAAATCTGACTTCAGTGTAGACAACACAAATATACACACTATGAACAAAAATAATATAGACATTGACAAATAGTGCAGTGAGCAGACTGCTAGGGATGCTGGAATAAATAAGTAAGTATTTTGTGCAGGAGTAATGACTTGAGGTAGGTGGATTTGGTACACAGTATCTACAATATGACAATATAACATTACAACAGCACTGAAATAGAGAAGTGTTAGCCAGTAAATAGGTGGCTGATTAGAGGCAGAGTTACTGGGTTATTAGAATTGTTCCTGACACTGAGTCAGAAATCAGACTGATGGCTTGTGGGAAGAAACTGTTCCTAAGTCTGTTAGTTTTGCCGTACAGTGCTCTGTAGCGCCTACCAGAGGGGAGAGGCTGGAACAGGTTGTGTCCGGGGTGAGATGGATCTGCAGTGACGTTTCCTGACTCTGGAAATGTATAAGTCCTGAATGGAGGGCAGGTTGGCACAGATTATTTTTTCTGCAGTCCTGACTGTCCGTTGTAGTCTGTTCCTGTCCTTTTTGGTGGCAGATCCAAACCAGACAGTGATGGAGGTGCAGAGAACAGACTGAATGATGGCTGTGTAGAAGTGGGTCAGCAGGTCCTTAGGCAGGTTGAGCTTCCTGTGCTGGCTCGTCCTCTGCTGGACCTTCTTGATAATGGTGTCCGTGTTGGGAAATAGACACTCCCCTCCGGCCGGAGGCTGTGGTCCATCAGGACCAAAACCTCACGCAGCATGAACAATTTCTTCCTGTCTGCAGCTAGCCAATCAACAAGACCCAGAACCCCCACTGACAGCTGACCCCTCATGTCCTGAGCTCAAGGGCCTATCATAACAGCCTGCACTGGGGCCAGTTGTTACCTTACGCTACTGTTCCTGGCAAACTTAATGGCTAAGCGAGTGTACGTGACTGTATCCTTGCAGACACTTCAGGAAGGGCAAAGGTGACAATAACAAGACACTTAATTAAACTGTCACTAGTTGCTGGGAAAACCGGAACAAATGAGTTCATAAAAAAAACTGGTTAATGACCCCAGATAACACCAATACTGGAAAACACGAAGAAATACACAAACATACAAATCATATTGGGAGAAATGGGATGGTTATATAAGGGGGATAGGCTGGAACACACACATACACATAGGGAGGTTCCATATAAAATTTTATGTATTATGTTTAATAATTCAGTCGTGTCTTAAGATAAGCTCAGCTATGTTGTGTACTCTGTGATGTTTGCAATAAAGACTACACGTTGCCTGACTAAAGTTGACTAAAGTTTATTAAGTATATTGACTATATAAAACCTTCCACATAATTGGCGAACCAAGCCACAAGAAGACAAAGTTGGGGCCATCCTGGAACAGGGAGTCAGATCACCACCCTTGCAGACAGCAATCACACTGGCCACAGTACAGAAAAGGTAAGCAGAGCCTATGTTAAATCCTGCATTAGTGTTGTGACTGGTCTGTGGAGAGCTGTGACCGACCCCATTAAAAGGTTCTGTTCTGTTCAGTTCTGTGAAGTCCTCCTACACAAACCAGAAAATATTGGAAGTAATTTTTAAATAATTTAGAAAAATAATAAGTGGTGAAAAGAGAGCAGACGCATCTGAAAACTTGGCCTGCATATTGTGTGATTGCAATTCCTGTATGAGAAGCAAGTAATGTGCTAGAAAAAGATTGTGTCTAGGGTGTTTCTATATTTTTATTTTTAATTCCTGAGACACCGTGGTTACAGACATTACCGGGCAGCTTCCAGGTGAAAAGCACTGAATAAAAAACAAGATAATTTCTGTGTTTTATTGTATAAATAAATGTGGTGTAAAATGCAATTGCAACTATGTGAATAATGATGCATGTAACAGACCTCATGAATGTGGAAAAAACGCTGTATACGAGGCAACTTTCAGTTTATTGTATGCTGTGTAATTAATGCTGTATAAAAGGCAAACTGCAGATGACTTTGTAAATAACGGTGTCTAACGGATCACATGTGTGCAGAGGAATTCCTTCTTCTTCTTTGGGTTTTTTACGGCAGCTGGCGTCCATTGAGTTGCATTACTGCCACCTTCAGTTTTTATTTACCCTTTGCTTCCATTCATACTAAATCCGCCTATCTAATCCAGTCGCCCTCAGGAAACCAAATATCCATTTCCTACCCTCCACACTTTCTCCATACTCCAATAAACTTTTTACTGTATTATCTACCCGTCCTATTTTTTTAACTGTGTTATCATTTCTTGTCTTTCCTGAGTAAATTTCCTGCATGTTATAAGAATATGTTCTGCTGTTTCAGCCTCCTGACATTGTTCACACATTCCTGTAGGATGTTTTCCTGTAATTAAAAGTGTGCTGTTAAGATTACTATGCCCAATTCTCAGCCTACTTATTATCACTTGCTCTTTCCTCTTTGCTCCCCTACCTCTTGATATACCTACTTTGCTTTGGATTCCGTGTAAATGTCTCCCTTTTGTTGCATTATCCCAGCTCTGTTGCCATTGTTGATTTAAACTTCTCCACACTATTCCTTTCCCCTCTGATTTTGATAATTTAATGTTGACTTCAACATCTCCTTTTTTAACTGCTTCTTTTGCCACCTTATCTGCTTTCTCATTTCCCTGAATTCCCGAGTGTGCAGGGACCCACAGAAATATGAAATTTTTCCCCTGCCTAGCTATTCTTGAATTCATAAATAAGACTTCATAAAGCAAGTCCAGGTGACTTCTAGTTGTGCATGTCTTCATGCTTATAAGAGCTGACACAGAGTCACTACATATTAATATTTCCTTATCACTAATTTGTTCTGTCCATTCCAACGCTATCAATATGGCAAACAGTTCAAGTGCAAACACACTCAGACAATCAGATGTTCTTTTGCTAAGTTCTAACTGATACTTAGGAACAACAACTGCAGACCCTGTTGTATCTGTTTGCATGTCCTTTGACCCATCTGTGAAAATCTGAATACTTTCCTTATACTTACATTCCCTATAGCTATAATATACACTAGTTAAATCAGCAGTCTTATTATTGCGTTTAATCACAAGTAGTTCCAAATCTACACATGGTACTTCTAATTCCCAGACAGGTCTAATAGGCCACACCACATTTGCGCCAAACTCTTTATCATATACCCCTCTATCCCTTGCCATTTGCTCTCCTGTCCACCCAAAACTTGTTTTTTGTGTTGTCTGCTTCTCCCAGCATGTCTGCAGCACCCTTTTTGCTGGATGGCAATCTCCATGCCATCTTAAATTGACCCAATAATTAGCCCCCAGCTGCTTCCTCCTCAACCACAATGGCATTTCAACTGCTTCTACTTGGAGAGCACATACTGGGGAGGTTCTAACCGCTCCTATGCGCACTCTTAAAGCCCGAGCTTGTATAACATCCAGGTCTGCTAACACAGATTTGGCTGCCGAACTATATACAATACTTCCATAGTCTAACCTTGATCTTATTAAGGCTATATATATGTATTTCAGCGATGCTACATCCACTCCCCACCCCAATCCTGCAAGACACCTCATGACATTTATAACTTTTTTACACTTATCAACTACATATCTAATATGCTTCCTCCATGTTAATCTCACATCAAAATATACTCCCAAAAAATGAAAACTTTCGACTCTCTCTAAATTATTTCCATACAATTTCAAATACCATTCCCTGACTTTCTTTCTTGTGAAGAACATAACTTTTGTTTTTTCCACTGAAAACTTAAATCCCCATTTTGTTCCCCACTTTTCGACTTGATTAATTCCATCTTGCATTTTCTTAGCTACATATTCCACATTTCTCCCTCTTTTCCACAATGCTCCATCATCTGCAAACAATGATCTCCCCATATCCATTGGAATGTTTACAAATACATCATTTATCATAATGGAAAATAAAGTTGGACTTATTACACTCCCCTGAGGTGTCCCGTTCTCTACAGTATATTGGCTAGATAGTTCTGCTCCTATCTTCACCTGAATAGTTCTTTCATTTAAAAAGTCCATAATCCAATTGAACATTCTCCCTCCAACACCCATTAGGTTTAGTTTAATTAGCAATCCTTCCTTCCATAACATATCATATGCCTTTTCCACTTCGAAAAATACTGCAACCATTGTCTCTTTATTTACTTGGGCTTTCCTTATTTCATCTTCTAGTCCCAGCACTGGATCTATGGTACTCCTTCCCTTCCTGAAACCGCTTTGGTATGATGCCACCATTTCTCTTTCCTCCAAGAAGTATGTTAACCTCTCATTCACCATACGTTCCATTAATTTACAGATATGAGACGTCAAGGCAATTGGTCTATAGCTTCCAGGTCTGCTGGCATCTTTTCCAGGTTTCCTTATTGGAATTATTATAGCCTCCTTCCAACTCCCTGGTATTATTCCATCTACCCACACTCTGTTATACAACATCAATAATTTGTCCAGATTTTCTTCACTTAGATGCTTTATCATACAATAACATACTTCATCTTTCCCTGGCGCCGTCTGTCTTTGTCTAGTGCCCTTTTTAACGCTCCTATTGTAAAGGGGACATTCAGTCCATCCCCCACACTACTTTTCCTACCTAAAGCCTCCATATTTTCAGATTTTGTTTTCTCTCTACCTCTTCTACCTTCTTCCTGCATATTATTTGAGCTATGTACCGTAACAAAGGTTTTTGCCATTAGCTCTGCCTTCTCCCTATTTGTTACTGCTGTCTCATTACCCTCAACCAGAACCGGGTAACTCCATTCCCTCCTGTCACCCCCCCCCCCATCTTTTTTTTCATCCCCACACCTCCTCCAACTGAGTTGTGTTTCCGATAGAATCACAGTTCTTCCTCCATTGTGATCTTTTTTTCTGTCTTATTGTCCTTCTTACTACTGCCTGTGCTTGCTTGTATTGAATCAAATGTTGAAAGTTATGAGTTCTTTTAACTAGTTTAAATGCCATATTTCTATTTCTCACTGCTTCCTTGCACTCATCATTCCACCATGGTGCTACTTTCTGCCTTGTTCTGCCTTTGCTTTTAGGAATTGATTCTAGTGCCGCCAATATTATACCTTGCTTTAATTTACTGTCCAGTGTTTCTATGTTCATCCCTTCATTAATCTGACTTAAATATCTATCACTTACATCAAGAAATTTCTCCCAATTAGCCTTCTCAAAGATCCATTTCCCCTCTGTGTTCTCTATGACCAGTGGTGTTGCCATATTTATCTTGCACCAAACTGGATAATGATCACTCCTTCATGGTACACTGACCAATCACATACTGATGCCATGGAATTTGATACCAAAGTGAGATCTAACACAGATTCTTTTCCTGTATGTATATCTATCCTATTGTTACTGCCATTATTTAAGCATACTAAATTATTTTCATCAAGTAACTCTTCTATCACCTGACCATTCGTGTCTGTTCTATCACTACCCCATAATGTGTTATGTCCATTAAAATCTCCACACCAAACAATATTACTACTATTCTGCCCTTCTATCTCTTCCAGCTTCATTAAATCTAGTTTTTTGCACGGGTTATAATAATTCACAATCGTTACTGCTTTCCTTGCCCACACTTTCACTACCACGTACTCTTGTTCTCTTCCTATCCCTACAATCCTGTAAGGAATGCCCTGTTTTATAAAGGTGACACAACCCCCGCCTGCCCCCTCTATCCTATCTCGCCTCACAGTTACATACCCATGTAGAACAAACTCCAAGTTTGGCTTTAACCAGGATTCTTGGATACATACAATGTCTGGTTTTTCCCCCCTACTACCTATGAACTGTTTGAAGTCTTGCCCATTAGCTATCAAGCTTCTCGCGTTCCACTGAAGAATTAAAATTATTAGTGTTAGGACTATCATCCCACATATACTGTATTTTTGATGTCTTCTTTTTGGAGAGAAAGGAAGGGGAAGGAGTTGTCCTGCAGTGAAATCCTTCCTCCGCTGCTGGGCTGATGACCCTGGTGGAAACATGAGGCTTTGTCCAAAGCCCTCAAATAGTCTTCAAAAGTCTTCAGTCTTCGTCGCAACTTGAGTGAGAGAAAATCTTCAGAGTCCAATGATTCTTCAGTTGGTTTGGATGTTGTGGTTACCCTCTGTGGCTCGATCTCTTGAAGTCCCCTGAAGAAATCTCCAAAGTGTTCTCTAGTTGTTTGCTGCTCAAATCCCCGTCTCTTGTCTTGGGCTCTTGGTCCGGTGCAGTGATGGTCTTGCTCCGAGTCCGATGCCTCTGAGGTCTGCCGAGGAATAACCCCGATCTCACTCTGACTCCTCTTTATATATCCTACTCCGTAGCTGAGCCTCTTTGTCAAATCAGCCACCACCCTCTTTCTGTCTACGTGACTACTGTCACATAGCTTGTTCATCCTTAAATTCAGTTGGGCCAGAGATGTCCTTGTTTGGCCATTTCATTTCCCCTTGCTGACCCTTCTCTCCCAATGATTCATAGTCATGATGTCTTCACCCAAACTTAGTGACCTTTTGCACAGTTATTTAACCTTTACCCTAATTCTCCTTACTTTAACCATATTATGTTAAGATCAATTCAATTTATTAATCTTCAATATCAATGAGATATCCTGATTTTCAATCATCATATCATGTTTAATACCAAATATCTTTCTTTAAATAATTATTCAATATATTGCTTATATCATTGTTAAGCTCTGTGTTTTGCAGATGGAAGGATGTTGCACTTCCATTTTCTCACTCACTGTTGTTACTAAAGGGAGAAAGGCTCCAGTTTTCTTCTTTGCGACCTGATAGCAAGAGCGTTGGGATCTCAACTTATTTGACAGGATTCACTCCCTCTCCACACTTTCCATATTCGTGATCCCCCCCACATCTAGCACATTTCCTCTTTCCTTTGCATACTTTGGCTATGTCCAAACTCCTGGCAGTTGAATCATCTCATAGGTTTTGGTATGTATTCCCTTACATTATATCTCACAAAGCCGCAGTAAACCTCCTTTGGAATCACCTTTTCTCCAAACTCTACCAACACAGTTTCAGTCTCAATTTTCTCTATTCCTCTTGTCATTCTTTTCACACTCTTAACTGATCCCTCCCTCACTTTCAGGTTCTCCATTAGCTCCCTCATACTGACATTTAGAGAAACTCCAGATATCACCCCTTTGCTACCATTGATTCTTTGTTCTCCAACTCTTACAAACTTAGACACTTTGATTTTTCCAATGATAGTCATCCTCTTTGCTTTCACCACCTGTTCTTCACTACTACACCCTATTAGCAAGTTTCCATCTCCTAATACTTTTGCATGATTTACTTCCCCCACTTGCCCTCGAATGATTTTTGTTAGTTTCAATGGATCGATTTTCTTTACTCCCCCCTCCCCCTACAATCTTATCACTACATTAAGCACTCCTGCCTTTGGATTCTTCCTCTCACTTTCTCCTCCCTCACTTTCTACTTTGCTTAGACTAGTTGTATTTTTCTTTCTCTTAAACCTACCTGCGTTCCTGTTCTCTCTCCTTCCTCCCCCCTCATCTACGTAATTTCCCTCTTCCTCACTAAACTCCATACTGTTACTATCATCTGTCTCCCTCCCTGCCATTCTGTCGGAGTTTGTAAGGAACCCGGCAGGACTACTGTTCCGGACCTATACAGGCCGTCGGTCTATAGTCCTGCACAGTGTTCCCCACAAAACCCAATTTTACGGTTAGAAAATCGAAATATTCGCTACTTCAACTGGTATACTCAATTTCAAACTCCGCGCCAAACAAACAAATCCCTCCGGAACCACTCCTCGTCTCTCCGCAGAGGAATTCGTCTCACCCCCTCCTTTTTGTCTGCACCTGGATTGTGTGTGTATGTGTGTCTCACCTTGTGGTCATGGTGTGTGTGTGTGAAGAGACAGGCAAGACATGTAGTGTGTGTAAAACTCTGCTCTCCTGTGTGCGTGTGTGCATGCATGGGCAAGCTGCATGTGTATGGGGTTAGAACAGTGACATTTAAAATAAAATTTGGTAATGAAAAAAACACCAGAACTGAGAAAGGAAACACTGGCATTTAAAACTTTTGTATTGGAAAAAGTATTATTATAGTAGTAGCCTCTATGTATGGCACTAAAAATGTTTCACTAAAAAATAAAACTTCACGCATTCAAAATAATTTCATTTTATTTTTATATTTTTTGCTTTTTGATGTGTTTTTCGATGACAATCTTCAGATTTTTTCTTCTTTTTTCAGTGAAAGTTTTTTTAAGCTGTCAGGTTTTTTCTCAGTGTCACTGATTTTCAGTTTCAACTTTCTGTTGCTGTCACAAGTCTACAAAAATGCAACAAAGCCATAGATCATAGCCATAGTTCAATAAGAAAAGAGTTAGAAAAGGCTTTTCCTGGGCTAACAGAAGGAAGAGAGTGAAGGAGTGATAGGAGGTGTTTATCATCAACTGACAGAATCTGAGAAGGAAGAAAAAGGTGGTGAGGCAAAGGTGTGCCAGATGACACTGCAAGGAGATGATAAAGAATGGAGAGAAGTCCAAGTGATATCAGAACAGGCCAAAAACTGCCAAAATAAGAGCAAAAATGGAGAAAAGCAGGAAGAAGAAGGGGTAGACAGGATATGGCATCCAAATGTGGCCAGAAGACACGTTGTTTATAGACATTTCTGAATTAGCTGGACAGCTGCCAGAAATCTGCCAGAGAGCTCAGAAATGGATCACTTGCTTTGAATAAAAACAGCAGGCCAACAGCAGACTATAGATGACATTAAGGCAATCCCTGCCCAGGTGCCAAGACGCCATGACCGTATTCAGGGTGCAATTTGCGGGGGAGGGGATGCGTGTGATTTCCCCCTGTCTGCTTTATATATCCCTGCCTCTGCTGAATAATTTTTATCTCCGGTGGGGACAACATTTATTCCCCCCTCAGGGTGATCAATGCTGCTTCACTAGTGATGCAACGGATCACAAAACTCACAGTTTGGATTGATCCGTTGTCAGGGTTAAATTTATTTTAAAATACTGCACTTTGAATCTGAAGCTTCCTCTCTCTATATGTAGATAATCACCACTCTTTAGTCTTGCTACAAGCTCACACAGTTCACCATGTAGAGCAAAACAAGAAGAAAGAGGAGGAAGCTAAAAAGGACACTGAGAACATAATGCAGCAACTCTACAAAACACAGTTGGGAGAACTACAAAATAATAACAAAAAGAGAAAGCAGTGGAAATGCAAGCCATGGTGGTACCAGTCCCCAACAGCCGACACAGCAGCATTATGTCCCTCCACCTGTCACGCCGACATTGCAGCCCATCGCCACCAAACTATGTGCACATTGGAGAACAATAACTATCCCAAAGGACAAAGTTATAACGGTAACCCAGGACCCCACCAGTAACTAGGAAGATGACGCCAACAGTGGTAGAGACCAGGACAAGGAGGTCCAAGGAGAGAGAAGAGTTCTCCCAAATCCATTTGTGTGCTGGGAATGTGGACAAGGCGGAAATACATAACACTAATGTCCACAATTAAGGCAGTCCACACCTTGGACAGGGCCAGCAGCTCAGTGGAACTAAAGGTGCCCAAAGAATCCAGAGGGGGAGCTAATGCAGTTGGTCACAACAAGGCATCCTAAACAAGAACCAACTGCCATGATTTCAATAAATGATGCTCTATCATTTATTATTTCTGGTTGACACACCTATTCCTGTATAGGACATGAGGGGTCAGCTGTCAGTGGGGGTTCTGGGCCTTGTTGATTGGCTAGCTGCAGACAGGAAGAAATTGTTCATGCTGCGTGAGGTTTTGGTCCTGATGGCCCGCAGCCTCCTGCCGGAGGGGAGGGTCTAAAACAGTTTGTGACCAGGATGGGAGGGTTCAACCACAATCTGGATTCCTGGAGACGTAGAGGTCATGGAGGGATGGCTTGTATGTTGTTCCTCAAATGTAAGTCGCTTTAGATAAAAGCGTCTGCCAAATAAGTATATGTAGTGTAATGTAATGTAATGTAATGATGGAAGGTTGCAGCCAATCACCTTCTCTGCAGAGTGGATGATTCGCTACAGTCTGCCCTTGTCCTTCGCAGTGGCAGCATGATGGTGGAGAAGGTGAGGATGGACTCAGTGATGATGGTGGGGTACCATCATTGACACTGGCAGGCTGAACTTCTTCAGCTGTCGAGGGAAGCATCGACTATGGAGTCACACATGGTGATGAGGGAGGGTGGGGCTGAGCTCTTCCTAAAATTCACCATCTCTCCTTCCTCTGGAGGTGCAACTGCTGGTGTACAGGGAGAAGAGCAGAGGAGAATGAATGCAGCCTTGACGGAGCTGATGGTCCGGGAGTCAGAGAAATATTTTCCCAGCTTTACGTCCTGCTCCCTGTCAGACAGGATGGTGGAGTCAAGCACGCTCAGCTGGGAGAGCTTGATCGGCACAGTGCTTAAGGGTGGATGGGAAGACAGAGAGTCTGGACCAGCATTTATAGAGAATTGATGTGGAAGTTTCTATGAGTACAGTTGTTTAGCTTCTCGCACAGCCTTGCTAAACCTGTACTTTGACTCCTTAAACCTGGACCGGGGTCTCATTTATGAAACTGTATGTAGAAAAGTTGAGCAGCAATCACACAACCTCAAAATATAGTGAATAAAATCTATAGTGTGGTACATGGGAAATGCTGAAAAGGATGTATAACCAAATATCAAGCATGAACAAGACAATGAAAAAAACATATTCTTGTCTCACTAAAGAGCAACACTGCAATGAGCAGTGACAGATGACATGGCATTGAAAACAGGAAACATCTGGTTTTAAAGATTAGAAAGACACTGAAACTTAATGCTTAAGCGATTGTACATAACTTTATCCTCGCACACACTGCAAGAAGGGCAAAGGTGCGAATAACAAGACAAATAATAAATGTCACTAGATCCTGGGGAAAAATACTGGTAAATGACCCCAAAACAGGAATATTGGGAAAACACCAAGAAAGGGCACACAAACATATTGAAAACATGAGATAGTTATGTAAGTGGGAGAGGCCAGAACATACACATACACACACAGGGAGGTTCCATATTTGTTATATTGCACACCAGTAAGATGGGATATGATATCATACTCTCTGCGGCAGAACTGACCAAGTGAATCCAGCAGACAGAATAACAACTCCATTAGATGAAGAGCCGCAAAATGTAATAAAAATGTAAATATCTGAAACATATTTTAAGCATGTCACGATCGACTTTTTAAATTTTTTATTATTATATTTTACTTATACTGTCAATATATGTCTTGAACTGCTAATTCAGCACTGTTGAAGCAGTATTTCTTGTGGTATGAAATGCTAATACTGCATGTGTGTGTTTGTATGTGTGGCTGCCTGATATGCAAATTTAGCTGTGTCAGATGAAGTGTGAGACACCTACCAGCATGTTCACCCTCTTCACATTAAATGTCATTCTTAGATTAGATTGTTAGTGTTTGTGTGTGTGTGTGTGTGTGTGTGTGTGTGCACCTGTATCCGTGTGTTGGTCTAAAATGCTGATGTTACTGAACATATCAGGTTAATTAGATATATGTATACCTGCCTGCTAGTCTGCACTTGTTAGTATCTGTGCTTGTGTGTGGAGGGCTAGATGGGGGTCAGAGCCCATGAAGGGGCCGACTGCAGGTGTCCATGAATATTTTAGCCTCGTCTCACATTGCCTTTTGTCAAGCACCCATCTCACCACCTGCCACTCTCCTTGGAGAGAAAGGAGGAAGAGAAGAGAGGAGGATAGAAAGCTAATGTCGCCTAAAATAAACAGTGAGGAGAAAAGATGGGAAAATAAACAGGGACCTGGAGTGGGAGGAAATTCATTCATTACCCCTGCCACTCACAAAAAGAGAGAAAGATGCCCCCTTCTCACCTTTACCCCCAGGGAGAGAAAGAAAAGGAGAAGGAGGGAGGGAAAGCAAGAGCCAAAGTACCTGTGTAACTATCACTATCACTTACAAGGGGGGAAAAAAGAGAGAAAAGAGAGGAGGAAGAGCAAAAGCACCAGTGCTGACAAGGTAAAGGTGAGGCAGGAGGAGACAAAAATGGAGAAGGCACCCGCTGCACTGAGCGTCACTGCTAGTGTTTACTGGGTCGCAGAACAGAAAGACTGAAAGACAGACAAGCACAGAGGAGTGAGGAAATTACAGGAGAGACAAGGCGGAAAACACAGAGACACACTGTTTTTTTTTTAAAAATTGATCCGAAGTAGTCATCATCAATCTTCAAACAACATGTGGAGAGAGAGGAAGTGACTTCTGTTTAGCTGTCAAAGTACAGAGTCACAATTTACACCCATCAAAGAGGTATTTAAACACTCTCTCACAGCTTTCCATCACTACTTCTACTGATGTGCCATTCACTGTGTTAATTTCCTGTCTTTTACCTTCACCATCATCTGCAACTCTGAAATGCTTGCTTTTTATGGTCCAGTTTAGAGTATTTTTCTTATCCCTCTCTCTTTATCAGGACATTTCGTGCAAGGAAAGATCACTGGCCTTTCCTCATTTCCCTTTTCAAACTGTCACACACACACAGAAGAGCTAAATGATGCATTTAACTTTAGGAAAAACTGCTGAGACTCAAAAGTGCATCTTGAGCTTGCACATGCTCAATTATTTGCTGTTTGCTTTAACCACATCACAAAATAGCATGTGTTGAAGATTCTGAATGTGGCACAAGGTTTTTAAAAACTACACCCTGGGTTTAATTTCACTTCAAATATGTGTACATTCTGTTTCATTCCCTTTAAAAAGCTTTCTTTCTTACTTAAAAATCTGGTTCCTTACAGTTTTACACACATCCACAAGTTCCAACATCTGCCAAGTGGTTATGTTTTCAGTCCTACATCTATGTTTTCAGGGTATCACAACAATGTATTAGTGTTCTGCAAAATTTTGGTGGATAGTTAGGTCATGGGTAATGTGATTAGTGACGAGGACTTTTGAAAAAGGATTTCTATTAATATTAAAGTGAAGGTAAAGTTGGCTAAAAGCCTACATGCATGCTAGCATCTTTACTCATAGACAAAGCAGTGCCTGTATCCAAATGCTAACGTCAGCATGCTAACATAATCTGTGGCAATGTCAGCAGGTCATGTTTACCATTGTGCAAATCAACCTAGTAAATGTTGAGATATTTAACTGGAAAAGTGAAAACCTAGTCAAGGGTGTAGAATTTAGTAGGGACATGTCCCTACCAATAACCAGTACAGAATTAACAACAATTCTATCGTTATTTACTACGACTCCAATGCATTTTTAAGCTCTGAAAGATTATATCCTCCCTCCCTCATATGCCTCATAGCGTCTCTGTCGCTGTGACAACACAGAAGGATAAACAACATAGGTGGTGGAGCAGCATACTTTTCCTCTCAAAACATTGTTTTGTTTGTCCCCCCATGCCATGCCAAAACGGTCATTCAAAATCAAAGCATATATTTGTATTGCACTGTGTATGAACTTGAAACTATAAACATGTTTGATACAAGTATGAACATGTTAATTGTGAAATAGCAACACTTATTTCTGCTGTCAGCCTCCTGGATTGGTGATGTCACGTGAGCGACTGCCTATCATCGGTTCATCTGGGAGTAAAACAGCAGGTGATCCACTCATGATCCACTCACCTCTCCATTTACAGAAGCTATTATGCTGCAGGAGCATTAAGTATGCATGAGCGTTTTTTGTATGCATAAGCAAGTGCAAAGCATTTTCTGATACTTAGATTGGGAGTCACTGAAGTAGCCTACAACATTTTCAGATCCAACAAATAGGGATTATAAGGACTATAATGGGTTTGGAATAGAGCACTGATGTTATAACACATTTTTTTAGGGAGATACATCATTCACTTTTAAAAATTCAATACATTTTCTGTTTCTCCTACTGTGCTGTACTTTGTTCTGCTTTAAAATTGCCATCAAAGTAAACCTGTAGACGTTCATTGTGTCTTGCTCAAGGACACTTGTTCAGGACAGATGTTTGCTGACTACAGTTTACAGTCTATCTACCCCCCCCCCCCCCCCCCCCCCTTCTTACCTTAGTCAAACCAACTCCCTTTTCTTCAGCTCTCCAGCGCTCCCATCAGGCTAATCACCGAAAACGCAGCCAGCAGCAAACATCATCACCCTCCTCCTCTCACCCTCATCCTGGGCCTTCTTCCATCCTCCTCTCAGACACCACCATGGCGCCTTGGGGAGGCCTGGGTCTCTCCGAATCCTCCTTTACCTCAATACCCCCACCTCCCCCCCCTCCTGCTCCTCAGCCCACACCGTCCACCCCTTGTCGTGGGAGACATAACAAAGACGAAGAAGTTTCAAGTTTTAACTTTGAGGTTCCATCTTCTTCCCCTGTTGCAGTCCCTCAGGACAGTGTAGGTATGTCTGGAACAAGGGCGAGTCATGTTCATGTCTAACCATGTAACACAACTAAAGGTTTTTACTCTGAAGTAAAACTAATGTCACCTTGTCCTACAGAATAACACATGCTGCACTCTAACATAAAGGTAACCATTACCTAGCTAACAATCATATCTAGCTAGCTGTTAATTATAGCTAAGTAATCTTAGGTAGATAGTGTTAAAACATTTTAATAATTAATGTTAAATGAGTGCTCAAATGTTCACTGACAGACCTAGTATTACCTTGTGCAATACAATAACTTTTAACTGCACTTTCCCATTAGTTCATTAGCACTAGTTAATTTAGCTTGATTTGTTGCAGAGAAAACATTTCAGGAAAAAGCACTGGTTTACTAGCGGTACTAGCAGTACGCATTAAGTATGCATGCTTGAACTCCGGAAAGTGCTAAATCCCACTCACCGGGAGACAGCTCCACATAACATGCTGGAAACTCAGGTAAACTCCCAGTCCCACAAACGTTACAGTAATATTTTTATCAGCCTGAGGTTGAAGTAATCCATGCTCGTTATATGATAACGTTACGGTTAGTGAGCTAGACTAAATACTACTAATGAGATTGTTGCCACACTTTTGTAGCAGTTAGACCGCAGTAGTAACATTACTATGAGTCTTCCACTGTGGTGTTGTCCTGCAGCGTTATGTATATTATGTTGGTTACGTAAGTTACAACGGCTGAAACGGGTGAAGACGCTGTGTACCTGAGTATCGCTAAGACAAAAATAAATCAAAATTGAACATTAAGAAGCAAACAGTGGCAGATCCATGCTAAGGATAGCTGGCTGCCCCTGCTTTGTGTCACTAAGTTATAGGCCAGTTAACTAATTTCTCCACATTTGCTTTTTACTGTCACATCATTTCTTGCAGGCTAAATCAACACTTTGACATAATACCGGTGGTACACAGGATAGTAATGTGGGTCACATCGCGTTAACGTTAGCAACTGGTCGGCGTTAGTCATCAAACTAACTATATCTAACTTCACAATATCTTAGTTTACCTGTCCAATAGAATAAAAGCCAACTCTGGGTCGGTTTTGTCAGTTTCAAAATAAAGCAGAGGTCTCTCCGTGACTCAAGCCTTTCAGATGTTGACTTTTTTACCCAACATTGATTTGATTCTTATTTGGCCTGACGGTCTTCAGCACAAAAAACTTTGTTTTTTTATCCATATGTGGAGTTTATGTTGGAGTCTGTGTTGTGTTGGGAGCCAGTCATTGATGGTGTTAGTGGAGTGCATTTCATTAGCTGCGGTGTTGTTGTTGTTCTCGCTGTAGTTCGCGAGAGGCTTGGGAGCACGCATGCAGAGAACCCGACCCAATTACTTCACATAAATAGCAGAATAGTGGCTGTTCCAAAGGACAGAGAAAATAGGCTTGTTGTTCATGTCTGAGTGAGGCAACAGCCCTTTGCCAAATAGGCAATAAAAAAGTGATTTTCTTTCACAAGGGATTTCATTGAAAAAAAAGATTTGCCAGAAGTCTGGCAAAAACAAATAGTAACTCGAGGTTCACTTAACTAGCTTTCTGGAGCAGTGTGACAACCATATTCTTTTCTTTCACTTCGCCCATGTCTATCTCTGTTTCTGCAGGAAGAGGGGGTTCAAGGTTACGAGAGAGGCGAAGGGTGTTACCTCAGCGTCGGGTGCCTCGTCCTCCCCGTCTCCCACCACTGCGTCCTGTCACCAACCTGAGCTTCTCTCGGAGCTTCACCTTCTCTTTCTTTGAGCTGCCGCTACACCAGTCGCCTTGCTGCCGTGTCGAACGCATCAGAAACCTCATGCTGCTTCTGAGACAGATACACTACTGAAGAGTCAGTGCTGCGTGGACAGTTAATTCTTGTATTTTCCTATTCCATAGAATCTGTTTTGTTGAATCTTTTGTTTCTATATTTATTGTAAACAAATTAAACTACTTGGGGATCTCATTAGATCAGTGTGTAAATGTTTTTTAAATACTACATTTTGGGTTTGAACTTTTGAACATATTGAACATTATTTGCCTAGTTCTTTTATTTCACTTCGCCCATGTTTATCTCTGTTTCTGCAAGTAGAGGGGGTAGAAGGTTACGGGAGAGATGACCCGTAACCTTCTACCCCCTTGGAAGTCAAAACTGTTTGACATTTGTACTTGAATCTTTTGTGTATAATATTTCTGTAGAGGACATTCTTTACTTTTAATGACCTAAACTGGACTTTCCTTTTTATTTATTCAGCTGTGTATAATCCTGGAGTTGGACTTTCATTTATTTTTAAATTTGATGAAGATTTATTATTGTGGATATTGAGATTAAAAGGGCAATAAAAAAAACCTGTGGAAATAAAAGGGTTTTTTTCCATTCTCTCTCACTTCTTTGTAACTACATGTGCCACGCAATCTTTGTTTCCCCCATGCCAGTATTTCAATTAATTTCACCTTTGTCAAGTGGAATGACTTTCAAAAATGATCCATTGTGCAATTTGTTTCTCTATGCCCATGGTGACATCTCATTGACATAATGCATTCCCTAGTCCCTTAACCATCATAACTACATGTCTAACCTTAACCTTTACCCGAACCCTAACCTTTGCCCGGTTCTTACCTGAACCCTAAAACCATGTCTTAACCCTCAATACGCAGTCTCTACCTGTGGGGACCTAAATGATTGTCCCCATGGGTAAGTGTGCGTTCAGGTTAAAGTCCCAATCTAGACATAAGAAGGTGTTGTGATAAAAGTCATTCAGACACAATGAATGCGAGGGTGAAGGAGAGGAGTAAAGGAGCTGTAAACTTACTGAAATGTGCAGAGGTTAATTATCAACTGACTATTGTTTCAGAATCATGAAAGCTATGACTGCAGGTTAGAAGGGTGTAAGTTAAGAATGCAACCATACATAAAAGGTGTACCACTGGATGAATACACGCACAGAAGGTAGCAACTGCAGCTACAAAGATGGGTGATATTTGGCAGTGTGTAATCCTTTGTAGAAAGAAAATGTTTCAGGAGTGCCTGAGTCTCCGAAACTCCCTACAAATCTTTTTTTCATGCATATCCACCAGGATTTTCCTGTAATTTTTTTATTAATATGCCCTTGCTGTTTTTTCAAGGCTTTTCACCTCTTACAGTTGCCTTACAATAATCTGAGCTCTTTTCCTTTTCCTTTTCCTAATGAATCAGTTCAATATAATGTAGTACACACAGATAATCCATGTGATTACCAAATACTCTCAAACTTTACACTAGGTTTGCGTGTCTGTTTGTGTGTGACAAGTACTTTTTCCTTTCTTTTTTTCCCTGATTGGGTCTGTGACAGGGAAAGTGGACAGTGTTGAAGAGAGTCAGATTGATGTGGGAGCAGCCAATGTGACCATGGCTGTACAACCTATCTTCCTCTGTGGTCTCATACAGGTACACATACACATTAAATAATACATTGACAAACAGTATGCAAAGGCTCACACTCCTCTATGCAGCTGATACTCACAAGGAAATAAAAACAGAATTTCCTTGTATATATCCAGCAAATTATCACATTTGTTTTCAATTCAATTCAATTTTATTTATATCCTCCTAGCACCAAATCATAATACAAGTTATGTCAGACCACTTTTTATACAGACCAGGTCTAGACTGGACTCTTTTCTCAATTAAGATCTTTTTATTCAAGATTTTCCATTGTACTATAAGGGCAAAGCTGACTGGTCAGTACAGATATATGAAATGAACATTGTTATATCTAAACAGCAGCTAGCACCAATGTACCTAGGTAAGACACCCTGAATAGATGGAAATTGAAAAGAAGAAGAAAAAAAGGTGTAACAATGCAGAAATAAAAATATATAAACTAATCCCTCCCCAATCACTGCCAGTGTATTAGACGTTGTATTATGCTTACTGTTGCGGTGGGAAAAGCATGTTTAAATAAACAGCTCAGGCAAACACTTGTCTTTCTGTGAATTTTATTCAAGTCTTCTGCAGAGGAAACTCACTGGGACACATACATATCTTAGCCTCAGGATCGGAGTACTATCTCATCAAAGGAACATGGTGTCTTTCAGTGTTCCCTAGGGGACACTCAATATCTATAGAAAGATAACAATGTCCAAGGTACATGTGGTATGGACTTCCATGGGAGTTGTCTCTCCTTTACTAATCTACTAATTTTTGTCTCTCTCCTTTCCATCTCCCTGGGGTGTTATTTCTCTGGACCATTACGCCAAATCTCTCCATATCTTCTTCGTAGGTGGTGTTGCCAAAGAGATTCAGTTTAGCAGCCACACAACCAGCAGCGTTCTTTCTAGAACCATCACCAGGTCATGGTCCAAGCTTCTCCATGCCTCCTTGTCAGGCCTGGAGAAGCTTGGATTAAAAGATGACATATTAAGAAGGAATCTGTCAAGCATTTTGAATGAAAACAAGAATAACATAAACAATATAAACGAATATCGTTGTGTTTTTTCTGTGCCATCCGTGTGTTTCATCTGTCCCGCCAGTAGGGATGATTGAAACAATGCGCACCTCTCTTTGAAGTCAAATTATACTGAAGTCATTCCATGTTTTAACCAGATGGCCCCTGGTACTGATAGAACACACACGTCAGTTGTTGATCACAACAACTATTTCTGTCTATAATGTTATCTTTTAAAATTAAATTTAAAAAATCCCTCCACCTGCACAGGGAGCACAAACAGGTGATACAAATCAGGGCACACAGACAGTGACAAGCAGGGTGATTGACAGGAGATCAGACCGGCCATAAAAACAAACAATACAGGCAGAGAGGCAAACTCAACATAGTTTAGTTTGTGTCTCTGGCTGTGTGATGCTGTAAAAGAGGCCACACCACAGCAGCAGGTCTGCAAGTTGTCATCCTGCAGCTGCCACTGATAGCTTGAGTACCGCACAGAGGCAAACCGGACAGCTGGCTTTAGCTTGGGTCAGTTGAAACACTTAAACATACCCAGGGATGTGCAGTATTTATGATACATGTATGTAAAATAGGCATTTTAAATCCGATAGTTGGCTCCTCAGTAATTTCCCCAAGATCCGAAAAATTGATCCAGCCCTGAAGAAGGTTACGGTGAGAAACCTGTAGGTGTGTTAGCTTTCCATTTATTTTAGCATCAATTGCTACAGTTCTTGACAGCTCCTGTTAAGTTTTGTTGTTTGTTTTAATAGCCTAGGCAAAATTGTTTACCAATTTACGTTATGTTCTAGCTAACAATATGATCAGAGTAGCAACCCTCACTGTTGACATTAGCTAGCTAAATTCTAGCTATTTTTAGTTTTCATTGGTTGTGCATGGAAAAATAATAATAAAATGTTTAAGAGTTAAGCAAACTGTCAGTTTACATTACATTTATCTGATGCTTTTATCCAAAGTGACTTACAATTGCTATACATGTCAGAGGTCGCACACCTCTGGAGCAATTAGGTGTCTTGCTCAGGGACACAATGGTGGACGGGCTCACAGTGGGAATTGAACCCAGGTCTCCCACGCCAAAGGGAAGCATCTTATCTATGCACCATCACCACCCCAGCCCACCCCAGTTCAACATTTAACTGTTGGTTACTTTAAAACTAACCTTTATCTGGGTGTTCACAGGGATATGTGAATGTTTGATTTGTTAACTGGTTGCATGTCAGATGTATTGCATGACTCATTAGGCAGAGGCTGTTGCTCTCAAACATTGTCTATTTAATCAGCTGAGTCAGGGTACTGGCGAAGGGATAGATCATAGGCCAATACAAGGTTTGCGAAATGATTTAATGGTACCTTGGAAAAGATTTTTAGTATTTCTGAAATACAAAATACATGATTCATGGTGTGGCTGCTGTATTTTGTAGTTTATTGTAATACACTTAAAATTAGGGTATTTAGTATCTTGTTTTTAAATACACTTTGATGTATTTTTGCTAGTAGTACCACACCCTCTGCTGAAGGATCCTTGGGCAAGACTTTGAAGCCACACAGCTGATATCTAACCTCTGTGGTGGATAAGAAAAAAATCCTGTAGTCCTCTCTTAGCTAGTCTCTCTTCTACTAAATTATGAAATTCAATGGTTATTTTTCATATGGGTTTAATTCATCAGTCTACCTTTAAAACTGAAACATGGTCCTGGAGATTTCTGTAATTATGTTAGCTAAATGGATATTTATTGAGTACATAATGGATAGCTAAGTCTTAGTAGATATAGTGACTGATCCTGATCCGTGATTGTGTGCAGAAAAAAAACTATACCACAGATATAAGTAGAACATTATAATCAGTAGTGCTTTGAATTGAATTGAATTAAAGGACAATAACACTAGGAATCTACTAACTCCAGGATTTAGATGCGTCCATAGCTCGGCATCAAAGTCCACTGGAAGAAGCATTTCAGCAGCGGAGTGTGCAGCCTGCCCCACGTTATTGACTTGTAATTAATTTGTTGTTTTTGTGATTCTACTACCTTCTTTACAGCTCTATGTGACCCTGTTTTGTTCCGTCAACTTCAGGCTGCATTTTCTACATGGAGCGTTTGTCACGAGGTCTCAACTATGACTATGCTGGGAGGGTCTGTGTGTGGTTGTCTGTGTTTTGTTACTTTCTGTTTCTGAGTGTGTGAGGCTGGCTGGTGTGTTTTGGTTTTTCTGTCTCTCTGCCTTTCTCTCTCTCTCTTCCTTGTGGCTACCTAGTCTCTACCCTTGCAGTTTGACAGGAGGCGTGACTGGTGGGGAAGCTTGGGGCTGGCTCACTCACCTGTCTGGCAGACTGATTAGCACACCTGATCCGTATCATGTCGTTCTGTGCTGCTTCATAAGCCCTGCAGTTCTCCTCAGTCTTTGCTGGATTGTTATGTTGTATAGCGTGGGTCTCTAGCTGGCACCCAGCCTTGTTGTGACCATTGTACTCTGTTACGCCTTGTGATTAATTTCATCTTTGTCTTTGGTGTTCTTAGTATGGAGAGGACGCCTTCCCTTATGCCCATACCTGCCTGTTTTTCTGGAGGAGCACACACTGCCTGCCTTCCCTGCCTATCGTCGAGCCTGCCACCCAGCTGAATCACTCGCTCCCACCTTGTCTTGCCTGCCTCTCAATAAACTCTGTGAAAGGCCTCCCGTCTCTGTCTGCTTCTGGGTTCTGGTTAAACCATATCTGACAATGTTTCAGAATCAGATGTTTAGATTTTGTTGATTTGGTAATCAGTGTTTGCATTTTGAGCACTACATGTCCTAGTAATGTTATAGAAGTTAGTGTACATGTAGTATTAGTCTTTTTGAATAAATGGTAGCTGAGATTTAAGTTACTAAAGTTACCTGTTTGAAACTGTGTGTGTGTGTGTGTGTGTGTGTGTGTTTGCCCTCTTCCAGGCTTAATCAGAATCAGTTTTATTGCCAGGTATGTGTACACATACGAGGAATTTGACTCTGGATTGTAAATTGCTCACGATGTGCTTACTTATACAATAATATAATAATAATAAAATAAAATCGGACGCAAACTACAGAGTAGACAACACTAATATACACACTATGAACAAAACAATATAGACATATTGAAAATTAGTGCAGTAATCAGAGTGCAAAGGATGCAAGAGTAAACTAGTCTCATTATGTACATGTTGAAGGTGGAGAATATATATATATATATATATATATATATGACCGGAGGTAGGTGTATTGGTATACAGTATATACAATATGACATAGTATGAACAGCACTGAAATAGAGAATGGTGAATAAGTAATAAGTGGAAACCAGTAAACAAGTGCTGATTAGAGAGAGTTACTGGGTTATTGCACAGGAATTGTTCCTGACACTGTGAGTCAGAAATCAGCTGTTCATCAGAGTGATGGCTTGTGGGATGAAACTGCTTCTGTGTCTGTTGGTTTTGGCGTACAGTGCTCTGTAGCGCCTACTGGAGGGGAGGAGCTGGAACAGGTTGTGTCCAGGGTGAGATGGATCTGCAGTGATGTTTCCTGCCCGTTTCCTGACTCTGGAAATGTATAAGTCCTGAATGGAGGGCAGGTTGGCACCGATGATTTTTTTCTGCAGTCCGGACTGTCCATTGTAGTCTGTCCTTGTCGTTTTTACTGGCAGATCCAAACCAGACAGTGATGGAGGTGCAGAGGACAGACTGGATGATGGCTGTGTAGAACTGGATCAGCAGCTCCTTAGGCAGGTTGAGCCACTTCAGGTCCTGGGATATAGTGGAACCCAGAAACCTGAAGGATTCCACAGCAGACACAGGGCTGTTGAGTATGGTGATAGGGGGCAGAGTGGGGGGGCTCCTCCTGAAGTCCACGGTCATCTCCACAGTTTTGAGCGTGTTAAGCTCCAGGTTGTTCTGACTGCACCAGAGAGCCAGCTGATCAACCTCCTGTCTGTAGGCCGACTCATCACTGTCCCGGATGAGGCCGATGACCGGACTTCAGGAGTTTGACAGATTAGTCCCCTGAGGTGCAATCATTGGTGTAGAGGGAGAAGAGCAGTGGGGAGAGCACACACCCCTGGCGGGCGCCAGTGTTGATAGTCCGGGTGCTGGATGTGATGTTTCCCAGCCTCACCTGCTGACTCCTGTCAGTCAGGAAGTTTGTGATCCTCTGACAGGTGGAGGCTGGTACAGTGAGCTGGGTGAGTTTGGTGCTGAGGATGTCCGGGATGATGGTGTTGAACGCCAAGCTGAAGTCCACGAACAGAATCCTAGCATATGTTCCTGGAGAGTTGAGGTGTTTCAGGATGTGATGCAGACCCAAGTTGACAGATGTTCTGCATGGAGTGACCAATGCTGTACCAGGAACTTTGTCAGTCTGTGTGGTTTCCATGGCTATACTCATCGAAGGCAAGATGCTGAATCAGTGTTTTAAGCGCAAACTGTCTGTCGCTATACCATGGGAGCTTATACTGGTGAGGGATATATACACACACACACACACACACACACACTCAGTAGTCATGCCCATAAGATGCACCCAGATGCACAGATGCCACAGTGATGAACTAATGAATGACTCATAATTACATAAAAATCTGTTTTGATTTCCAAAATGACAAATCCCCACAAACAATACATTTCTAGACCTGGCCACTTACTATCATTCAGTCTTGTAGTGGTGTTTTTAAAAAATCGAATATTACATTTGTAAGCTTATCATTTATTTTACTTATGGATTTCAGAATAATTCTCTGTAAATTATTGTAACTAAAACCCTAAATGTAAAAATAATTATGCAAAAGTCACTATGAAAACTGACAAAATTTTTAAAAAAGAAGTTACATTAAATAATTTTTTTATTACCTTGAAATTCCATGACTTTTACTTTGTAAGAATGTATGTTTTTAATAGTAATTTGATGGCATGAACAACAAGGATGAATAAAACTTAAACAAATAAAACCATAGCAAGATTTTTGAGGTAAAATTTACAACACAAAATTATACAAACACAAGCAGAAAAAAGAGGAACAGCAGTTGCAAGGGAAAACAGAAACACTGCAGTAGGTACATGATACATGGAATACATACTGCCAAACCATACTGAAATACCAACAAACTATCAAGAGATAGGGATTCTTTCAACCTTTTTTATCTCCCTGATCTACACAGTTTTGTTAAATTAGTGTTATGAGGAAAACAGTTTCAACCCACGACTGTTGGCTATGAATGTGAAAAGCTAGCTATATCAGTGGACTGGCAGTGTCTGATTATGATAATGCAACCTGATCTCACAGAAATACGTGAAATGTTTGTGTACTTCCATGTGTATGTGTATGAACAGACTGATCAAACATTTAGATGTAGAATACTGTATATTGTTGTTTTCCAAACATTCTGTACAGAAAATGTCACGTCCATTGTTTTTCTCCCACAGATTGTCCTGGGCACCATCCTGTCGGTGCAGATGGATCTAGCTGGACAGCACAGAGTCCAGGTTTTGGGACACATGCCCAGTGGGTCAGTAGAACAGAGTCACTGTCTGTTTTGTTTGTCCTTGTCATTCAATTTCTGATTTTTTTATATTTTCAAAGACTTTTGTGTTGAGTTTTATTTTGTTGAAGACTTCAAGCAATACGGATTTTGAAGGTTTTTCTTGTAGAATAATGCTTGTGAGCTTATAGGAACAAGTTTTATTGTAACTGTATTGTGGCAGTTTTCTTTTAAATGAATAATTCAGTTCAAAGCCTTTAACAAATCATTGGTCATTAAAATGGAAAAGAATATTATGCAAAAAAAATATTTTTATTACTACTGTAATACTACTACTGTCTTTATCAATATGCTGTATATACAAATCGCCAACCAGTAAATTTGTTTATTAGTTAATATGCCTCTGACTCTTTTCTCTTCACCTGTGTCACTCAACCTCTTTCTCACCTTCCATTCTTCATAGTCCTCTCCCCATCATAGAAAATAAGCCAGTTAGAGTTATCATGTTATCCTTCATTACTTTTAAAGAATGCAGTCTGTGTGATGAGTAATCACTCAGCTTAAACTGGTGGTCTTAATTCTTTATATTACTGTAGGCTATATTTTGTTTTTTGTTTGAATAATCAGTCAGTCATTCAGTTGATCAACCTGTCATCTCTTTCCTTCTGCCTCCACCTCCTATCTAGCCTCTCTTCCCCAGTCTGTCCCCCTCTCTCAGGTCAGAGAGCTGTTCATTCCAGCTCTGACCAAGGCTCTGGTTGGCTTCAGTTTCCTCTCAGCCACTCACACCAACACAGCTACTGCATAGACCCCTGTCAGTTTAAAGAGGTTGTGTTATGCTAATTTGAGGGCGTCCCTGACCCCCGCTAGCTGCATGGCAAGCTTTATGATGCGTTTTCATTGTGACGTCACAAGTAAAGGAAGTGAAGGACTGGACTACAAATGAGCTGTTTTCAAGCGGTTCAGAGCAGAGCTTTCTGTGGGAGATGGGAACTCCCTTTGGGCTAGACTTTGGGCTTTTTCACTTTGCAAACCTGTTACATGCACAAAAAAGATATAACTCAGTAAAGGAGAGGGGAAAAGCCAAAAAGCATAATACCACCTGTTTAACTTTCCTGCTTTCTTGAACAGCAAAAGAGTAGAAGTAAATATTATGTACAGATGCATAGTCATGTTTGGTATAAACTTGACTATGCATGACTTGACTTGTTTGAAAACAAACAAAAATGTGTACTCACATGACCAAGGATTCAGAAAATGTGTGCTCTTGTGTGAGATCCATTAACTGAAAAAAATAACACTAACTTCTACAAATGGATTTAATTGAAAAGAATGTTAGTCCTTGGTTTCCAAAAATTATCCTCTGCATATTAGAAATACTGAATGATCAACTTGAAGTCATGACTGTATAATTTTGTTAAACCCTTTTGTTTTGTTATTTTGTTTCTTAAAGATAAAACAGACAAATCCCTGCTTTAATTCATGGGTCATAATGAGCAATGCAACAGTGCCATCTTCTTAAATCTGTAAACTTCTCACTATAACTTGCACCTTTAGGCAGCTGTTTAACCCTTTTCCACATTGGAACAATATGTTTGAACAACTCTTAGCTCTTGACCTTAAGATATTCTTTTAGATCCTGAACAGATAAAACATAACAACCAGTTGCGTGTCTCCACTTCAGAAACTTCCAGTTCTGGGTTTATGTAACGCCATAGGAAGAATATTCCAGTGCTTTGCTGTCAGCTGCTCCTTCTCTTGGTCCAGGATAGTATTGGTGTCAAATAACAGGTACTGTATTATATTCCTACAGACATAAAAACCAAGACCAACCTTTGACACTGTGTTAAAGACTATATAGGGAAGCAATGTCAACTAATATCTAAACTTTTTATGGGGTCAATTATATTATATATTTTGAATGGTCTTTTCTTTGTTATTGTCCATTTTCCTTTACATATTGTCCTCCTGTTGTGTTTTAATATATGATTCCTTTAGGCAATATTATCAGGAAACATTCCATAAACTTTCATTGTTACGCAGATGATACTCAATTATATCTATCGATCAACCCAGATGAAACTCATCAGTTAGCTAAACTTTAAATGTGCCTTCAAGATGTTAAAACCTGGATGTGTCACGGTTTGGTGTGGGTGAGGCAGGTTGGAGGACCCAAACGCAGGATGCAAGGCAGGAGGAGGTACAGTACAAAGGGTTTTAATGAACAAACCAAAAGTGAGCACACTTACAGGTGAGTGGCTGAATACAGAGTCCAAAAACTAAGGTGGTCCAAAGGGAGCAGGGTAACCGGGAGACAGACAACAGGAGACGGGCAACGGGCAACGGGCAACGGGCAACGGGCAACGGGCAACGGGCAACGGGAGCCCTCACAGCAACTCCAGGAGACAGCATACAATGACCCGACAAAGACAAAACAGAAACACTAGGTATATATACACAGGGACTAACGAGCAGGGTGGGAGCAACACAGGTGAAAGACATGAGGCTAACGAGGCACAGGCAAGGAGAAAGAGAGCAGGGGAAAACATAGACAGACATGCAGAGGGATCACTGGGGTAACAGACATGACAAGGGTTACCGAACACTAGATGACAGACAAGACAGACCCCCAAAACCCAACATACTATAAGGCAGATACTAAACTCAAAAGTGCAACACAAAGAATGGCAGACCGGCAGAGCGTGACAGTACCCCCCCACCCACGAGCGTCTCCATACGGTCAACAAAACAGTCCAAAACACAAAATCAAAACAAGGTCCAAGCCGGCCCAGGGTGGGCGGAGGGAGGACAGGAGGAGGGTAAGTCGAGCCAGGGTGGGCGGGGGCAGGACAGGAGGAGGGCCAGACCGGGGAACTCTCAGGTGGGTGGCCAGAGGGCAAGGCAAGGGGGCGACAGAGTTCGGGAGGTCATACAAGCAGGCTAAGGGGACAAAACAGTTCTGGGGGCCGCCCCCACGGGACGACCCATGAGGCCGGGCAGACCAGGGGGGAAACAGAGTTCGGGAGGCCGCGCCAGAGGTGGACCATCTTATCTTAAAGAGCTCACAGTACCTTACTACCCCACCAGAGCACTGCGCTCCCAGAATGCAGGGTTACTTGTGGTTCCTAGAGTCTCCAAAAGTGGAATGGCAGCCAGAGTGTTCAGCTATCAAGCTCCTCTCCTGTGGAACCAGGTTCCAGTTTGGGAGGCAGACACTGCTTCCACATTTAAGAGTAGGCTTAAGACTTTCCTCTTTGATAAAGCTTATAGTTAGGGCTGGCTCAGGTGAGCTCCTCTCTCTTCTTTCTCTCCCTCTGTATGCAACCTCATCCCATTAATGCATGTTACTAACTCGACTTCTTCCCTTTCCCGTAGTCTTGTGCTTTCTCGTCCCTCCCCTCTCTCTCTCCTTCTATCCCTCTCTCTCTTTCTCTCTGTTCCTCTCTTGCTCTCCATCTCTGTCTCTCTCTCTCTCTCCTTCACCCCCAACCGGTTGAGGCAGATGGCCGCCCACCCTGAGCCATGGTTCTGCTCAAGGTTTCTGCCTCTTTCCTTGCCTTTGTCACCTAGTGCTCGCTGTGAACTCTTTGGTTTCTGTAAGTATCATCACAGAGTACGGACTAGACCTGCTCTTTTATGAATAGCACTCTGATATAACTGTGTGATTTGGCGCTTTATAAATAAAATTGAATTGAACTGAATTGGATATTTTAGATGCCAGGTTTGGTATCAGCTCTGATGATTCTAATCATCTTGTTAAAGATTGGCCACCTCTTTGAATAGCTGCCAAAGGTAAAGGACATTTAAGACATGATTTATGTTCATCATGTTCATCATCAAGTTGTTCAAATAATCACAATCTCACATAAGACAATTTTCTTTTAGGGCGGGCATATGAACGCATTCAGCTGCACTATTCACAAGTGTGACCACGGTTAAGAAATCCAAATCTTCTGCTTGTAGTAGTCTGTTTGGCGGCTCGAGGAGTGATCGCTGGACATGGCATGACTGCCACCAAATGAAGTTGGTGGTTAAAACAGTGAATGTACAGTATTTCATGATGTAGTTGATTTTGTAGCAATCTCTGCACACCGCCATGTCTCCCAGACATTAGTGACACACCATCGTACACCTGACAAAATATTTTGTCAGGGCTGAGACAAGTTCATCTATGATCACGCCAGTTACTGTCTTTGTATCCCCCTTCTCCGACGAGGCCATGACCAATACGCGTTCACATATCTTGTAGTTCTCAATGTATTGCACAATTCCCATGGGCAACAGGATTTTGTGTCCCATCCCCTTTTATTGTGTACCAGCTATCGCACAATTTCTTCGGTCATAATATTACTCATCAGTTCGATAACCTCGTTTTGTATTTGTGGGTTTGTGTAGCAAGCATTTTGTGGAATTTTCAGTTTTCAGTTATCTCCCTGTAGGGCAATTCATTCACCACTAAAAACTCAAGTATATCAAATATAGCTGACATGTAATACCTATTACCTGCATTTAAGACTTTGGAAATCTCCCCCTGTCTGCCTATGTTTCACCCACTCCCTCCACATTACTTCACAGATTAAGTGCTCCTTTAAAGCTGCGTGCTTATTCAAACCCCTCCTCGTCTCAATGGCATTCTTCCAGTCAGTGAATCCCCTAACAGTGAACCTTGCATCTGCAGATTTGAATTTCCTACAGGGATAGCAAAACGCTGAGTATTCAAGCTAGTCCCGATTCTTATACCAGCTAGAGAAAAATTATAATTATTTTGCACCAAACATTCTGACTGGATATTTGTTCAACACAGCTTGTTTTGGCTTATCCATATCAAGGTCATCCACTAATAATCCAACGGGCAATTGTAGTCGAAATCCCATTTCTGCTGCTGTTGCAGGAGTATGGCTAGTAACGTTAGCGCTCCCAGATAGGAGGCCGCTGCCTCTGGTGCTAAGCTCATTAGGCTGTCCTCCAATATCTGCCAACTTCTTCATCTCCGCCAACACTACACACACTTGGATTGGGTGCAGAATCCTGCTCCAGATGGACATTGGAGACAGAGTCGAGTAAATTAACATTAAGCCATTTACGTATGTACATTTTTAACGTTTAAAGGTTGTAAATTAAGGTAGGGGAAAAAGCTGCTTGCCACTGCTAGCTAGGCAGGAATGCCAACTGAGCAAATTTTACTGCGCTCATGCGCATCCGTAATCTACATCAACTCTTTTTTAGCGGCTATCAAAAAAAAACACCATTTCTTTTCTATTTTAATCAATTTAATTGAACAACTTTTATTTTGAATAATTTTAAATAAATATTACATTAATAATATTATTATACTTTGGTGGAAATATACATTAATTATTATTATTTTTAAAACAGCCTAACAAAAGTCTTGGCACCTGGTGGAGCCAATGGGGGGGCACTAGCTGGATCTTGGACGGGACCTGCCCACAAAAGCCCGCACATGGCGACGGCCCTGCCTTGCTGTGTGTTCCAAGCAGTGTTGGCAGTGATCATTGTGGTGAACCTGCAGGGGATACTGGCTCAGTTCAAAGATGTGTGTGTGCTTTGGAAGTCTGACAGATTAGACCTGGTGGGCTACACACACACACATACACACACCCATCAAAATGTAGTTTATGTATTTTTTCAAGCTCATAGCATAGAACTGTGGCTACCAACCATACAGATCCCCCTCTCATCCCAGACTTTTCATCTCTCCTCCCTCCTTTACTTCAGCTGGTGTGGGTAGCCTCACTGATTTCCACACTAATCTCAGCAATAACAATTGGCCTATGTAGCCTTCAAGTATCTGCTAAAACTATTCCTGACAAAGCGTATCCATTGCACTGAAGGGTTGATTTATGATATCACATCAGAAGGAGGGGATTTTACTTGAAAGCAGTGATTTTTACAAAAGTACTGTAAATGATTTAAAACAGAGGGGGACAAGGGGAATCATGGGGAAATGTGTCACAATAGAGCAAGTGCCATGACTATGGCTCTGCTATGGTCTCATTTACCAAAAGAAATGTAACAATGGTTTAAGGGTCTATAAAATCCTGCATATGGGATCTTTAATTATTGTTACTTTAATAATGAAACATGTTTTATCATGATCATACTGTATATTTATTATTATCCTCCAATCATTTATTGACTCATATCATCATTTTATTTATTCATAATCTTAAAGGTTTTGTATTTCCTTCACTTCTCTCGCTTGTCTACCAGGCAGACACATTCTCATTAATAGTACTTTGCTCCGGCCAGACCTAATCATGTGGTCAGAGCCGTGTGAGACCATCTTGTTGGTGGAGCTTACTGTCCTACGGGAGGAGGGAATGGAGGCTGCCAACAAGCGGAAGCATGCCAAGTATGCAGACCTGGTAGAAGACTGCAGAGAGGCTGGCTGGAAAGCCACCACGTGTCCCGTTGAAGTGGGATGCAGGGGCTTCGTTGGGTCCTCAATGATTCACCTGCTCCGTGAAATGGGATGTACAGGAGCAAGGTGTCGAAAAGCCATTAAAGAACCGGCAGAGGAGGCAGAGAGGGGCAGCTTTTGGCTGTGGCTAAAGAGGTAGAATAGGGGATGGGGGCCAAGTAACACCTAGGGCATCAGCAGGGGGTTGTACTGGGGTTAAAGGAGCGAAACATCCATGACTGGTGGTCCCCAGCTGATGACCCGTTTTATGCCCAAAAAGGTGGAGCACACCTGCACAAAAGGCACCGATGGAGGTGCGTCAGGCAGCAATGCCCAGCAGGTCGACCATCAGCCTGTATTTCTATAAGTCCCATTGTCTGTCTTTCATCTTCTACTGTTGATTTGGGTCAACCAAACGCTTTGAACACTCCGTATTGTCATCATGTTTTTATCTGCCTGTCTTGTGTTGTGCCTGTTCTGTTTTCATTAGCTTAAAAAATAGCTTAATCTGATTTGGGTGAGGAACATTATGTCAGAGCTTTTGAAATGCTTTCAAAGCTGCATAACATTATTCTAAAGAATAGACAACCTATTTGGTTTTCACCTGGCAACAGCTATTTGTATCCAAGAGACCAAACCAATCAGTTACGATCAATAACTTACTCAGAGCTCAAGAACTTTATTTCTTCTTCTTCTCTACCAGCCTCACCATATGTTGAATCCATCCTCCACTCAAAGAGGTACATATCATACAGATCAGATCCATGGAGAAAATGGATCTAGTGTCTACATAGCTTCACTCAACACCTCTGCTTGCTCGCTCAGGTCTGAGCAAGCAGTTGATTAGCGTAGCTTAGGATAATGACTGGAAGCAAAAGTTTTAACTTTGGACAGAGAAAGACTAGCTGTTTCCCCCTGCCTCCTGTCTTTATGCTAAGCTAAGCTAATCAACTGCTGGCTGTAGCTTCATATTTACTGTAAATCAGGAGATGTGAGATCCTCTCATCTAACTCCCGTCAAGAAAGCGAAGAAGTGTATTTCCCAAAATGTCATATCATTCCTATGAAGTTTCTGCAAACTTTGTGAAAGGTTCAGTGTGTAAGATTTAGTGGCATCTAGCCGTGAGGTTTGCGAATTGCAACCAACTGTCCAGTCTACCACTGCCCCCCACCCTTTCAGAGTGTAGGACAGCTACGGTGGCTGACACAGCACAAGAGGTGTCTCTTCTGAGACAGTAGAGAAAGTCAAGAAATGAGGGTTCTTTAGGTAGATTTATTAAGAAATTATATTTACTTTATTATTCAGTAAAACCATATACTATTGTGACTTGACCACTGACAGATAAGATGGAAAATGTTAGCGTGAGTGTGTAACATTGTCACTGATTCTGCACCACAGTCCATTATAAACCACACATAGATTAAGTTTATACAAACACTGACAAGGGAAACACATTCATTCTCTCTGTGGTTATGGACCCTCGCCACTGACCGCCAGCAATAATATCAGGCCCGCTGCCAGATCATGGTGCTTTGATAGCGGCAAAAAAGTATAAATAAATAAATACTTTGAAAGCGGTGCTGAAATAGATCTCATTCATGACAGCAACAGTTACTCACATAATCACTTCCTCTTTAGTGGTTTCACCTGCAAAATAAAAGTGCAGGAAGCTTGTTTAGTGTAATGCTGTATTTGCAGTTGAACTGAGGTTTTACTTTGAAAAATTCTGAACGACATTAGAAAGAGTCTGTGGCTTGCTTGACACACCTCTGAAAGAGCCAGGGGAAATGAAAAAGCATCTGTAGGTTGATGGATGTGGATCGAACACCGAAACACAGCCTGCACTTTACCAACTGAGCTAACCAACCATCATGTGAACAGTCTAAATAGTCTTACATTTTATATTCCAATGCAAAACTTATTTGCCGTCCCCTGCTGTTTATTTTTATTACTTTTTCTTCTTTGAACATACGTATTCAATGTAGTGATGACTTTCTACACTGCCTGAATTCTACCAGAAGTAGAACAAGAAGTAGTGTCAAAATGCGCTCTGTAGCGCAGGTTGTTTGCTTTCAGCTACTGCAGAAACGACAAAGCGTGGCGACGTCCATGGAAGGCATGACCCGCAGTTATATATAGATAAAAATGACTCATTCTAAGGTAAAAAAAAGCATTATGCTTTATTTTGTGAGGTCTTTATACACTGCTGAAAACATAGTTATGGATATTATATTGCATTTCTGTCAATAGATCCTCAGAAATATTACACACTGGACCCTTAAACCCTTGAGGTCATAATAAGCTGGAAAGACTACAGCTTTGTCAAAAATCCAAAACCTCCAACTCTCTACTTGAATACATCTGTCATAGATGGTCCTTAATACACCAAATAGCCTCAAACTAAAACAAAAATAAATCCTTAGCTGAAACCGATCTGTGGGTTCTGTTTTTACCTACCACCTCACTATGAATTTCTCCTGTTTCATTCCTCCACTGTTTCATAATGTTTCTCAGCATCCCAGTCACAAAAACTTTACTGAAGTTATGCCATACCACCTAAAGTCAGACACGTGCAGTTGTAAATTTGATTTGACAGAAGTTGCCCAGGATATTTAAAAAGACCTCCAAACTATGACAAATAAACATCCTCTCTTTATCGTTCAGTAAATGTGTGCCCAAGCAAGCTGTTTGAATTTGCATCCCTTGTTGACTTCTTGACTGAGCTAAAGCTGGAGTTTGTTGAGCATGTCTCACAGAAAGGGCTATACAGTTATGAAGGAAAGTTAAATATTTTCTGCTTTTCCCTCGGATATCCTCCGGCTGCTCTGCCTTATCCAGCAGTCCAAAGCTTCTGTACTAACATTACAAGTGTAAACACCAACACACCAAGCTTCCAGTCCGGGCAAAATCAGCTAATAGGAAAGCTAGCTGCACGGCTAACTGAGCTTACTAGCTATTGGCAGCTACTGTTAGCAGTAGTTAGCAGCTAAAGTAACTGGTAACAAACTCCGTAAATCAACGAAAGTTGAAGAAGAGCAGACAGAGGACATCAGAGGAAAACTAGAAAATATTTCCTTCATAAAATATGATCCAGTTTCACCAGCCCCATATCCATATATTTATTCAGTGCTGTACGTGAGAAGTTGGCCAATCAGAATAAAACATTTTTTTAAGGAGGGGGCCCTTAAAGAGACAGGCACTAAAACGGAGTGTTCAGATCAGTTCAGATAGAGGGCGAATAGAGGTTCTGAAGCAATGTTTTTTGAATATCAAAGCATGTAAACATTTTCTTCTAGAAACCCAAAATAAAAGTATGAACCTGAAAATAATATGGGGCCTTTAACATTACATTCCATCAAGCCTCAGTGTCATCAAAGTGTTTGTCCTTGGGAACAAGTACAAATACAACTACACAACTGTTCGAAGATACTACTATTAAATTAAATACTATAATTAAGTATTTATTTCATAGTAATATATTAGTATGGAAAGTAATAATAGGATATTCAGAGGTAACCACTTTAGATACAAAAGAAAATGAATACCAGTCCAAAGAAGACCAAAGTCTGTCTGTCTAATTTAACAACATCATGATGTTTCACTGTGTGGCAACAGGCCATTAAACACCTGCAATATTCCCAACTCTGTTGATGCTTTACTGATTGGTAGAGATATCACACTGATCTTAAATGACTCTTCATAATCTTAGCTGACGGCAGGATGTGGACTAGCTTTTCTAAAATGCCATCATTGTGAAACACGGTTGATAATGAATTCTCCACAGTTTGCCTTGTAACTGCCCGTGACAAACATCCCGATTTCAACTGGATCACAGCATCTGTGATGCAAATAAACACAGCAAGCATGTAATGGGTACCAATGTGCAGGATTTCACATGATGAAAAGTCATGTGAAGATAAAGGTTGATCCTCAAGATTAAATTTAAATTATTTTGAGTTGACAAAGATATGCTGTATACACGTAATAAAAACTGACAAAGGTCATTAAATTACAATGTCCACAACATGTAAACTGACTAAAATTCTCCAGTTAAGGTCATTCTTTTATACACTTAATGAACCACTGAACTGTCATGCAGCCAAAACATATTAAAAATAAATCCTTGGCTGAAAACCACCATCTGTCACATCAAAACATCAAACTGTCACCAAAGGCAATCTGTCTGGATCTAAGCATCACTGTATTCCTGTCAACTTCTTGCTCTCGGTTCCTTCGTCTTGATTCTCTCCTCAATCTGTTACTCTGGTAGCTGTTGCACAACTCCCCTCTGTGTGCTTTGTCAAGTATCTATCATGCATTAGTGATGGTGTATGCAGTGGCTTTCTGTGAAGAAGTTCCCTTTCAATAATTCATTCTGTTTCCTTTTTATTTTCTTAATCCCACACTGTCGAGCCAGACCAGTTAACTAAAATAGAAGGTTTATTGTGTATCAAACTGGTTTATTGCATTTTCTAAGAACATAGAACTTTTTGGGGGCCAAATGGCAGTAAATCCTTTTTGGGCAGTATATACACCGTTTACCTAGTTAAAAATGGGTTAAACAGTAGCTGTGGTGTTATAGCTATAAGCTTATAGCAACAAAAAGCAAAATCAAAAGTAATTTTCACTTCAGATAGAGTTACACACAAGGTAATGGACACACTACGCCACTTGACACAAACTCAGCACTCTGGGGTTAAATACAACACTCTGCAACTGGATACTGGACTGCCTCACAAACAGACCCCAGTCAGTTGGGATTAGCGGACACACCTCCTCCATGTTAGTGCTCAACACCGGAGTCCTCCAGGGCTGTGTGCTCAACCCCCTCCTGTTCACACTGTACACCCCGACATGGAGAGAACTCTGTTGTGAAGTTTGCGGATGACATCACCATCACTGGCCGGATTTCAAACAATGATGAGACTTCATTTCTGGAAATTCATAATCTTGTAGACTGGTGCTCAGAGAACAACTTACTGTTCAACATCAGCGAAACCATGGAGCTGATTGTTAATTTCAGGAAAAAGGAGATAAAGACACACACTCCTGTCAACATCAGTGGTGCTGAGGTGGAGCAGGTGAACAGTTTCAGGTTCTGGGAATCAGCATCACAGAGAACCTGACATGGTCATCTCACATCTCCACACTGGTGAAGAAAGCTCAGAAACAACCTCTTTATCACCCTGTCTCACTTCGTAGCATATATTCTATATTGCTGTGTTTGTTTTCATGTTTATTATCAATATATATATAGTTTAGGTCGGACTTTCCCTCCCGTAATATAATCAATATATAGTTTATGTCAAATTAGTACTGCGCGCGCTGACGGATCAGTAAGGGACCGGCACAAAATTACCTAGTCTGTGTGTCATTAGTAAGCCTATGCAACAGAGCCTTTTCAGTCCACGTGTGTAAAAATATTGAAGCTCCCATATTTAGTTTGTGCTTTCTCTTCAGAAGTTATCCATCTTTGTTCATTTCGTCCTCATATATGTCATTATTCACACTTGTTTAACTCATATTATATTGCTTTTATTCATTACTATTTCAGATGTCTAAAATGTCATTTGTTTATTCTCTTTACAGTTACAACACACACACACACATACAAATAAACATATACTCATACTAGATTTCATTCTACAATAAACAAGTCATTGGATTGGGAAGATTACCAACATCATCTTAATTGTTCTAACCGGACAAACTGTTGAGGTGTACAGCCACAAAGACACATCAAATAATTTGTTCATTTATAGAGGTCTCAAGTTTGGGGATCAGAAGCCAACACCTCTTTTATAATACTGAAGGACAGTATTAATATAATAATAATAATTATAATAATAATCTTTATTTGTAGAGCACTTTTCAAAAACAAAGTTACAGAGTGCTTCAACAAGTGCAAAGACAACAATACAATACCCAAAAGATAACAATACAAGCAACAAAACATTGAAAACACCAAAATACACATTTAAGATAAATATAGAATTAGTAAAATAGAATAAAATAAAGTCAAATAAGATCGGGAAAGGATCTCCTATAAAAGTATGTTTTAAGAAGGGACTTAAAAGAGTTCACTGACTCAGCCGACCTGATTTCCTCGAGCAGGCTGTTCCAGAGCCTCGGGTCCCTGACAGCAAACGTTCTGTCCCCTTTAGTTTTCAGTCGAGACTCTGGAACAGACAACAGACCTCTGCCCGAGGATCTCAAGGTACGTGCTGGTGTGTATGGGACTAAAAGGTCAGAAATATAACAAGGCGAGAGGCCATGAAGACCTTTAAAAGTGATCAATAAAATTTTAAAGTCAGTTCTAAAACATACTGGGAGCCAGTGTAATGAAGCTAAAATAGGAGTAATGTGGTCATATTTCTTTGTTCTGGTTAAAAGCCTGGCAGCTGAGTTCTGGACAGTCTGGAGTCGATCAATAGATTTTTGGGTTAAACAGGTGAAAAGGCTGTTGCAATAATCCAGGCGTGATGAGATGAAGGCGTGTAAAATGGTCTCGGTGTCCTTAAAAGTTAACATAGATCGAATTTTTGCTATATTTCTAAGTTGATAAAAACATGATTGAACAAGCTTTGCGGTGTGCTGCTCGAAATTTAAATTACTATCAAACCAAACACCAAGGTTCTTTGCCACAGGCTTAATGTGATTTACTAGGGAACCAGCAGATGGCAGTATTTGATTTGCCATCTGCTGGGACCCGATGACCAGGATTTCTGTTTTGTCTGAGTACCCACCCAGCCACACCCTGTTCACCCTGCTGCCTTCTGGGAAGAGATATAGAAGTTTCTGCTGCCACACCACAAGACTGCATAGCAACAGCAGTTGTCAGACTCTTAAACTCTAATTCATCCTCAGCACTGCTCCATTGATGAAAGTTTATTTCTGTTTACAGTTTTTTACAATTGATTCTATATTAATGTATATTGTCTGCTATGTAGCAGAAGGGAGTTACAAAACTCAATTTCACTCTATAACTTGTTATATTGTGACGATAAACCTACCTACTATAGCTGATTTCCCAGTGCAAAAGACATCCATGCATTGGATGGCAGACTCTTGGCACACACCACCCCTACCACTGTTCCAGTGGGCCTCATTCAATCAGGAAATCTCAGTTAGTTTATCAGATGTTTGGTTATAGCATCTCCTCACTCACCTGTGATTTTGGGACTCACTTTGCTGAAATGCCAGAAACCTCATAGTGATTAGCTCATGGACAGCATTGTTAATTGGAGCCCTTTTTGCCATTCACACTGCTTTAGATCTGCGCTTGCTCCAGACCAGTTAACAACCTCCCAGTCTCCAGAACTTTGTATGTTTGTGGGTGGGGCCAGTTTTTTGGTAGATTGGAAAAGGTTGTGGTGCAGACGAACATTCTTGGAGGTTAATTTTGGTCAAAACATTATTTATAGATTTTTATGCAGTGCACCCAGAGAAACGCAGCAGAACGCCTTGAGGCTTCACTGAGGGGGTGGTACTGTCACAGCAAGTGCTGAGGCTCTGGTTTTGTTTCCTGTTTCTCCTGTTCCCCATTCCTTTTTTGTCTGTCTGTGTGTATGGGTGTGTTAAGGGTATGACAGCAATTTGGGCACCTGGTGGAGCTACACAATATTTCAATCACCATGCGGCATAAAGACTCCAGTCTCTCACCAAGACACACCTGCTCGCACCAACTCTGCATGTTTCCAAACAAATTTTGGTAACTTTTATCCGGTCTCCTGTGCTCTGTGTCCGCTCCTGGGTCCGGCTGAACACTAGCCATAACAGAATTTTAATAGTGAACAATTAACTTTTGAAAATAAAGCACAATTCTTCCTTCAGTATTAGTATAGTCATAGGCGTCATTTACACTGGAGGCTGTAGCTCAGGAGTTAGAGCGGGTTGTCCATTAATTGGAAGGTCAACGGTGCAATCCCTGCCTGCCTTGGTCCTTGGGCAAGATACTGAACCCTGAATTGCCCCTGGCGGTTGTTCTGCCAGTGTATGAATGTTAGTTTCTTTTTGAGCACTTAGGCTCAGTGTGTGAATGGTGAATGCAGATGTAGTGTAAAAGCACTTTGAGTGGTCGAAAAGACTAGAAAGGCGCTATACGGAGCATTTACATTTACCACATTTTGATAAGGCTGATTTTGTCCCCATCACTTTTTGAAAGCTTTTGTTAAAAATATTCTGGAAAAAAATCTTGCACCAAGAAATGTTAAATAACAAATGAAAATGCCTTGAGAAAGGTTTATTTGCACAATAAGAAAACAAGCAATGCAATTTAGCTATAGAAGAAACGAATGTGCATTGTCCAAAAAAAGCAGCATTATTTTCTGTTATATTTTTATATTTATGAATTGTCCCCTCGCAAGTAAAGACATTTACACCGTAAACTGGAGCAGAAAATTTCTCCAGAATGAAGGACATGAAGTGTTTAATGCTCAAAATCTTCAGGGTGAGTAGTTCTCTATGCATAATGATTTGCAAGTGCAAGGCAGAAAACGCTTGTTTAAGGCCAGTTACCGTTGGTGCACCAGACTGTTGCTGTTGCAAATTCTGACCTATCCAGGTTTTTAGGGCTATTGTGCCAAGTTGTATACTGCACATACTGTACAATGTTAAATGCATATACTGTGTGTGTCTCTGTTGTTTGTTTTAACAGCCAAATCACGTTCCTGGGGTGACTTTACTCTCCTGTTCCAGTCCTATTTACTTTACCAACTCTGAATTGGTCATAACAGAGATCAGATAGGTTACAACAGAAACAATGTCTGTTACCTATACCGTGGGAACTTAGACTAGTGAGGGATACACACACACTTACACACACACACACACAGACAGTGTGTAATGGACATGATTGGGAAGATGGAGAGAAAAACAAAGAGAGGAGTGAGTGATTAGCATCAGTAAAGTAAGTGTGATTTTGAGTGAAAGAGTTCAAGATTGAGAGATAAGGTTATAACTAAAATTAGGAGAATAAATTAATTCAGGTGAGCACCAGTATCACAGTTCATCATCACATGTAGTTACACGAGGTACATCAACATTAGATTCCGACGCAGCACCTAGGCAATAGGCAATATATGAGATGTGAATGCAGCTGGCATGTGTGTATGTCTTTGCGCTTTGATCCCCCTGGTTGGAATAGAAAAATAGCACAAGGATGTTTGAAGTTCTCCAATTACACAGTAACTGAAAAGTTCAGTAAATTTCCACATAAAAGTTCAGTTCCTCACTACATCCAGACAGTGAGTCGTGGTCAGACAGAGAACCTAGCAGAAGTCCACACGGCGGCCTTTTTATCCTCCTCCTCAGCCCAGACATCAACACATACTCATTGCTTGGTTCTGGATCTCAGCTCGTTCAACTTCATGGGTCTGTGGCCATGACATTACTTTGTAATGTGAAGAAGGGAACTGACTGGAATGCAATGTGTAAACTCATCTTAATTTTTATTTTTGGCTAAATTAAAATATATATAATAATATAATCGATATATAAATATAATAAATTATTGATTTTCATTCTTTACTTTTATTTTGGTGTATGGCACTCGTTAGTGTGGTGATTCTGCACTAAACTGCCCAAAGATCATCTGTCAATCAGTGTGGACGGCACTGTGGCATCTTTACCTGGACTTTTCATTTGATGAGCTTAATGAAGTTTCTGCAGGTGGTGTTCTTTTCTTTGTCTCTCCAACAAAGAGATCTGTCACATCTCACACTGACTACCCAGTTTGTTTTCTGTGTTATACATAGCAGGAATTTAACACGCATAATGCCATGACTGGATGTGAGATTATGATCATAGTCATGATTATGCTCAGTGACCATGATTATGATCTTTTTTATGTGAAAAACATATTATCAACATATCTTACTGCTACTGTTTACATTCTTGCAAATGCAAGTTTGTGTAGGCCTACTCGTGTGTGTGTGTGTTTTGTTACTGTATTAGAGCTACACTTAATATCAACAACCAGTGAAGAAGCAAATATGTTAACAGGTAAAAGGTGACAGACATATTCTCTTCTTCTATTTCTCCTCTGTTTAACAAAAGTTACTGTAACGTTGCTTTTAGACACATCAAAGCAGCACAGGGGAATTCACTTAGGCCGGACTGAGTTCTTCTGTAGGCTGTGATTTAAATACTATCCAGCTGCTCATGTAAATGTGTGATAAAGTAATACCAAATCTAATTCCTCTCTCTATTAAATAAGTTGCAGGTCCAAAGAATGATATTTAATTACACTAATTACACTCCTGTTATTGCACAGTAGATTGGTTAAATCAGAGTGTGATTTTGCTCTGTAGTTTGGCTGCATACAAGCATGCATACGTACGTTGTTGATAAGGATCCTATTTAAAGTGGCTACTGTCTGAATTAAATAACCTGATGGAGGAAGGAATAAATATTTGGAGTAATAATTACTATATGTATGGATGCATGTATGTATGATTGATTTAATTTTATTATATTTTCCTGCGTATGTATCTGTGGGAATATGCTCATGTATAGCCTAGCTTAGATTTAGGCAACATCTACATATTTATTTAATTTATTGCAGCCAATGAATGCAGAAAGTTAAGTATGTCAGAATATAGCAAATATAATAAATATCATGAAATAATTTAGTTTAGGCGTTGCCTTGGTGCCTAGACCTGCCAACAAATGTCTATTGTTAGAAGAAAACAAAACAGCCCACATTTCCTTAGACCTGTAGACCACTACTGACCTGCAGATCACTGCTGACCTGCAGATCACTGCTGACCTGTAGACCACTACAGACCTGTAGACCAAGTGGTGAGTAGTGCTACTGACCTCAGAATCAGCTGCCCTGTCAATCTCCTGCTTCTCTCTCGCTCCTAAATTATCTTCAATATCCATCTGCTCAATGAATGGACGGATATACAACAGCATTAACAGGGACACTTTGACATTTAGTTTGCAATGAAAACAACATTCTTTGGGGACTGATATTGTTTTGAAATAGGCTAGTAGAGATAGGTATTATTAATGGCGTTCACACTACTACTAGTGTTCTCCGTAGCCAACTAAAATATCTCCTTGCCTTTCCATCAAGTAAACATATCTTAAGTTCAGCAAGTAACATCATTAACAACAACTTCCAATTTCACTCTGTATCACTCACTACCTGAATCTATCTTCCTTCACCATGTCTGTGTGTGTGTGCAGTAGTTGCTCAGCAGCTGATTAGCATGGAACTGCAGTACCGGAGGCTGCAGTTTCAGGACCGCAATCCTAGGACCAATTCCAGGACCCTTGTTTACTTTGATACTGCCAGCTAGCTGACTGGCTAGCTAGCTAGCTAGCTATGTTACTCTTTACAGCCCCCCGAAGCCAATTACCCTTATCACAACCACCACCGAGTGTGTGCCTAAACCTAAGTTACTGATCATATTGCCAACGTGCTAGCAGACAGGGTTAACCTCCTTCGTGTTGCTGTGCATTACCACCACCACTCCACTAGATGACTAGACTAGGTATCCACTAATAACACATTAGATAATGAAAATATGATACACACCCTCTTAAGGTCTCCCACAATCACCTTTGACAGGTTCTGAATAATAGAGGAGTAACCAGTTGCACTGATATGACTTTGTTATCTCTTCCTCTTCCACTTTGATCCTAATGATTAAAGACCAAAGCCTCACAGAAGCAACACGTGCTTGAATAGGACAATATGTGTAAAGAAAAGATTTATATGATATACCGTGTGTTTGTTTCAGTCATCAGGTTGTAAAAGACTTGAAAGTCCATGGTGTAAATGTGAGTGCTTCTTTTGAATGTAAATTACAGGGCAGTTAAGTCATCTCACACTTACAAGAGTAAAGAAAAAAAATCCTGGGATGACAGTTAAGGCTTTAAGATAGCAGACAGAATAATTGCATCTTTTTATTTATTTTTTTTTAAAGAAAGCTATTATTATATACCTTTCAGAGTATGTAAATATAGTAAAGTCAGATCAGTGTCCGGTAGCTTGTTTTTGACTTTTCATAGCCTCATCCTGCTATCTACCAGCACGTGATTGTTGTTGTGTGCTTGGGGAATTTCTTGTTTTATTACCTTTCAGAGTATGTTTGCATACACTTGTCACACATTTCCAGATAATAAATGTAATTGTTCCCAACCATTATTGACCATTTTGTTATGAAATATTTGAGATTTGATTAAGACTGCCCAGTTTCGGATAAAGAAATCTACTAAGAAAGTTTTAAAAGAGTTAAATAGAAAATCAAAACAGGCAGGTCTCTCACCTTTGCTTATTTTACTCCTTTGATTCCCCATCTCCCACTTTTTTAACACTTAGGGACTCTAACCCTAATTGAACTCTAACCCTTTAACACATACTCTAACCCTAAGGGGACTCCAACCCTTATTCCTTAGATACAGTCGTCACTGTAAATCCAGATTGTCCATGCTACAAACTCTGGTAAAAGTGGTTGACAGCAGGTCCTGTCAACAGGTTAACAGCGGAAAAAAAAGGGACTCTAACCTTTGTAATTCTAACTGAGGATCAGCCATGTGAGATGGTACAATCAAAAGAGCACTCTAGGCTTTTTAAATAGTTTTCACTTAAAATCTAAAAACAAAGAAAAAGAAAACAGGACAGTTAAAGTTACAGTGCAGCAAAGTTATCAATCTACATCTTTAAATTTGATTTAATTGAAAGCAGAAAAGTCTCCAGTCTTGATTTAAAAAGAACTGAGAATTTCAGCAGACCTGCAGTTTTCTGGGAGTTTGTTCTAGATATATGAAGCATAAATACTGAATGCTGCTTCTCCATGTTTAGTTTTGACTCTGGGGACAGAAAGAAGACCTGTCCCAGACGACCTGAGAGGTCTACGTGGTTCACGAAGCAGAAGATCAGAAATGTATTTTGGCCCTAAACCATTTAGTGCTTTATAAACCAACAGCAGTACTTGGAAATCAATTATCTGACAGTGTGTCATCTTGTTTTTCATAATCTGAAGCATGTAGAAGCATGTTGCATGTTAAACAGAAGAGGCCTCAGAACGGAGCCTTGGGGAGTTCCACAAGTCATGTTTGTTAGCTCATGTTAGCTCAGATGTGTGATTACATAGACACAAAGTAGTCCCTGTCCTTTAAGTAGGATTCAAACCACTTTAGTACTGTGCCAGAAAGTCCCACCCAGTTTGTCTGTCAAGTATTATGTTGTGGTCGACTGTGTCGAAAGCAGCACTGAGATCCAATAATACCAAGACTGAAATTTTGCCACTGTCAGTGTTCAAATGGATGTCATTGAATATGCCAGTAAAGCTGATTTGAATTGATGAATTGAATTAATGAAGACCTTAACAAGAGCCTTTAGAAAGAGCTTTTTCTATGATTTTACTTAAAAACGGGAGGTTTGATATGGGCTTGTAACTGCTCATTAGTGACCTGTCTAAATTGCTTTGTAGTAGATCTGAGGCCATGCAGTTTGAACCATTTTTGTAAAAACCTGTTGGCAGAATATCAAGGCAGCAGGAGGATTTTTAGATGTTATTATGTCCTCCAGGTTGTTATGGTTGATCGAATCGAATTGTGTGAAGCTAAATGAATTGTTTTTAAGTGAACACAGGGACACTGAACATGACATGGAGGCATTGATTGCTTATGTAATTGTTTGATTACATGGTTACATGATTACATGATGAATTGTGTCTGTGAAGAAGGAGGCAAATTTATTGCAGGCCCTGGTGGATAGAAGTTCAGAGGCTACAGACACAGGAGTGTTGGTTAGCCTGTCGACAGTAGCATACAAGGCAATTGCATTATTGTTGTTTTTGGTGATGATGTCAGAGAAGAAGGACCGCCTTGCATTTCTCAATCCAAGTTATAAATGCGAAGTCACTTTATAGAAGTCATAATCAACCTGGAGATTTGTTTTCCGCCACCTGCGTTCAGTGACTCTCTTTTTTGAGTTCTTACCAGCGTGGCATTTCTCCATGGAGATCTTCTCTTACCAGAGACCACCTTCACCTTGGCTGGTGCAATGGCATCAATAACATTTGTAACTTTAGAATTGAAATTATCTACAAGCTCCTTGACTGAGACCCATAACAGGGCGGATGTGGAAGACAAAGCCTGAATAAATATTTCACTTAATTTATACAACTTGTAAGGAGACAATATAGACAATGGAGAGAGGACCGTAAACAGCAGGGCTAAGTACTGTATTGTGCAATAACTTAGCAGTGACAAAATGACTTTGAATCTGAAACACTGAATGTGTGTGTACATAATCTACATACTGGGAGTTGTTTACATAATTGAGTCATAGTCTTAGTCTTCTCTGTTCTGCACTGTGTATGTTTTCGATTAAGTGACAATAACAGTTTTGGTTAATTTACAGAGGAAGAGAGAGAGAGAAATCTGTATCTTGCAGATGAGTTTACATTCCTGTAGATGAGTTTACATTCCTGTAGAGGAGTTTACATTCTAGTCCAGAAACATAATTATATGGTGATTTATGGTGGAAATAACTAAGATTCTTTATCTGACTTTATTCATAATCTACTAATCTACTAGCAAAAACAGACGTGTTAAATTCCCATCTGATGGAATGATGCCGCCATAAAAACTGTGGTTTGAGTATTTTGCTCAGTGCAACATAATAGTGCAGCAATGAAGAGCTACAATAACCTAATACAATATTTATATGTCATACTGTCAGTGGGGGGCACATTTAAATGTGTGAATGGTAATTAGAAATAGTATGAACCAAGGAGGACTGTTCAAATCAAACAGTCCCGCATATGTGTCAAATGTTGGGATGGACATATTAGTTTTCTGCACATTGTAAAGAACAATAATAGACAAAATATCCTCTTTCAGTTTATCTCAATTCTAAGGACTAAAACGCAAGATTGTTTAAATGCATAGCTGTGACACACTGACACCAGACGGCAGTGTACTATGGTGACTTCGTGCATGCTGCTCTTGCCTTCTTGTTTGTTTTTGTGTTGTATGTCAATTTCTTCAACATCTTTCTCTTGCCGTGATTATTTCTTGATGATTACTTACCTGTTGCTTTGACCTCTGTTATAGATTGGTTATATCATTTATTAAATTTAACATTCCTGCTATCCAATAGATCTTCCAATAGATGCACAAATGATGCTATCTCACTTGTTCTGCATTCTGCTTTAGTTCACCTTAAGAAGAAAAACACCTATGTCAGGATGCTGTTTATAGATCTACTTTTAATACAAGTGTACCATCCAAACTGGTGTTAAAAGTCAGAGGTCTTGGTCTGGGTAACTCAATCTGTTATTGGCTATTGGACTTCATGACAGGCAGGCTCCAGACTATGACAGTAAAACACACTGGTCTACATTAATTCTTAGTACAGGCGTGCCTTGGGGCTGCTGTCATGACTGTGTTGCCAAATATGACAACAACAACATCATCATAAAATTTGTATTTGACACCACCGTCATTGGATGTATTGGATTTATAAACAATAGTGATGAGAGGGCCTATAAGAGGGAAGTGGAGGATCTATCCATACGGTGCCATGATAACAACCTCTCTGTACTCTGTGTCAATAAGACAAAGGAAATCATTGTTGACTTCAGGAAGATCAGGGGAAATTGCATTCCTATTTCCATCTATGGATCTTCTGTCGAAATGCTTAATTGTTTTAGATTTCTTGGTATACACATCTCAGACACTTTAACGTGGTCTCTTGGCATGAAGGTCCAGCAGAGACTATACTTTCTGAGGTGTCCCAGGAGTTTTGGTATTAGTCCAAAGACTCATCTTTTGAACCTTTATTGCTGCACCATAGAGAGTGCTCTGATAGGCTGCATCACTGTGTTGTTTGGCAATCTGACTGCTCAGGACTGCAGACTGTTACAAACAGCAGTAAAGACAGCAGGAAAAATAATTGGCACAGAACTACCCCAACATCATAACATTTACAGCATTCGCTTAAAGAAGAGTGCCCAAAACATCATTAATGACACCAGCCGCCCCGCTCATGCTCTATTTTCACTCCTTCCATCCAAAATAAAAATGTTACCAGAGTATCAGATCAGACACCACCCGACTCAGTAACAGTTTCTTTCCATGGGCAGTCAGGTTACTGAATAGATGACGCACCCACATGCACTTCACACTCGTCGTCATATTGTCATATTATCGTGTATATTGTGTAGTGTGATATATAATTTGAATAATAGGGCAGGGAAAGCCAGAGCACAAGCATTACATTGTATTTTTAATACACATGACAATAAAGCTGAACTTGAACTTGAAGTTTCATTTTGTTAGAAAGGGTGACTCCTCCTTTGCTTAATTTTCTTCCTGCAGTGAATGCTCACTCTGTGTTGGTAATGTAATTGTGCTGCCATTTATTCCGGATATACTGAAAGGATTTAGAAATCAAGAAAACATCTTGATTAAGTTAATGTCAAAGAAAAATAAACAAAACAATATAAGGCACACAGCTTTTAAAAATGTGTTGGCAAAAGTGTTTGAGCTATATTGTATGTCATAGAAATTCAATATCACTGTTGAGTCATTATTGATTGATTGAGTTTTCTGACTGACTGATTAAATTAATATTGGACATAACATAATTGATCCCTCCCTCTTATTGACCTCGTAAAAAAAGCTAATTATCTGATACCAACCATGTGTGTCGACTAAGGAAATGAACACAGGGACAGAAGTCAAAGTTCATAAAAGTTCATTACTTGCCGTGTTTAAGCATTTCATCATGGGGGTTTTCTTTCACTGGCCTCCCACGAGTAAAACACATAGAAAAGAGCTGGGAAGAACTTCAGAGGACTTCACAATGTGTTTTTTCAAAAAACAATAACAACCTCTACTAGCAAGTAGCAGTAACACAAATATAACATTAAAGCTGTGAGGAGTATATTATTCTTTTTATTATATATTGTAGAATATTCTGACCCACAATCCTTTGCGTAGCATGCTTATGTCATGAGCCCCCCTTGATGCCTCCTCCAATGTGACAATGTGGATATGAGTGTTTGTTTTCTTTTTTCCTTAGTCGGTGAGGGATGCCTGGTGTGTTTCTGTTTTGTCTGTCTTTTTGTATGCTCTCTCTCACACAAAACTGGCTGGGGCTTCTGAATCTCCACACACCTGTTCTCCATCCGGAATGACTTTGCCTACCAGGGTATTTAAGGAGAGATCAGATGCCCGTTCCCTGAAGAATCGTTAAGTCATCTTGTGGATGTCTGTTAACGTTACCAGTCGACTAGAACTTCTTTTCTTTGAAGTTTGTGATTGCTTTTTGCTTTGTGCTACTCAATCTGTGTTTTTTGTCTGCTCAGGAATGATTCCCCGTTGGATTACCCATGCCTTTACCCCAACACTGTGGGCTCGAGTCTGGTATTGTCTTCCTAGCCCTTGCCAGTTAAAGTCAGTCAGCCAGCTTTCTCTCCTTCCCCTGACTTCTTGCCTTCTCTCTAATAAATCTCTGAATCTCTCGGAGTCGTTTTCTCCTGTTTTGGGGTCCTAATAGAAACCCTGACAGATTATGAGCAAGAGGGTCAAAGCTCAAGATGCAAAATCGTTTCTGAACACAAATTTAGTGTGTTCATTTTAGCTTAATGATGGTACAATACATCCCTGAAGTTAGCACACTAATGACTAGCACACTGGTACAAGCTGTTAAAGAGGTTTTGGCTTTTTCCCTCTCTTTTATTGAGTTATATACCTTTTTAATAAAGCTTGCAAAGTGAAAAAGCTCAAAGTCCAGCCCAAAGGGAGTTCCCATATCCACAGAAAACACTGCTCTGAACTGCCTGAAAACAGCTTGACTGTAATCCAGCCTTTTCTTCTGCTTTGCTGTAACATCACAAGAAAACATGCGTCAGCATGCTCGTCTAGCGGCTAGTCAGACATGCCCTCCAAACCACCGGTGGAAAAACACACTGAGCTGCAGCACACAATGACAAGACATCCGCCTGCTGCCTCTTCTCTCCCTTCCAAACACTAGCTACCCTCCAGGCAGTCAATGGACATAAAGTTGTTACTGTGATGGAGAGACAGAGCTCAGTTTATGGATGAAAGATACTTTTGTTACAGATTAATAACTCACCACTCGGAAACTCTTGCTCCAGTCTGTGTTGCTAAGCTGGTAAGGGGAACATGTACAGCTAAGCCATGTTTTGCCAGCTTTTCAGAACCCGCCCTACGCTTCTTATTGGCTAGTAGTCCTTAACTAGGATCTCTCCATGTGCAACTCCCAACAAAGATCTTGTAGAAGTGAGATGAATCACTCCATAGCAAGTTCAACACACAGGGGGGAAAGAGGAGCTGCAGCACTGTGCAGTATGACAAATAATACAGTGTTTTTTGAAAATGAAACCATGTAAAGTAATCTTGCATACCGGGCAAATGCCTGGTGGGCCGAAGAACTTTTGGGGCCGGTATAACGTACATTATTTATTTTTTTAACTGTTGGGCCAACAACCGACCCATAAAGCACAACAGCAGCCCATTGGAAAACTTTCTATACTGACACTGGGCTGGCCCAATCACATCTCTTACTGGCCCCCACCCCTCCCCCTCTGCACTCTGTTTCTTGCGCTGCCACCAAATGCGTGAAAATAACAGATATCTTTGCTACCGGGGCTGCAGTAGCTTCAGTATAAGAACAGCTTATTAACTAGCCTACTGTAAGTCAACACACCCAGCAGACTCTCAAACCAGTGTAATGTTAACTAAGTAAAACTGTATTGTTACATGATCAACAATAAACCTGTAGCCTCTTTGCAGCCAACGTTTAAAATTAATGTGATGGCAGCCAGCGGGACGTAAATGATTACGCTAATCAACTACCGCAAGTTTGGTAAGCAAACAAATGCTCATTCATTTTTTCATAACAAATGACAGTCAGACTTAATCTCGTGGTGGGTCATAGCCAAAGTAAGAAGCAAGCTAACGTTAGAGGGCCACTTCTGATCTAAACATGTTTACTAACCTCAGGTTACTAACCTATAAATAAACATTGTTCATGAGTCCTGCACCTTGAGTCCGAGTCAAGTCTGAAGTCTTTTGAGGACGAGACTCAAGTCAAGTCTAAAGTCACTGTGTGTACGACTTAAGTCGGACTTGAGCCCGAGTCTCAAACTCGAGTCCCCATCTCTGACTCCACCTCCTAGGCCAGTGCCCCGAGGAATGTGAGCATTACTGTAATAGGACTGGTTGAAGTGGATTTACTTTGGCTAAGATAGTCTTCATAACCCACCCAGGTTTCAGTAATACGAAATAAATCAATATGACAATCTGATATTACACAAATCATTAACTAATACAGCTTTAAATCTGATGTTTAAGAGTCCACAATTAATTGGACTATTAAATGTTGTCAGTTGCACAACATTTTACAATGTACTGTAAAGTGTTTTTCACTTAGGATTTTTTTCTTTGCTGTTTGGCCTTTTGCAGAACTGTATTCTTTTGCAAGTGCTGAATATTGCACACATTCAATACTGTATTACATGCAGTACTTACGGTGTACAATATGGTCACTGTACTAAGTTGCGAATGTACTTTGCGTTTACTGTATTACTGTATACACAACAAATATTTTTTTCTGTAGCTACATGCCCTGAACACTGTTCATCATTTTTTGATACAGGCTAGTGAGTAATGAATTCTCTGTGGTGTTTGTATATTTACTGACTGTGTAAGATCTGAAAGCATTGTTTGATTTATACAGATTTTTTTAGATAAATTGGTTTTGAGGCGATTTTGCCATAAGATTCAGAGGTTTGTAAATATAATTTTAAAGTTTGAGTTTTGTGTTTACAGTTCTGAGAAAGGGGTGGAAGGTTTTAAGAAATATGTATTAAATCAAAACAGAGCTGGCTCACCTTTAAACGGGGTAGATCATGGTAACCTATGCCACATGGCTAACCAGCACACTAATGATCTGCTCACTGGTTCAAATGGTTAACCAGAATAAACTACATGTTGGTTATCAGAGAGATTAAGTTTGGAGTTGATGGAGTTTTTACATTTGAACATATGGTTGCCAATGTAATGCAGACACTTACTAATCAGCAAAGCATTATTTATTATGGTATCCAATCTACAGCACCTGTACAATTCACAGGTGGGGGGGGGGGGGGGGGGGGGGGGGGGGGGATGCTTATTTTGTAAAAGGAAGTCTAAGGGGTTAGCAGTTTCAGTTCTCAGATTCACTAAGAGGAGAGTATGAATAAGCAATATAAAGATCAATACTTGTAAATTACTCTGTAAAACACATTGTGACTTTAAGAGAACACAGTGTTTGTCCTGCCTCCAATTCACTCTCCTGTGGTGCAATCATAAATTAACAAGAACAACCCTGCTGTGGCTGAAATGGCTGACTAATATAGTCACACAAAGACACAAGATAAGACAAAATACAGAGATAAGACATTATCTAAAACTAGATTAAAGTGAATACATCATTGTACATACAGCAATTCTGTCTATATTTATCTAAACTCATATTTGTTTAGTTTCCTGTGTGAATGTATAGCATGCTGTTTATAAGTATATAGTTTATAAGTCAAACTTACATTTACAGTATTACATCAGTATAAGTTAATTTAGGAAAATAATTCAATTAAATCAAATAATTCAACAGCAAAAGTTGATTCACATTATAAATGAAAAGCCTGACAATAACTACAAAATCAACTTCTCACCCTGTGAATGATATTACATGATGGTCATCTAGAATTTCTACAACAGCTGCTACCACTTTTACAACTGCATGTACAGTTTGGAACTTTGCCCTCTCCCCCCACAACAATGTCCACTTTCATATCTTGATTTCTCCTCAAGGCACAGCAGTGGAGCCACAACACAGACTGTCTCTCAGAGAGGAGACAGAGAAGAAAGAGCGGGAAAGTAGTCTATTTGGCCAGAGTAATCCTCTCCGTTGTGGATTTTAAAATAAAACCTTCATCTGTTGGCTGCAACAAAAAGCGGTCACAACTTGTCGTTTGGTACCACTTGGAGCCACTTGGATCTAATGAAAACCTCTACGGTGGATTCAATTTGAAGCCCGGGGACCGCCACACACACGGGGAGGATTCATTCTTCTTAAAGAGGGATGTGTTTAAGTGCAAGATTTTCATTACAACCCTGACCAGACATAGACTTGGAGTTAGATCTATTTCCTCTGAACTGGAAACGCTGATAAAAGACAACTTGCATGGTTCACCTCGGGGCTTCAGTACATTCAAGGTTTTCTGTAAAAGCAACAAACAGAATCGACGTTCAACGTTTGTACTTTGAAATCTTTTCAAAGTAATTAAACATTTATTCTGGTACAGCTGAAACACACAAGGTAATTATTATCAAATTTTTCAAACTGTTAACAAGAAGCATCAAGAATTATATTTTTTACCACTGTTGTGCCAAAACAATACAGAAAAACATCTTAAGGATGAGGTCAAATGTGATGCTTGCACTACTGAAAATATAACAGCAGCATTTTTACAATGATAAAAACTATTGAAGAAAGTTTTTTTGTGTGTGAAAACAAAACAAAACAGCAATTGGAAAGAACTTTGTGTGTTATGTTACAGCTAGTTTCAGCCATGGCAGAGAGGAGACGAATGGGCTACAGCGTGAACAGGGAGATCATGGATGAAGGAGAAGTGGATGAGGTGGCAGAAAAGTCTGACTCAAAAACATCTCTTTCTGAGAGGGTGAAAAAGTCAATGAGGTAAAATACATATCTGCTGTGCATCTCATTTAATATCTCTCTATATTTTCAGACATTTTCTGTCTTGTATATTTTCTTTTTGTATCAAACATAAAGCATATAGCAATTATACCGCATCCTGTGTACTCAGGATTGGTACCATAAATTGCTCTACAGTATTTCGCCAATTACTCTCTGTATAAATCAGTTATACAGTCAAATCCACAATTTCTTAACGTTACAAATTAAGTACTTAATGTACTCAATGTAATCAACAATTTGCACAACAATTCTTGCTTTATCTACTTATCTTCTTGCAAAAGTCATGCTAGGGAATGCATGTCAAAAGGTTTTTGGCCAGGTAGATAGATACAACATGTAAGTAAATGATAATACTTGAGTAGTTAGCCTTTCTACTTTTATCAGAATTTTAGATTTAAGATTCCTGGAAGTCACAAGCAACAGTTTTTTTTTTTTTTTCGTGTGCTCCTTTTAGAACAGAGTAACACAAACAGGATCAAAATGACATCCCATCCAAAGACCAAAAGCAGCAAGTCATGACTTTCAAAATTTAAGAATACTATTAAGTGACTTTTTTAACCATCATTAGCATTTTGGTTAATAAATGCATGATTTACACATGTAACACCTTGACATGGTTTGCTGAGAACAAGCTAAAAATAAACATGCAGTTGACAGACCGCGAGGATAAAAGATTTATTAACTTTTTTTGGAAAAAAGTTAAGTCAGTGTCAAAAAAAGGTCATTCAAAACAACACCAAGACTCACAGGCTCAACACCCCCCTCTCTGTCCCTTTTTTCTCTCTGGCACACAAACTCAGGTGTTCTGGTTCCAGGTTGAAGAGCTGCCTGCTGGGTAGTGTTCCTCTTGCATCATGGCTGCCTCGATACCCCATCAGAGAAAATGCCCTGGGTGACCTCATCTCTGGAATCAGTGTGGGGATCATGCATTTGCCGCAGGGTGAGGATGGAGGTTCAGGAGATAGATATGCAGGGTTGGAAAGTAGAGGACATAAAGGAAGAGATGATGTTGTAATTTGTTTATCTGAAATGGTAATACACAGGTTGTGCATCTCTATGGTGTTTGTACTTATTTCCATAAACTCAATATCTTCCTTGTTATGGCTGTTTTCTCATTTTCACTGGAAATGATATTTATCCTCTGCTGTCCCTGCAGGTATGGCCTATGCCCTGCTAGCATCTGTTCCCCCAGTCTTTGGTCTTTACTCCTCCTTCTACCCAGTCCTCATCTACTTCATCTTCGGCACGTCCAAGCACATCTCAGTCGGTTTGTACATTAACACTTGCTGAATCTGCACAAAGGGTCATTTTAACAAGTGTGTAGATACTGCAACAATCTAATCTACAAGGTTCAGTGTTTTAAGCATAGACATACGGTATATGATATTTTAGACTTTTAGGAAGCTATATTAACTTATTTTTTTTACTTTCTTTTTAGTTTTTAATATTTTTTATTATATTTTATATGTTCATTTTTAATGTCCATTAATGAATAAGAAGTAATTTTGAATCAGTGTTATAGTTAAGAAAAAAATCCTCAGACATTAAGCCGAAATGGGCTGGGAACCCGCGAATGCAAGGCATTGCTGTTCCCAGTACAGCGAAGCGGCTGGGAACCCTATTGTTATACCCACGCGTTCGGGGGATCGAGCTGAATCTCGTGGTATAGGCCATTTCCGCCTAGACTTTTTTTTCGCTACATCCCGAAAACTGAAAAACCTATTTTAATTAACTCCTCCGAAGCCGCAAGTCCGATCGACACCAAACTTGGCACAGATAATCTCTGGACCAAGCTGATGAAAGTTTGTAGAGGAAATTTTGATACGACAAAAAATGTCGCAATTATATGCTAGCAAACGTTTACGAGAAACGCCACTAACAGGAAATGATGTCATATCTTCGCTTTGGAATGGCCGATCGACACCAAATTTGGAGCGTTAATGTGGGACGCCCCCCTGAGGACCTGTGCAAATTTGGTGCAACTCGCCCTTAGGTGGCGCTATTTAATCCAAGGAAATTGTTCCTCTATAACTACAACACACACTGACATGAAACCAGTGGTTCTTCAGCGTGGTACCCTTACTACATGCACCAAAGTTCACCCAAATATACCTATAGGTGGCGCTGTTATAGCACATTAAAGACGTCAAAAAAATTCCCATTGACTTACATGCATTTTATATCTATAACCACGAAGTCCGATTGACACCAAATTTGGGTCAATTGTTCCCCATGAGGCCCTGATGAAACCTGAAAACTTTCGTGCAATTCGGCCAAAAGGTGGCGCTATAATTGAAGCTCAAATACCCCATTCATTTCAATAGGATTTTCAACCAAAGGACATTGTGCCTCATAACTACGGCTCACTACATTGCACATTCATAATACGTGTTTGGGGGATGACGTTTTCGTTTTGCTAAATCGTGAAAACTGGAAAACCTATTTTAATTAACTCCTCCAAAACCCCTAGTCCGATCGACACGAAACTTGGCATGGACCATCTCTGGACCAAGCCAAAGAAATTTGGTGGAGGGAATTTTGATCCGACAAAAAATGTTCCAATTACAAGCTAACAAATATTTGCGAAGTATAACATATCTCTGGCTTACAAAGGCCGATCAACACAAAACTTGAGGATCTTATGTGGCATGCCCCCTTGAGAGGCTCTGCAAAATTTGGTACAGATAGTCCCTAGTTGGCGCTATCGGAAAAAAATCCCATTGATTTACATGCATTTTATATCTCCATAACCGCAAGTCCGATTGACACCAAATTTGGTTCAATTCTTCTCCATGGTGCCCTGATCACACATGACAATTTGGCCAAGATGTAGCGCTAAAGCGCAGCTGAAATCTCTCACTAAATCCCATTAATTCCTATGGCATTTTCAAAGGCAGGACGTTTTGCCTCTGTTTGGAATGGCCCATCAACACCAAACGTGGGGACCTTATGCAGCACGACGGAGGGGCGCCGGGCCAACTCACGCGCCCTCCACAGGGCCGGGGGGTAGGCTTGCGCCAGGAGGCTTGGTCCCCGCTTATAACTGCTTGCAGTTCTAGTTTAGCATTTGAGACTAATCTGCTCCTTAAAAGACTGTGTGAGTGTCAGTGGCTGCCTGTCAAAAATAACTTAAAACCTGACAAATTCTGAATCTAATAAACATGTGAAGTGAAGGTTATTTAAAAAGAACAATATTTTCTAACAGAGTTGGTAATTGTTTGTACTCATGATTAATCTGGCAGTTTCATGCCGATCCAAACCATAGAAGTGCTCCAACTGTAAGTTGTGTAACATTGTCTATGGGAAAAATGAATGGTACCTTTACTCCTGGAACCACAGCTGGCCAAAATAGCTTATCCAACTCCTGTTTAATATTGCTAATTTCTGATTGGTAGGTGCAAATATGCTTCCAACAGATGTCAAACCAAAACTAAAATAATAACTAAAATAGTTACAAGTGTTCTCACTTTGGCAGAAGATAATATATTCATAAGAACCTCATCAGTCGTAGCAAGAAGCCGATGAAAAAAACTGGGTTTCAGGATCAGGGAAAAGAAAATGTCTATCAAAATATCCAATATGTTGGTATATGGCTGGCAAAAATGTGTTTGTCTCTATGTCTCCCTTCCTCAGGAACATATGCTGTGATGAGTGTGATGATAGGAGGGGTGGCAGAGCGTTTAGCCCCAGATTCGAAGTTTATGGACTGGAACAATGTGACCAACTCCAGTATAAATATCGCTGCCCGGGATGAAGAGAGGGTCAGAGTGGTTGCGGCTGTCACCTTCATGTCTGGATTATTTCAGGTTAATTTGAGTTAACTGTGCTCTGGTCTGAAAGTAAAATATTTAGGAGTAATCTTCCAACTGGGTTTTGATATTTTTTGCGTACAAGTAAAAATCTGGTCAGTAATTGTTGAGATATCATGTTTGGATGGACAGACGTGCTGTCATTACCATTAACATGCACCTACTGCTAGGTAAGAAAACATCAATGAATAAAATAAAACAAATTTTATACAAATACTCAAAGCTTGCATCGCTTGCAACAATGTTCTTCTTTTAATTCCATATGAGCCTATATGTACTTCAGCAAGGAAACTTTTGTCTCCTCCATAGTCCAGGCTAAAAGGTGAAATTGTAAATAATCAGTCATGCTGTGCGCGTGAACATGCTTAAAATGATAGTAAGACAGATGTGTTCCTTTTTGTTTGTGAATCTCCATGTGTTTTTCATTCTGTGTCATGTATGTAGATTCTGCTAGGACTAGTCCAGTTTGGTTTTGTTGTGACCTACCTGTCTGAGCCACTGGTGCGAGGTTACACCACCGCAGCTGCAATCCATGTCATCGTGTCCCAACTTAAATACACCTTTGGCATCAGCCCTGAGAGACACACTGGACCTTTGTCATTGATATATGTAAGAAAGAACACAGTCACGGTCATGGTTATGTTTCCACAACATAAAAGCACCATGACGGATGAGGCCATGTCATTTGCTTCTGTCTCAAGATTACAACCCAGTAGAGCTGATAATATTCTCAGCTCTGGACAAGAATCTAATAAAATGCATATTGAATTTTCTATTTTTACTACTTATTTCTCTCATGCTTCCTCATATAAGCATTTAAGCAATAATTATATTGTTTATTTCTTTCCAGACTGTGTTGGAGGTGTGTTATCTCATCCCAAAGACAAACATTGGTACTCTTGTGGTCAGTATTGTCACTACATTAGGTCTCATCATCGCCAAGGAGCTCAATGCATACTTTAGTAAAAAACTACCTGTTCCTATACCTGTGGAGCTGCTTGGTGTGAGTATACAGAAACACATATTTGCACTAATAATATACTCTATGGACAGTTAGTTACTTATATATAGATAAATGCACACACACACACACACACACACACACACACACACACACACACACTCTATTGCACTTACACCCACTGCATCACTTATTACCTGTTTCTCCAGATTATTATTGCTACAGTAGTCTCCTGGCAAGTTAACTTGGAGGGGAAATATGGAGTGGATGTGGTGGGAGAGATTCCCTCAGGGTGAGAAACACATACAGCAAACATACAGGAATGTGTGTCTACACATTTGAAAAGTGAAGCATTTGTAATAGACAATGTATTCTGCTCTGTCCATGTCTACCAGTCTCCAGCCGCCTGTTCTCCCAGATGCCTCTCTGTTCACTCAGGTGATCGGGGATGCCTTCGCTCTGTCTGTGGTTGGCTACGGCATCGCCATCTCACTGGGACGCATCTTTGCCCTAAAATATGGATACACTGTGAACAGCAACCAGGTAGGGAGGTGATAGATGGAGTCAAGGAGGATTTGATTTTAAGGTTGATATGTTGTATAAATAGTGTGTTTTCTTGATTTAGGAACTAATAGCCCTGGGTCTGAGTAACTCCATTGGAGGAATCTTCCAGTGTTTTGCCATCAGCTGCTCCATGTCTCGCACCATGGTTCAGGAGAGCACAGGAGGGAAGACACAGGTTGGTATGAGAGGACACTGCTGAAGTGCCCTTGAGCAATTCACTGTGGGCATACTTTTAGCTCTCTGTGAATGCAGGTTAAGATAAAGGGGGCAGAGAGCATTTATATGATTTTAGAACTCAGTGAGCAAAATAGGTTGCTAACAAAAACAAAGTATGTATTAGGGTCAGTTCATACAAATTAAACTTCTTCTCACTTACCCCTCTTAGTATCTATGCAGAAAAACAAAACAAAACAAACTGCATGGCTATATCACTTGAGGTAAGTGAGAAAGGTGAGAAAATGTATAATTTCTAGTTTCAGGAGCGGGACCACACATCAATCACGCCATTGCCAGCATTTCCATAAATACCCACACGTCCCATCTCCTCTTCTTCACTCTCACATTCTGCAACCCTCCCACCCACCCCTTTCTCTGTCCTGCCTCATGTCCTTCTCTCAATAGGGTCATAGGGGGTCCGTCATGCCCGGGTTCTACGGAGGATTTCCCTATCACAGCTGCCCCACAACACTTTCGAATGTCTATTCAGCAACTGCAAGCCTCGTACATCTTTCTGTTTCGACCATTAATACATCATTTAATCGTATAAGATGATTGTGTGGTCCTTGCTAGTGAATTGTCATGTAAGTGAACTTACCCTTTAAAACCAGAATGCTCGTTGGGGATCAATTTGTTCTTTTGTGGGAGAGCCTCGGCCAAAAGTATGTTACATAAATCACCATAGAACTAGCAAAGAAGTAAATAAACACAAAGGCAAAATATTAAAAACCCAACACATCCTGAAAAACAACATATGAATTTTAGCTCCTCATATTAGGCCAAGTGTTTACTGATGTTGTTTCTTATTTAGTACAGTACTGTAGTGACATAATATTTTTTAATAAAACACAATATCAACATCTGGCACCTGTAAAGCTGATTTTTTTTAAATCAAAATTCTGCTGCTGATGCACCACGATAAAGTTACATTTCTAAATCTGGGAGAACTGTTTTCTTTATCTAGTTTGCATGATATTTGTCGCTTCTCCTGTGCATTGTTTTAAACACCATTTAGAAAAATGCTTAGTGGTTTTCATGTTTGGCGTCTTTTAAACTTGACACGGACGTTCCATGAGACAATTTTTCAGATCAGTATTTTCATCCCAACCCTTCACTCTGCTTGTAGCTACAAACCTGAGCAATCTTAAAGGTTAAACGGAGTGTAAAGACAGTCATAATTAACATTACTCTGATAAGTGGCATCATTAAAAAACACTTAGGGAATCAATTTTCACTCACGTCGTTAACGTCCACCTACACAAACACAGATTTGCTGAAAGGCTAAACCGATTTAGTCTGACAACACCATTAATCAGCTAAGGCCTATTACAGAGGAGAGGTGAGGAGAGGAGAGGCTTAAACTGATGATGCTTTGACTCCTCTCATAATCATGTACCAATTCACTCTAACAACCACTACATCATTCATCTTTTCTGTATTTTTAAAATTTAACTTTCATCAACTTTGAGCTCTCTCTCTCCTGATTTCAGTTCATCATGCCTCTATCTTCCCTCTCTCTTCACTGCAGGTTGCTGGGGCTCTATCAGCAATAGTTATCCTTATCGTCACGCTCTGGATTGGAACTCTCTTTGAAGATTTGCCAAAGGTACTCTGTGTGTGTGTGTGTGTGTGTGCGCGCGCGTGTGTGTGCGCTATTTAACTAGAGCGCATAAACTTCCAAAAACCGCATGAGAGGTCGATCTCAAACAAACTAACTCACCTTCATGTTTTGGGCCCCAAAACTGGGGCGCTCCATATCAACTGGATTATATTTGGTTCAATTTGCAGGCAGTGCTGGCCTCCATCATTTATGTGAACCTCCATGGCATGATGAAGCAGTTCATGGACATCCCTGCACTGTGGAGGAAAAACAAAGTAGACTGTGTGAGTGCACTAAAAAATAGACAAAAAATTGTTAATGTTTTGAGGAGATAAATTTCTTCATAGTTTTGTAACAGGATGTGCTACACTCTAGTGGATATCTTTCTCTTTTTGGATTAAACATAACCTACATTGTCAAGCAACGTGATTTAAGGTTTAAGGCTAGACTTATTGTGACATAGTCTGTTTAGATAATGAAAAAAATTCCAGGAAAAATAATTTCCTGTCATTAGATTATTGCTAACAGACTGTTATATTCTGACTTGCTAATGTTGCAAAAGGTACAGCTATGATATATTTTGAAAAGAACCCCAGATATGTCCAAACCAGTGGGATGAGGGCTGCAAAACCATCATCTCTAAATGAAATGAAATATTAATAAAAATAAATCAACTAATTAAAAATGAGCTGTACTCTGTTGGTTTGGTTTGTCCAGTTTCACTTGTTAACAAATTGTTCCAAATATGAATGTATGACAATAAAAATTGCTAATTTAGGCTAATGTGACAACAAAGCAATGGGGAAAGACATCTTCAAACCTACAGGAATAATGAGAGAACACTCCTAATTAAAAGAAATGGGAGGTTTCCCCATTCTACCCATTCTGGTGTAAGTGTGAGTACAGCCTAAGTACGTATTGCTAATGAAAAATACGCCTGAGGCGGACAAATTAGCTTAAACCGATTGAGCTGCAATGAGGATTTAGATAACAATATGGCCTATCCTGTGTTGACACAATCAAGTCAAACTTTACATTTTTCTCCACTACAGATAAGAATCTATGAACAGCAAGGTTGCATTTTATTTCCATCCAACAGTTTTGCTTCTCATCATGTGTAATGAGCGCTACAGTTAAGGGTTGCTAGACTTGTTGTCTTGTTTTGCTACCCAGTGCAATATCACTCATCATCACTTGCCTTCTCTCTCCATCTCCAGTTGATCTGGGTGGTCACTTTCATCCTCACTGTGCTGTTCAACCCTGACATGGGACTGGCTGCTGCCATCGGTTTCTCCATGCTCACTGTCATCTTCAGGACACAGCTGTAGGAATACATTGCCACAGGGCACACACACACACACACACACACACTATTTTCCACAAAAACCACCACACATGTTCAGTGGGAGAGTGTCAAGTTGATCATAAGTTATCATAAGTGAAGCTATTAATCACCACACTCAACAATTCATTCATTCATTCTCTTTACAATTGTTCATATGCTGCTTTGTTTTGTGTGTATTCCAGACCTAAATACTCACTATTAGGGCAGGTCCCATACACTGACATTTACAAGCCACTGGAGGACTACAATCAGGTATGGAACATTATATTTAATTAACCTAAAAGCAGGAGTGAGGATGAGCACTTGATGAGACGGAGGGGCAGAATAATCAGAGCAAATTTTGGCACAAATGCAAGTGCCTACACACTGTATGCAGGCTTTTTGAGGTGAACAGTTTATAAAGCACGCCTAGTTTCTTTTGTGAGTCAAATATAGTGTTAATGGGAGTTGTTATGTACTCAGACCACATTGCACTCTGCCTCCCGACCAATGCTCAACCTCACACCTGCATTCATTACTAATCAAATACCCTTTACATCACATACCAATTGCATCACATTACATCCTAAACTTTGGTATAAATCATATTCAAGTGTCTTTCAGACCGACAGAGTAAAGCAGAACTTGACAGTAAAAAGTCACTGCCAAAAGTGTTCCTGTCGTTCAGCCAGTTTTTTTTAAGGCAGAATTCAAAATTTTTTGTATTTTGAATGTCACACCTAGTCAATGAAAGGTAATGCCTGGGATACATTACTGCCTTTAAAAGTGGGGGATTCTGCAGAAATCCACTTCCATGACAAATACCATGATATAGAGCGAATAACAACACATAAAGTAGTAATGTAACTAATGTTAGCTAGGTTGTGGGTTAGTAAACAGGGGCTACAGTTGCAGCTGGTGAAGCTATCATGCTGAGATGGTTCCAGAGCAGCTCACCAGTTCCAGACAGCACATCAGTACATCAAAATACCTTTTAAAATAAGATATCAAATCAAGAAAAATTATTACTATTTTGTATTTTAAATACCTATTTCAAAGACATGTATCATAAATTCTGCCCATTCCTGGCTGACATCCCAACAACAGCATATCTTGGCAAACTAGAAAGTAATCCGAATGTCCGTGGGGGAGTCTTTTAACATTACCTGACACACAAATCATGGCTGGAATGGCTACATGAGGTTCACATTGTAGTTTCATGTGAAATGTCGCAACAACTGTTGGCTGGATTGCCATGAAATTTAGTCCCCGCATTTATGGTCCTTCGAGAATGAATTGTACTGTAATAACGTAAGTGATTCCTTAACTTTTCCACTAGCGCCATCATTAGTGCAAAATTGTAATTTGACAATACTTTGGTTTGTAACCAAATACCTGCAAGAAATTCCCATCAACCTCTCTGGGAGTCGGAAATAAAGTTAGCTTATATGTTTGTTCCACTGTTACCTTCCTCTCTGCTTATTTGGCATTGTAGTTCTGAGATATAATACCTTGTTGTCTGTAATTAAAAAAAATACTTTGTTAATTATTAAGGTATAGAAAATGTATTGATATATTTGTTTAATTGGTTAACTGACCGATTACTTGTAGGTGAGGCAGGTCCCAGGGATTTTGATCTTCCGCTCTTCTGCCACCCTCTACTTTGCCAATGCTGAGATGTACCAAAATGCCCTTGGAGAAAAGGTGAGAACACACACACACACACACACACACTTATCTTTAACCTTAAACACACCCTAAAACCAAACAGATCTTTAAAGATCTGGGGACTGACAAAATATCTATGTCCAAAATTGTCCCCAGAATCGTATCGTAATACAAACACACTCAGGAAGTGCGTTAATATATTAATATTAAGTTGACACCCTCAAAACAGTATTAGACAAACACAACATGATGGACACACAAGCCCAGAATTATGTGAACATACAGATTAACACACCACCGCTACACCCATACATACACACATACAGAAAAAGAAACCAACTCCAGCAACAATCCCCCTTGTCACAATTTCTGAGCAATTAACTCCTCTTTTACAAACATTATTTCTGACACACTAATAACTGACCCGACATTTCACCCATTCACACATCACAACCGTGACAGACATTGTTCAAAACGTCATCCCACCATTTTTCCTCTCTTTTCTTCTATTAAACCTTTGTTTAAACTCTCCCTTTCCTTCTCATTCCAACCCTTTCTTCCTCCTCCTCTTCTGTCATGTCTCTTTGGGGCAAATGGGAAGACAGATTGAGGGAAAGTAGAAAAAAGATGACAAAAGATGGAGGGAGGGTGAGAAGCAGAGATTGAATAAGGAAAGGAGATAATGGAATGTCTCATTCATTAAAGTGTCAGCATGTCAAAGAAACAGGGTCGCTCTTTTCTTTCTAATCTTTGATGCACAAATAAGCTTTCACAGAGCTGTTGTTTACTGGCAGTGGCTGTCCATTTGTTTACAAGGTGAGAAATTGGCAACAGATGAATCCTGATGCTTTTAGGATCTGGATGATAAGTGTTTCTACTTATGTAGATGACTCAAATTTGCGGATTGTTTTCTGTTAAATAGGCCTAGTGTGTTCTCACCGGCAGAGACTAAGCTGATGGGTTGCACTTGTGCAAGGGGATGCTAATGCAGTAATTGCATTAACTGGTGATGTCATGCAGCAGTAAAAGTTTTAGTGCTAAATCATATATTGTTTTTGCAATTCTCTTTTCTATTACATTGTCTTGATGAGTTAATGCAGTTTTTGAGACACAAATTGCTATCAATTTAGTTTTGGAGAAGCAGGAAAGTTTGAATGGCTGTAATCAAATTCTGATCCACTTTGCAATTGCCAGGGAGACATTTAATTCGTGGAATAAAAATCACAAAAAGAAAAACAATGAAAATCTGACTGGCTTTTGATGATTGATGACCATGACAATTTTTCTCGGCATTTCCATTTCCTGGCAGCTCACTAGTCCTTACTCATTGCAAATGGTGTATTCTACACACTTTATATGAAAATTACTTTATGTGAAGGTAATTTAAATAGGATGCTTAAATAATCTATAGCTGTGTGCCTCTTAGTAAATAAAAGTTCAGAGTCATCCACAGTAACTTAGCTAGATGAAATTTCTGGCCTGACTGGAGATTTCAGTGTGTAAGTGGTGTGTATTTTTCCAGCACTTAAGCTTGTCAGCATAATGGCCTGAGGGACCATAATATCTCAACAATCCAGCTGTAAAGTAACTCTTTTTTTCCGAGCTGCCAAAATGGCACACTCCTACATGGATGATTTAATTTGCAAATATTTTTACTGCATGTCACCTTGTGGCAGCTAAATGTCTGTCTTAAAACAATATTCAGGTGCTCATCTGAAACAAGTGTTGTTTGCCATAATAATTCCTCTGGTGCATATTGGTTATGATCCCTTCCTAAAGAGAAGGGGTGACAAAATCCTTGTTCAGTCCAAAAATGTATTCAAAAGGGATCTCTTGGTGGCCAGCATGAACAGGAGAACAAGCAAGAACAAAATGTTTCACTGTTGAGAAATTGTGAACCTGTCCTTTTATGTCTATTTAATTGATTTTACTCTAGCAGCTAAAACGATATGGACAACTTGGTCATTGACAGAACTGTTGCCTGTTATGCAAACAACAATATTTGTTGTTGAAATTGCATTTTTGTGGACAGCAGGTAATATTTTCTAAATTGTGTGCAAAGTTTTCATTATAAATGTAATTTATTTATATATATATATATATATATATAAATTAGGGCTGAGCACGTTAATGCTTATTATCACGTTAAGGCATTAATTAATTAACGCCGACAATTATTTTATCTCATATTAACGCAGTTTTATTATTATTATTATTATTTGGACAGTCCATTGCTCACTGGCTCTGAATAGCCAGTCAAATCATGGGTCACAGGAGGGGTGGGATGTTGATCAGCCTGTAAATTAGGCCACCCAAACAAGCAGCAGAGGCTTTGCAGACTATGTTGGATGCAGCGTGTGGGAGAAGTAGCTAAAAACAAGGCAAGACAAGCGATCAAATGCCATAGAGAAGTGGATAGCTCCACACTGCATGCTGATTAGTACTGGGGAAGATGTAGGTCCTAGGAACGTTCTTAAAATCACAGCATAGCCGCTTGGCGCCACAGGGTCGCTCTGCGCTCCTCAGCTGAACAGACAGGAGCTCCGCCAGTAAACGGCAGGCGCTCTATGGATAGTAACCATGGCAACGGCTTCAGTGCGACAGTAAATGACAAATATGAGGTGATTCTTAAAACCATATATCCATATACATATATCCTATAATAGGAAGTTGAATTAAATACTCATCATGCATGTGCATGCAATAATTGAAATTTTAAAATTGGAATTGTGCTTTTTGTCTAAAGTAAACAGATTAATAAAAAAGTTAAAACATAATTTGCAGTCATAGTGAAGACCTCAGGAGAAAGCTAGATTTGACTGGCTGTAGACAATGACTGTGAACTTCTCTGTTATGTTGTACATGTGTGATTGTCTTTTGCTGTTTCTTTTAGTCTGGCATTGACATTATTAAGATCCTGTCAGCAAAGAAGAAACTAGAGGCCAAAAGGAAGAGGCATGAGCAGAAAAATGCCAAGAAAGCCAAAAAAGCTGACAAGAAGAATGCAGTGGACATGGTGAGATGATATTTAATATAGTCTGGACACCCAACTGTCTTCTTATACAAATGCTTTTTTTATCAGTTTAATACAAATGTAAGAAAATGAGAACATTCCAGACCCTAAGCCTTAATGGTCATTTGTTTTTCTGGTTCTGTAATAACTTATGGTTGTGATTCATCGTCTAAAGCACACAGCTTTTCTTTGTTTAACCCCTTGAGTCTCTTTGCACTGTATGTCTCGTCCTGTACAGGAGGGGGAGCCAGAGAGGGAGGAGCAGAAGGACATTGCCATCATCGAGATGGATGCTGAGCCCGACCCCTCACTCCCCAGAGCCATGGTCCTCGACCTCACCCCTGTCAACTTCCTGGATACCGTGGCAGTGAAGACACTTTGCAGCGTATGAATATGGCATTCATAGTTACACACGTGCACACACACAAAAAAAGGGTGAAATACTCAAGGTTTAAATAACTTGTGCATATGAAGTATTCAGCCTCTTGTATATTATCCTCCCTTTCCTTATCATTTAGCTCCTCTGTTGTTCAATTACTCCAAATTTTCATTGTCAGACTAATGACATGATCCCCAGTCTGACCTTTGCTCTGTGCTTCTGTGTCTGTTTTAGATCCGGAAAGACTATGGGGAAATTGGTATTGAGGTGGTTCTCGCTGGCTGCCAAAGTGAGTCCCTCTATATCACTAGAAAATAACAAAATAAAAGTCAGCTGTGTGGATTGGGGCAATTTAGACCTTCTAACATTTTTTCAAAAATGAAATAATCAGAAAAGTTAAAATTCTCTTGGAGACCAACATCAGTGCTGCTATGCCACTGTTTGAGTAAACGGTAGATCTGCTGTCTGTAGTGACACAGAGAAAATGTATTTTCTTAAAGTGTTGATTCTCCATTTTCCTCTCTATTATAAAACAAGCTTTTAATCTATCTGGCTGTAACATCGTACACATTAGGGATCCCATGACAGTTTGTCAGAAATATTCCAAAATCCCGTTGGGATATGTTTGTCCTACATAGTGTAATACACACGTAGATGTATTTTTATATTCACATTCCAGACCGCCTTAGCCAACAAGTCTTCACAATTTGAATTTGTTCAAAAATACTGGATGTTCTTTTAGCTGTTTGCTGTTATTTTAACATTTATGCGAAGGAAGTAGTTCAGTCCAGAAAACACTATTCCAGGTTTTCTAAGCAAAATGCAAATGTGGGTCGTGAGTCAACATTATAATGAGTCCTAAGGAAAGAAAAACAATACTGAAGTCTGGTGGGCCTCTTGTGTTTTACTCTATTAAAGCATCTACTCTCTAAATTTATGTTTTTACTGATATTTAGGTCCCATTCAGCAAGAATGGGAATAAATGTGGGTCTCCTGGGAAAAATATTTTACAATCACAATGCTACGAGCTATCCAGTTTATTTCAACAGCTCTAAATAGCCTGTAGTGGGTTTATGTAATGTAATGAGGAAAACAGTTTATTGTGAGTGTTTGGGCTGCAAAAGGACTGCCAAGACTGTTTAGACAGCCAAGTAATATAATGAGTTTCAATTAAAACATGGACTACCCCTACCAGCCCCTTCTCTTTCTCTCTCTCACTCTTGGACCATTTTATTCCTCTTAATTAAAATGTTCCCTTTGTCCTCCTTGATTTCTTTTGTACCAATTATTCCCTCTCTTTCTCTCTCTCTTTCTAGCTGGTGTGGTGGAGAACCTGCAGACTGGAGGTTTCTTTAACGGCAAAGTGACAAAGTCCTGTCTCTTCTCCACCATCCATGACGCCGTTTTGCACTGTCAGTCTTCCAGAACACAGAGCCTAGACCAGGTGATATATTGTATGAGCACGCACACATGCACTCAAACACATTTACTTTTAGTGATAACCTCGATGTTGCTCGATGCCGGAGTCTCAGGAGGAGGTTATTCGCAAGAGGTAATAAAAAATATATACTGTTAGGTTAAAGCCATTGTTAAATGTTTACTTACTTAATTTCTTTCCATGCGCATTATGACCTGTTACCAGATGAGAGAAGTGAAAGTGAGTCAAAACAGTCAAATAAAGCCTAAACAAAAAGTTAAAAGACACTTCAGAGGGGATCAGCAGAGTCAGGGGATAACTCTCTGTGGGTTTGTCACTATAAGCGACCCCTTTCACATTTTAAGCAGTAATTTTATCAAGTGTTATTATACAAATATTGATTAGAGCAGCTTTAAAGTTTTATCTACACAGTTGTGAATCTTTGACTTGTTTGCAATTCGGTTTTCCAATGTACTAATGATTCAGCAAGGCTTCCATGTCAATCGCGTAACATTGTCTATTCAAAAAATAAAACAGGGTTTTACATTCTTGGCTGCCTGATATAAATTCCGCCAACCTCCTTGATACAGAATGTTCTATATGATATGTAAACGTAATCAAAGTTAGCTGAAAATTACTGCAATAAAAATATATGTATGTAAAAGACCAAGTGAACATTACACTCTAAGCTGAATAAGATTACTTGGAACAGGGTGAACTGACTCCAGTTAACCAATTCATAAAGTCTACTTTTCTTTAAAGCAGCTGCTCAGGCAGACTAACTTTTGACATTTTCAGATGACAGAGCAGACCTCTTCGTCTGCACAATGTGTCCAGCCAAAGACAACAGTCTTTCACTGTTGAGACAGATGTTGCCAAGTACCTTTGTGCAACATGGGCCAGCTTGCCTTGTCCGTTTCACTCATTTCCAACTTTCCAAGAAATAGGCTAGTGCATGCTTCAGCAATGTGCCTTTCCTAGGGTTCCACCACACCCAAAGCGAATGAGTGCAGTTGCCATTTGTCATCGATTAGGTGTGCCATTACACCAATGGTTGCTTATTGATGTCCTGTGGTCGCCAGTCAGGGCAATACATGTAGCTTGTGCCATTTGCCCCACTTTCTTTGCCTTTTCACTGCACTACAATACTTGGTACAATGGTTCCCCTCAAAGGTTGCTTGTATGATGGGTCACCTGAGGCGATCTGAAAATCGCCTTGAAGCCCCTGGTCTTCAACAACGTTGATGGGCCTGCATTTGAAATTTGCCATTCAGCACATTGTGGATGTCGTTTTAGCCATCATGTTATATGCGTTTGCCACAGCTTTCAGTAATTCAGCCAGGTAAAAATCAGCGCTGAAATTATGGTAGTTGGGGTTAAACTTGGTAATGATTAACTTGGGTAAAAGGTTACAGATTAATAGTGAGCATAATTTTATTATACTCTGATCCAGTTATTTTATCATATAATTTATCGCTGATTTTGTTCATACATAGTTTTTAAACAACATTTTGGGTAATACTCTGCAATACAGTACACAGAATTGTGAGTAGGCTAGTTACTAATAAAAGAGTGAGAACAAATCAGGAATGACCTGATAATAAATTAATTGTTAATAAGTAGTTGGTGAATATCTCAGAATTAATAAATTAATCAATATATCTCTCAGTCTGTTCTATTTTAACTCTCCATTGTTTTCTATATAGTCCTCTAGATATTCAGGAACACCTACATAGGCATTGTGTGCGTGTATTAATCTGCTTGCATGCATGTCTGCATATTGTTCAGTGTGTGTGTTTTTGTTTCCACCTGCTCTGTTTAAGTATTTAGTTGGGTGCGTGACTTTATGTTTCTGCTCCCCTAGGAGAAATCTAACCCTAAGAACAAAGACGTGGCACTGATCCATGAAATACAGTTTAAAGGAGCAAAGGCTTTTCATGGGAGAGAAAGGGAGCTCACACACACACACACACACACACACACACACACACACACACACAAACAGTCACTGCCTGACTGATACAAAAATACAGTAAGAGAATGGATGGTAAAAGGGAGCTGTGCAAAGAACAAGAACAAACACATACAACATACATGCAGAAATGTGCAAATTAATGAATATGCATGTATATGCATTCATGTATGCAGCCTATACTGTATGAATATATTTCACAGAGTGATAGTAAGAGAATGAAGAGGTTGGTTTGGAAATCCGTCTGGCCTGTAGTGGATCTCCAGTTCACTTCACTCAAAGTTACAGTGTAAGATCAAACACCTTAAATTTAATTTAATAAAAGGCAGTGGCAAAAAAGGTCTTCAGCCTTGATTTTAGAGAGAGTTTCAGCAGACATTCAGTTTTCTGGGAGTTTGTTTCAAATATGTGGCGCATGAAAACTAAACGCTGCTTCTCCATGTTTAGTTTTGACTGAGGGGACAGAAAGCAGGCCTGTCCTAGACGAGCTTCATAACGTAGCAGTAAAATAATTTTATACGACAGACAGCAAGCCAGTGTAAGAGTTCAGAACTGGAGGGATGTGATCCATTTTTTTCCTGCTCACTCAGGTCTTAAGCAGTGTTCTGATTCAGCTGCAGCTGTCTGAGACGGAGACTTGTAAAGACACCATTACAGTATTAGAGTTGACTTTTAATATGCTGACTTTTAATCATTCGTCCAATGACTTTGTGTTTAAGTGAATGTCACTGAAGACCATAACGAGAGCAGTGTCAGTGCTGTGATATCAAAATCCTGACTGGAAGACACCAAAACTTGTTTAGTGTCAAAAAGTTGTTCAGCTTTTTTAATGACTTTACTTAAAAACAAGAAGTTTGGTATGGGAACATAATTGCTCATTAGTGATGTATCTAGGTTGTTCTTTTTTAAGAGTGGCTTGATGACTGCAGGTTTCAGGGTCAGCGGTACAAAGAATGAGAGAAAAGACATGCCGTCAATTTGGCATGCAATTAGAAGTACCTTTGAAAAAGCCTGTTGGCAACATATCAAGGCTCTACCTGATATGGAGTCATTGACTGTGAGAGGCTACTGACATAGGAGGGTTTGTTGGCCTGACAACAGTAGCAAACAAGGCGCAGGCATTCATTTTATTTTTTTGGTAAAGAGCTCAGTTCTAAATTACAAATGTGAAGTCTCTCTTTAAATATGTCATAATGAACCTGGAGATTAGTTTTTCTGCCAGCTGCGTTCACCTTTTCTTCTATTCTTACCAGCGTGGCATTTCTCCATGGACATCTTTTCTTACCAGAGTCCGCCTTCACCTTAGTGGGCGCATTGGCATCAATAGCATTTGTAATTTTATGAGTGGAAAGTGAATTGATTGACTGATACCCAAGAGAGGGTGGGTGTGGAAGAGAGCCCGCATAAGTATTTCACTGGTGTTTGCTGTGACATACCGGTGAAGCGATTACCGATATTTGAACATGCAGGTGGCCTTTATTGTGTGTGGGCTCTGTCCCGTGTTGAGTCAGTCCATAAACAAAATGGCAACTCCAACTCCTCTCTTAACGCGCTCTAGCGTCGCTCATAAAAGTGAAGTTGGGAGGGATAGACTCAAAAAAACAGCTGCACTGTTATCTTGGTCTAACCATGTTTCAGTTAAAAACATGAAATTAAGATTGTGCTTGATGATAAAATCATTGTTTTTTTCTGCTTCTGTTTATCAAAGCTAAAGAAATGCCCAAGAAATTGATGCTAAATTCACAGAATCTGTTGAGAACTCCCTGTTTCTTTGCAGATTACCTATCAAGACATGAATTGAGAAATCTACTGGCACACAGGGCCCTTTCTTGTTCTAGGAAGAGTCATGAGTGCCATTAGCCTCGAAGTCTGGACCCAGCAGATATCGATTATTTGTACACAAATAACTGAACATGCTGTACTTTTACTGGCTGGGGAGACAGAGGATGATTCTGACACAGCCGTGGGGGGGGGGGAGCCGGGTGTTGTAACTGTCACAAATGTGTCAAAACTGGGTGAGGACTTGAAGCCAATGGAAGGGGGTTTTTAGGGGAGAGAAAATTGTTCCTGTTCCCCATATTCCTGCTCAACACCTGCTGCTACAATTATTAGTAGTCCTATTATTATTTCTGTCATCTTTATTGTCGTTTGTATGGATGTTTATTTTGTTACTACCATTACTATTATTTTACATCTCTTCCACATGTGGAGCTTGCATTGTGCTGCTGTGTGTCGTCTTTCCTCCTGCCACTCTGTCCCACTTATTATCTCTCTTCTCTCTCTCTGGTTCTTCTTGTCTGTTTTGATCGCTCATGTCTTTCTGTTTCACAGGAGATCAAAGCGACAAATTTCTGAGTCCTGAGAAGAACGACGGAGGATATTATGAGAAAGTGCCAGACACTCTGTCTGTATAAGGATTTTATCCAGTGAGCTTCAGATAACTCCTGTCAGTCACAAATACAGACACACAAACACGCACACACACACACACACACACCAGACTACAGTGGTTCTCTAAGTGGGGTCCTCGAGAGGGTTTCAGGGGGTCCCCAGCAAAAAAAGAAATTAATTTATTGTCAATATCATTCCATCCACAACTAACACAGTGACAAGATGTATGACTGTTTTGGTCATTGGTTTTATAAACTTTCTGTAGTCTAATAAAACATATAAAAGCAAAAACCCTATCAGATGAGGGACCTTGAGTCTGTGGTCTAATTTGTGTCAGTTTAGGGGTCCTTGATGTGAAAAAGTTTGAGAACCACCGAACTACACCATAATTACATTAATATACTGTATAATACTGGAATACAATACTGGAGTGGCCTGTATAAATCAAAGCAATACTGCACACACACTGTCAAAAAATGCCAACATTCATGTACTTATATGAAAAATAAATATTATTTACAAATGCTTCTTCTTGTTCATTTACTTTCCAAACACAGACTGTTTTGGTTTTTAAATTTTTCACGGAAGACATTTTGATTTGGTTACACTATGACAGGAAATCACCAAATACTGAAAACTGAAACTGAAGTATGGGCTGATGCATCAAAGAGACATTTTCACATCTTCTACCAGATGTTGCAGATGCTCGTTATAGTAGTTCAAGTACAGATAATGTAACATGAAGAACTTCCACAGTGGAAATCAAACCTTTAATTATCACATAAGTTCCCACATACAATGCATCACGTATAATTTTGTTTTACTGACTTAACCTTGAGTCACTTATGAAACTGCTAATTCACCATGTTTTGGAAAGGAACCTCATTCCAGTTTTAGTCATACATAGGCACAGGTACAAAAATGGATTTCAGTTGGTCACTTCCATCTCTGACATTTGATTCATTTCTAGAGAAAAGAAAGTGTCGTGTTTTTGTGAGCATGTGTCTACAAGAAGCTAGAGAAGTGGGTAGAGATTCATTTCCAGTGTTTCACCAAAAAGATTGCTACTGCAACAATCCTGTTCATTTGTACCAGGTATAATGAGTCATTGTTTATTGGAACAAGAACACTCTGAATCATATTTAGTCAATAACAAAACAAAAACATTTTCCAGTAAATTATTTAATTAAAATGCCTTTTATGGGGTGTGTTGGTGCAGTGGATAAGACGCATGCCTTTGGTGTGAGAGACCCAGGTTCAATTCCCCACTGTGAGCCATCCACCATTGTGGCCCTGAGCAAGACACTTAACCCCTTGTTGCTCCACAGGCGTGCGACCTCTGACATATATAGCAGTTGTAAGTCGCTTTGGATAAAAGCATCAGCTAAATGTAAATGTACTTTTAGTCCTGGGTCAATACTTTCAAGAGTATTGTACCTGTTACACACAAAAAGGATGCCACCATGTACTGACCACATCCTGGAGAACACTTCTACATCACTGCAACGAGGTGATATGTTAAACCAATAGAGACTGAACAGCCAATTCCTTTCACTCCATTCGTCAGTCTGACATCATGTTAGCTTTTCTGTTTGGGAGGGGTTGTAATTTTGCCCCAACCAATCAGTAACAAGATGGGCAGTTATTCAGACATCTAGATAGATCTTTTCCTGACCTTAAAGCTGCACTAATCAATATTTTTATATTCATGAAGGATCACCAACTCTGCCTTTCCCCTCAGCTCTGAGATGCATTGCTGCATCTTTAGACTCATCACTGTTTTCACTTCATTGCTCCATTATCTGAAGGATGCACAATCTGCAAATTTTTGGCTGCACACTGACCCTCTTGGACATGGGTGGATGACAACATTTACGTCACACACACCAAAGCAGACGCTTGCAGACAGGCAGAGATGGAAAGTATGAATCTGGCTTAAACAGGGAGCTGTTTGCTAACAAGCTCACCATAGTTTAAAGCCTAGTCTAGTCTAGCTTAAAGGTGCCCTGTGAAGTTTCTTGACAACAAGTTCTGTTTACATTCCGCGTTTGTCACCAAAACGCATTGATTATATCCTTGACGTCTAACAAATGTGTTCAAAAATTTCCTCCATCATAAAACACTTATTTACATCCATGTTTACGTGCTTACAATCTTCCTCTTATTTGCTGCCTTTGCTGTGTGTATAAAATGCTAACACATTCACCATAGCAACATTAAATGGTCATTTAATGTCAGTGTTGTTCCACTGAAAATAATAACTGCTCCAACCAATAACTGCTCCTAAAGAGGAACAGAGGTGGCAGTTCACAAAGCAGTCATGTTAATCATTTTTATAAGGTAAACAGTGACTTACCAACAGGACTATATCAGAGAATACTGGTTGTTTTGGAACAAATGACCAATATTCTCACATCTGGTGGAAGGCACACATGATATTATTGATGAACATCTGTGGGTCTGGTATGCGCTAAATGTGAACCATGTGGACTCAACCATGGTGAGTTCTTACAGTAAATGAGACAAAACAGAAGAAGAGATGTATCTGGGTGTGAGTGTGTGGTGAGAGAGAGAGAGAGAGGGAGAGAGAGGGTGTGTGTGTGTGTGTGTGTGTGAGCGAGAGAGAGAGTGTGTGAGAGTGTGTTGTGTGAATACTTATAATAGTTTCTCCCCAACCCTCGCTGACTGCATTCTTCTCTTGGCGGGTGGCGAGAGTAGAGCACCGGAGAAGAGGGAAGGAGAGAGAGAGAGAGAGCGAGAGAAGCAGAAACATACATACACAGAAAGAGAAGGGGGGAGACCGGATTGGTGAGTCCGAGAAGAAGCTGAAACTTCATTGCAGACGCTCTTGCACAGGTTGGTTCCGTCTCTGTAATATTCTTATGATATTTTGGCACAAATAGATAGCCTACTAAACAGTGCGTCTGCGGGACTCAGTTTTGACCTTGTTATGGCCACTCCTCCACTACCTTTAGCGTTTAACCAGTGTTGCTTGTAGTTGTGCGGTGGTGTTCGTACATGCGGCATCTTTACCTACTTCCCCCATTCATCCTTTTCATATAAAACCCGCAGACCTAAATATCGATGTTAAAGCGGGGTTTCCATTATTCCGGCAATGGCATCGATAGACCAGATAGATCAGCAGTCAAAAAAGCAGATGAATCTATTATTTTCAAGACTGTAAAGTCAGCTTAAGCAGAGCCACTTGCATAGCAAATGTCTGCTCTTTTTCTGGAAGCGTGCAGCCAATAAGCATTCTGCTGTGCGCTTATGAGTCTTTCCCATGTGCGTGAAGGTGGAAACGGTTGATTGCAGCAGAGATGAAAACAAAAGGGTGTCTTTGCGCACGCATGTCATTGGAGCAGTTTCCAACAATGACCCACTCATATGTATAGCTACAAGTTTAGTGATAACGATTATTTCCACATGTGTAATGTAGACTTTATGTATTCTGTTATGATCCTGCCATAAGCAGCTGAAATGAAGCACATTTCCGCATAGGTAATTGGCCATCAAGCAGAAATGTCGACTGTTGTTGAAGGTAAAAATCAGTCAAAAACAACAGTACCTGCACTTAGATGTCCGGGTTGCTACAGATAGGCCTATCCACAGTAGAAAATATAAATGCCATCACGTCGATGTTTCAAGCAAGACGCATGAATCAAAGCGTTGACATATTGCTCACCAACAGGCAGCCGCACAGCTAATCTTCTTTTAATTGACTAATTATCACTGGTTATAACCTAAATACAGAATATATAACGAGTTACAGCCTATCAGGTCACTAAACCTGAAAGACGACACCTGATCTCCTCGGAAAATATCACACATGGGCTATTTTTACATCCAGCGGTGCGTGAGTCCGTACACAGCTTGCCACGTTCATTGTAATGCTGCACATACTATTAACACTAGCCTACATTTAGATACAGCATACTGTGTCCAACTCGACCTGATGCTAAGGAAGCTTCAGGTGTAATGCGAGAGATAGTAAAGAGAGTGGGTGAAGGGGGAGTGTGCTTCAGAGCTGCAGGAAAATGAGAAGTAGGCTATAGTCTTTACAAAGATTATTTGTGCGTGTGCAGCTGTGCAGGGTTTGGCAGAAGTTAAGAGAAAGAAAAATATGTACTTTTTTCAATTTAATGCTGTGATTGTAGATCAGCTCAGTAAGAACAGCCGACAGGTGTGTGCGCGCGCGGGACCAAAACGCACAGTGTGAGAAAGAAAAGTATTTATTTAGACCTGTAATGTTTTTAAACATTGAGCTAAACAACTTGTGAAATTGGAAAAAAAAAATAAGTAAATAAAATAAACTATAGCCTAATTCAAATTAAATCCTTGGCTATGTGATCCCTTTTATTGTTCTCTTATAATATAGCCTAATCCAGACTATATCTGACTTTGTTAGGCTGTAGACTGTTCTTTGTTGATGGGTCATCATATTCTTTATTTTTTATGATTTGTCAATTTGAATTAGAGAGAGAGAGAGAGAGAGAGAGAGAGAGAGAGAGAGCGCCGGGCGAGGGGCTGAGAGAGAGAGAGAGAGAGTGAGAGAGAGTGGAAAGCAGAGCATATGGTCTCGTGACGTAACACTGACAACATTGCTCGGTGTATGTGTGTGTGCAGCTCAGGATTAGAACCGGCATATCCTAACCTACAAACCGTGTCTTCTCCGATGCATGCCTAACACACGCACCAAGATAAACAACAACAATAAACAATGAACGCCGTGACGGCCGCCTCCTGCCTGCTCGTCGCCGGTTTCAGCTGCTACCTCTACGGCAGCGACGTGTTATCGCTGCTCAATGTCTCTGTTGCAGAACCCTCCATGCCTGAGCCAGGAGCTGCTGAGCGGCGGAGCCCGCAGGGAGTCCCCTACGCCGACCTACAACACATAGTCAACGCCGACGGACTGCACCTGTTCTGCCGCTACTGGGAGCCTGACGGGCCGCCAAGGTCAGTGGAGACTGAATTTAAAACTAGCGGGAAGTGCGTCTCTGTTTCACTGTCGTATGCTTCAGTATAACCTATGTAAACAGTAAGGCTATGTGTGTGAGATGGAGTAAAGCGTTGGGTTCATTTTAAGAGTTGTTTAAATAATTATCTCGCGGTTTTGAGGAAAGTGATCTTATTCACATGGTTGTGTTCAGTCCTGTTCTGGAGTCACGTGAGGACTTCCTTCTGAGGTCCTGCATGTTAATCTTTGATTATAGTTAGGCTACTAGTTCATCTTTGAAAGTGCACAGTTGGGTATATGGTCTCTAACCCTGCCTGGTCTGAACAAATGTACCTTTTTACCAACACCGAGAATCCACACTCATCTGAGTTCACTGAGGTTTCCTTTTCAAGGAGTCATGTCAGCTCTGTGACTGGTCAAACAACACTCCAATGACCACTCCTCCTCTTCCATATGCTGTCACAGTAAAATCAATAGAAAATGTGTTATTTTAAACATTTAGTTACTGTAATCCTCACATGAGTTACATTATGAGTAGCAACACCTACATAGGCTAGCTACATTGTGGACTGAGCTGTAACTCAGTAATTCAGCAGAAGGGCAAATAGGGCCATGCTTAAAACAATACATCATCCACATATTGTAAGCCATATTAAGGTCCTGGTCTGACCCCGTTTTAAAGTAATCAGTTTACTTCTTAACTGTCCAACACAAAAACATCTTAGGCCAAAATGGCATTAGTAAGAAAAGAAAAGAAAATCAATCTGTAGTCGTCTGTAGCAAATATGGACAGTTTAGTCTCGTTCTGTGACCCAAGCACATTAAAAGCATCATAATTATGTTAATCTCTAGTGGTGACTACCAGATGCACTAGTTACTTATTCTGGGTCATGACCCCATTTAAAAAAAACAGACCCAGGAACAGTTACTTGTTCAACCCACTAATCATGTTAAAACTTAAGGAGATGGTATTATGCTTTTTGGCTTTGTCCCTCTCCTTATTCTAATTGAGTTAGATACCTTTTTTGTGCATGTAATAGGTTTGCAAAGTGAAAAGGCCCAAAGGGAGTTCCCATCTCCCACAGAAAACTCTGCTCTGAACTGCTTGAAAACAGCACTTTTGTATGCCAGCCGCTTCCCTTTCATCCCCGTGATCGTCACAGGGATGAAAGCTAAATGCACCTCATAACCAAGCGGCTAGTCCGACACGCCCTCAGAAACACAGGTGGAAAAACAGTGAGCTGCAGCACACACCTCTCCTGTCCCTTCCAGACACTAGCTACCCTCCAGGCAGTCAGTGGACATAAAGTTGTTACTGTGATGGAGAGACAGAGCTCAGTTATAACTATATGGATGAAAGATTTTTGCTACAGATTAATAACTCACCACTCTCAAACTCTTGCTCCAGTCTATGTTGCCAAGCTGGTCGGCAACATGTATGAAGCTGTTTACAGGCTTCTCATTGGCCCGCTCTCTGCTTCTGATTGGCTAGTAGTCCTTTACTAGAAACTGCGCATGTGCAACTCCTAACAGATCCCAAAGATCATTTAGAGACAAGACGTATCACTCTATAGCTAAAACGAAGCGTTCAACACAGGGTGAAATGATGAACTGTCACAATGTGCAGTATGAAAAAAAATATGGTGTTTTTTGAAAATGAACCTATGTAAACCTGTTCTGGTACCAACCCTAAATACGATTTTGAACCTGAAAATGAGCATAATACCACCTCTTTAATATTACTGGGGCTGGAGATACTCTCTGTAGAATGTAGAAAGTTACAGATTTCAGCCTTACACACAGTCATAGGTATCATCATGGAAAACAGTGTCACTGAACTGTTTATGTGTATACCTAGAATAGACCATAAGGAACAAAAAAGGAAGGAAGATGAATATAAGCATCAGTACAAACTGTAGTTTCCTCATTTTAATTTGAAAAACCCACCTTTTCAAGCAGGAGGAAATGTCAACATCTGTTTCCTCATACCCATAAACCCGGTTGTGTTTTGAGGTTGTTTTGAATTATATCCTTAATCCTAATGAACAGCATTTTAGCTAATTTGCAAAAGGCCTGAGATCCTGACTCATCACGCATTCTGGTGTGTGAAAGAGTGTAAATGGAAACATGTTCTGCTGGCCAAAAAGACATCAAACAACACAACTAGATGATTGATGGTCCCAGTTTATAAAACAACCCACCTCTTGCTAGTTTGAAAGTGGCCTTTCCCACCGTCTGCTGTTGGCGGCCCTCTTGCTACGCACTCTCAGCCGTTTTAAGTCCTTTAAGTGGCTGTGGCAGTGCATGAAACACAACACAGATGTCACACCTAAGCCCGTTATAAACTACATAGCTGTACGCAGTGTGAGAGCACAGAAGGAAAGAGATATGACAGAAACAGGAAGGCCCACAAAACATCTGTAGTCAAGATATTACTGATGTCTCTCTCAAACACACACACACACACACAGGAGGCTTAAACATCTCAGTAGAGCAGTGACTCATTAACCGACGCCATGTCTGTGCTTCTGCTGTACAATTGCTCCATAAACAGAGGCTCATAGTTTACAATACTGTGTGTACTGTATGTGTGTGTTTATTCTATCGTCATCATTGATTATTCTGTATTTGTACAGGCAGGTGCTTTTTATATCTGTGTGTAGAAATCTGTGTATGTGGGTAGCAAATCTTGGGATGTTGCTTTTGCGGTTGGATTGAACTTCTCTGCCTGATGCACTCTAGCAGCTCTTGTTAAAATGCAAATGTGAGTGATTCTTCACAGGACGTGCCACAAACATTTTACCTAATAATTGCCCACAATGCCACTGAGGCCTGAGGTTTCTCTGTGGTCACACAGAAGCCCTTTCCCAGACCCATGCCTATAGTCCTACATTAACATATCCAACTCTAAAAATGTTTCCTACTCTTTCTGCCAAAAATATCAATAAACTAAATACTAAATAAAGGCAATTTCATTGGCATACCATACCATCTGCAGCGTTATTTTTCTGATGCAAATCATGTTTTTTGGAAGTAAAAAGCTGAATCACTGCAGGCTTAAAATAGCTGCCGATCTCTCTGCGTTGTAGCTGTTTTATAGCCGAGGCTTTGTGTGGCTTATATAAGAGCTTTCTCACTAGAGGTCAACCAGTGACAATTGCTAAAAATGCAGGCAGTTATGGTACAGAGAGGGATTGAAAGTCCATGAAATGCTTTGTATTGTGATATCCGTCCAACAATGTGTGCTTTTAATAGCTGACACAAATATTTATGGATTGATGCTGCTGAGAGGAGATCTTTTGTGCGTAATATAAGCATTCAGCCATTCCAAACAAAAAAATGAAAGTGAACACACCAAGGTGAAAAAGCTTCAGAATCTGCATTTAGACTTTAACACGACACTTAAATTCTTGACTGGAAGACAGATTAATGAAATTCTTTTAGCTGAGCCGACCGCTTCTAAAAGCTGGGTGATGTGGGTTTATTACAAGTTTTACAGGCTGACAAAAAATAAGCTATTCAGTAAAACACATCCTCACTAGTACATCCCAAAACTCTTTTAGTGGTCTTAATATGCTGTTGTTTGTGTGTTTCTTGTTATCAGAGTATAATCATTGGTAGGTCTGAGTGAAATCAGTATCTCCTGAACACACTGCCACCTATATATATATATATATATATATATATATATATATATAAATACAAAATCAGTTATACAGATAATGTTATCAGAGATTAAAACTGCTGAACAAGTGTCACAAAACGAGACACTCCAGCCTCTTGTCTATTTTACAGCCTACACTCTACCAAAAACAAAATCATCTGATGTGCACACCTCTTGTTTTAACACAAACTGCCCCTGCACTGTGATATTTCACAATGAAATAGTTATCTGTGAGTCTGGATGGATGCAGCCTCCAGATTCACAGCAACCCAATCACTGCAGCAGTCAGATTAGTAATTTAACCCAATGTGACACAGTGGGGCTCTGTAAATGCAGCTTAGCCAAGAGCTTATAGCATTATATGGATTTAAGTTAAAAAGTCGGTTTGGCCATTGGTGTGAATAGGGAATAGAAATGAGAAGCTCTTAGCATAGTACTGTCGATGCTTTTAAAATCATCATAACTCATCGTCATTCATCATAACTGCCTCTCTAAAACGCTGCACTGTTTGGAAGGACGAATATGTTTTAGAGTTAGAGATTGTTTCTAAAAACAGCAGGAACATTTATGTGTTTCATTTTTGTGATCGTAGTTTCATCTGCCACAGGTGCGGTGATAACGATCTACCGATCTGTGACCTGTGCCAGACAAGAGATTTGCTGTTTGAAAGTTTATGGAAGCAGCAGTCTGAGAGCCAAACTCAAACTCATTACAACATGTTTTATAGTGATGCATTGGATTTATGCATGATCATGGTAATGTTTGATGATATAGTGACAATGTGACAATAATTATGAAAATATTGTGTTTTTGTAGCCTACTATTGGCAGTGTGTCATGTGATTAGTGAGTACACAAAAAATATATAGGACTGTAACCAACAATTCATTTTTTTAGTTAGTTAAATCACAATTTCCTAAAATTTAAGGTGCCGTCTTTACATTGCTTGTTTTGTCCGAAGTTTTCTATTACATAAGCAGCATATCCTTATGTGGAGATTATCAAAAAAAGTTGCAGATGATTCACCATCATTGTCAACACTACTAAAGTTTGATGTGCTGTAACTATGGTGACAACACACTTTGAGAATGCAAGGTCTACATTTATTGACTCAACTGGACCAACTGTAGGCAGACAGTTTATTGCATGGAGCGCGTGGTATTTTTGGTTTAATAGTAAAACTGCATGATGAATCAATGATCATCACAATCATCTGTTGCAGGTGGACCAAAAAGCCATAAACATGCAAAACTGTCCTCTACAGGCTTCGTACTCTGAGAGAAGAAATTTTTGTAGTGCTATCCAAAGACATTGGCAGGAAATCACATATTTTATGCTGTCATGTACTACTCCTAGCAGGTTGAACACATCAACCTCAAATTTGGGCCAAAAAGCCTTAAGAACGTGATGATGTATGATATATTGTGAAGCTTGTTTTCAACACCATTGCCGTGGCGACACAGGATTTGCCATGAAACAGGAAAGTGTTGTAACTAAAAACTGTACATTGTACAATCTGCCCCAAATTTCAGTATTTGGTAAGAGTGCCGGCCTGAGGACATCTGCATACAAATAAGGAGTCATAGCCGTTGCGTCACCTACAGGTAACAGGAAGTAAAACTTGTGGAGGAAGTGACATTTAGTTCCTTTGTGCAGCATCCACAATGTGTGAATATTAAGAGCTGCGTCGACCAACCTCTGGCGACGACGGATTTTCTGTACAAACAAAAAACACCTTTATAGAAATCTGGCCTATGTAGATTCAGGAAGAAAATATTATGTAAAATGAATCATTTCCACTATGTTGCCAACAGGCTGTATAGTCAGTATGAATTACATGACCAACAGACAATTCACAGACTTCCAAAGCCAAATGTTTAACTGAAATCTTCATTTAAAATGTTTCTTGTCAGGATGGGAATGATATTAGGTTGAAGGTCATGGGCTCTTGACAAGCTCTTTCAGTTGAACCGGGAAGTAGGTGAAAGGTGGGATGGGGGGATGGGGGCGTCAGCAATCATTGACAGATCCTCCAAAAGGCATCCAACTTTGTCTTTGAACTGACAAGGAGACCATTACATCAGCCATACATGCACTGCACACCTGTATTTTTACATTAAGAACTAATGACACACACACACACACACACACACAGCTTGTGTAAATAGGTCATGCTGTTATTGATGTTTTTTGCTAATGGTGTCTAGGATGAGTTCCTTCCCTGTTTGTCTTTCAGTGGTTGGACTGTATAATGTCCCTGCTGCTTGTTGCCATTGTTACTCTTGTCAGTTGAGGATACTGAGAAAGATATAAACTCTGTAATGGTTCCCTTCGTGTTTATAATTGGAGGCAAAAGAGTAATGCAGTGTATAAAATATTAGGGCCTCTTGTATTCCCATAAAATTATAAGTAAGTGATTCCAAGTGCCAGTTGTGATCATTTACATTTCAAGTGAATGTGAAAGGGGGCTACTTCAGAGTCAGTTTTCAGTTCCGCTGTTGCTCGTATTCACAGTGACATAACAGTTTCATTATTACTGTAACAGTAAGTTATAATTCCTGGATCAGTAACATTACCAGCAACGACCAAAAAAAAAAGCTGAGACATGGATTGTGCAGATGGGTGTGTACATAATTATCAAATTAATTAATTTGATTGATTTCTGCTTCTGGACAGATGTTATTTAATATATAAATATTTAATTATATTAAATGATAATAATTTGATGATGCCCATGGGGAAAATTAAATGATGCAACAGAAAGTTGTGATAGGATAAATCGAAGAAAAATACAATTATGCAAGAAGAAAACAAAAGTGTTGTACAATCATGCAAAGAAGAAAATGTGCAGATGAAGTAGCAGTTACAGGAAGTAAAAAATAGTAACAGTGATATCAGAGGTAGTATTTTTTTAGTGCATAATAAAAAGGTGAAAATAAGTCAACTATGTTCATAGGACAAGTTCTTATGATTTTTTATATCCAAAAAATCTTCTAACAGTGTGCAGCATGACATTTAAGTTTAAGTAACACAAGGTTCCTCTGCTCGGTTTTGCATTGGATGCAGAGTATTCCATATCAGTTACCTTCTTGCATATCTCCACAAGCTAGTAGTTTTGAACTATAAGGGAGATAGCAAGAGCTTCTTTGCATTTGCATCTCATCCATGAGGACTTCACTTCCATCAGTTCTTTTCAAATTCTGTTTGCATGGTGGTTGCTGGTGTAAATAGTGTATTTATAGCAATTGCACCACAAATGAAATGCCATTGAGCTCCACTATACTAAGATCTGCACTCTACAAAGCAGAAAGATGAACTGATAGAATGTTTCTGAAGCCTTTCACTGTGCAGTGGAACATTTTCAATATAGTGTGTCTCTTTGGTCTACCTTTTCATATCAGTGGTGTAAACTTTCCTGCTGTGGCTGCCTGCTGACTGTCTGCTTCCATTGCTCTCCATCACACAGCAATTTCCTCTGTCTGTCATGTTTTTCTCTGCTCAGCGAACGCACACACAGTTTCTGTAATGACTCCTCCATGACTTGCTTTCTTTTCCATGCCAGTTTGTCACATTTCATCCCCCCCTCAGACTGCATCTCATTTTCCACCTGTCACATTGTTCTTCTCTGTCATATCCATTTTGTTTTGCTCCCAGTGCATCAAAACTCTCTGTCACATGGGAATTCACAGGTTCTTACAAAGTCTGATGGTATTGAAACATCATATGTTGAGCAGAATACAGTTACCATGCAACTACTACTCATAGTCCTATCTAGTGAGGTGAATATGTGAAGTAAAGCGTGAATACGCTAGCCAGCTGGGACATGCTAGTGCTAGTCGATCACAACAGGTCACTAAGCTTTTTTCTATTTTTTCCATAGGCCTACTGTGCATTTCTCCTCCACCTGGCATTTTATATAATATATATAAACCTTTATTTAAACAGGAAAGTCCCATTGTCCCAGTCTCTTTTACAAGGGAGTCCTGTCTATAACCATTGGTGAAAACCTGGGTTAAACATTAGGCGGACGAAAAATGGGTAATGTTTGATGACATCATGTTGTGACGAGACTCTGTATGTGCCCCCCAATCCTTAACCAACCCACATCCCCGAATCTTTTTCCCACACACATTGTGATACCCACAAGATTGAAGAGACACACACACACCATTCTGAGCAGTCTAAGTCCATTAATCAGATTAACATGCCGGTGTTCGGTCATTCTGTCTCATCCACTGGCTTCTGTCCAGTCTGGACACATGGACATCATCAGCTAATTAAACACGTTCACGTGGTGTTGAACGGTTGGCCCAGAGACATGTCACAATCAACCTTTTTAAGTGGTAAATTAAATGTTATGGAAAAATGCAAACTAGTGAACTGTGGAGGAACATGTGATGTGGCTATGAGTTAACTGTTATACTGTGTACTTGTGTAAATGTAACACTATGCTACTACATCAGAGGAGTACAATTTTAAAGGTGTTTTTTAAATTGATTAAGCTTGACCTTGTCTAGCCCAAGCACCTGTAACAAAACAGGAGAATCAGAGCTATATAAGCACTTTTCACATTTTAACTTGAAATATTAGAAAAATGATGGCTCCATTTTATTCAAGTAAGCCACAACAATGTGATGCTAGAGCCACACTGCCTGTGTGAGCAGCGTGTGTGTCGCAGAAACTCTTTACTTTTCATGTTAACTGGTTAGAGCAGCTGCACAGCCTGTGTGAGCAGTGTAGCTCATGCGCTGCCGCAGCAACGCTTCATCTAGATAGTTGGCCTCTTGCCTTCTTATTTCCCATGTGACACGAGCAGTTCTCAGCAAACATAGACCGTGAAAATGATCTGTTAATAGTCATCTGGCAACATTACACCTTTCACTACAATTTCAATGTCTTAATCTGTTAGAAAATATCACAGACATGAAAAAATAGAAAACAACAACTCCTGTATCTGTTTCACATTTAAAACCCTCTTTCTGTCAACAGATTTCCTTTATTTGTGAACAAATCTTTTATTGTATTTATCCAAGGCAAATTCAATGAAGAAAGATAGGGCTGGCAGTAGTAGCACTGCAGCAGCAGCTCTGTCAGTGTGGATGCCACGTGTGCGAGCCACAGCAGTTCAGCGAGGTAGCTGTCATGCACAGATAGAGCTAAGCAGTATGACACTAGCGTGACAGTGAGCCAGCATGCACAAGGACCCTACCAGGACCCTTAAGCTTAAACATGGAATGGAATTTAGCCATCATTCATTTTACTATTTACACCTGTGCATTTTCTTCTGTGACATGTCGTGCACATCCCATGCCAGTTTGTGTCTGGGTCTGTTTGTGAGGAAGTCCAGTATCCAGTTGCTGAGTGTTGTATTTAACCCCAGAGTGCTGAGTTTGCTGATCATTTTCATGGAGATTGTGTTGAAAGCTGAGCTGAAATCCACAAACAGCAGTCTGATGAAGGTTTTGTACATGTATCAGTGAATTAAAGGTTCAGTGTGTAAGTTTTAGTGGCATCTAGTGGTGAGGGCTGAGAATTGCAACCAGCGGCTCACAGTGTATTCACGTGCACTTCTGATGGTGCCATTTCCCAAGTTCTTTCGACTTCAGTGTGTATTCTTGTGCTCTTAGTTCGAAATGTGGATTCAGCGTGGACGCTACTACAAAGATGTGTTGGATTAGCATTATCAGAGCATATAAACAACACAGAAATCTAGTTCACTATACATGGACAGCAAACTAACCATTATAAACATATTACAAATTACATGTTTGCAAAATATCAAAGTTCTGTATACTTCTTGAGGTCCCATGTACACTTCATTTTTCTTTTGCAATAAATATTTGAGGAAAAAGACATTCTGATTAGTCTGACACCACGTGAATGCACTGCCACTCCCCGCTTCTTCATACGTATTCAACATAGTGATGAAACGCGCTAGAGCACTTTGTCCATTTAGGCTACTGTAGAAACATGGCAGCGCAACATGGCAACCTCCATCTAAAGGGACCTGCGGTGTATGCAGATAGAAATGGCTCATTCTAAGGTAAGAGAAACATAATGGTTCATCATTTAAGGTCTTTATACACCACTGAAAACATGTGGATATTATAGTGCCTTTCTGTCAATAGATCCTCCTAAATATTACACACTGCACCTTTAAAGAATTTAAGCACAATAATGTCAGGCTTAGTTATTGTCTCCTTTTTGGTGGCTAGCCTAGCCTAGACAGATAGTATTTGGTGAACTATCTAGCATAGAGTTTCAGTTCCCCTCTGAAACCTTTGCCTCATTGCTCCATGTTACGATGTAAATGAAATGTGAGTGGAGTTTACTCACTAAATTAATAGTTATCTACGGTTGAGCTGAGCTAGCAAAATAACATAACAATTATGAGTTTACACAGCAACTCCGGAAGAGGACTTTAACTGACCTTAGACATGTTAGGTTTTGTGCTGTTGTTTTTCCTGTGTTTATTTGACATTGTCATGGTTTGGAGTTTGGTAGTCTAGTTTATTTTGTTAATTCGCTTTAAGTAACGGTCTTGTCTCTTATCGTGTATCGTTCGTTAGTTCTGTGTCTCAGTTCATGTCTTAGTGTTTTCTCCAGTCTGTTTCCCCTGTTGTAGTTTTGGTATATCACTGATCTGTCTGCTTATGTTCTGGTTCAGTCACTTATTCTCTGTTTCTTCCTGGTTATTATTAGTTTTCCCTATGGCCTTATTGGTGTCTGTCTGTTTTCCCCTGCTGTCTCTCTGCTTGCCTGTGTCTCATTAGTCCTGATCCCCCTCGTGTGTGTGTGTGTGTGTGTGTGTGTGTGTGTGTGTGTGTGTGTGTGTGTGTGTGTGTGTGTGTGTGTGTGTGTGTGTGTGTGTGTGTGTGTGTGTGTGTGTGTGTGTGTGTGTGTGTGTGTGTGTGTGTGTGTGTGTGTGTATGTGTATGTGTATATATGCCTGCTCTTGTCTTCAGTCTTTGTCACGTCCTTGTATTGTCTGCATTGTATGTTGAATGTACCGTCTTGTCCCTACGCCTTTTTGGATTTTGCCCTTAGTTCGTATCTTGTTCTAGTTTTTGGATTTCTCCCGTTGGATTATGTTTGGTTTTGGAGTATTTTCTGTTTGGACAACTGCTGCTGAGCTCCCAGCACAAGCCTGCATTTTGGTGTTAATAAATCCTCATTTGAACTGTATCCTCCTCGCCTGAGTCTGCATTTCGTTCCACACATCTCTGCTCTCTGACTGCACTCAGCCATTTCACATGACAAGACACATATTACTACTATTTAGCTTCTGTACTGTTTTTGTTAAATTGTTATACTCCTCTCCACTGGTTGCTTGTTATTCTGGTGATTAAAGACAGGACAATTAGTGGGTCCCCTAGCAGGAATATAGCAGAATGAACTCACAGATTTATTGCTCTGGATGGTGGTAATGATTTCTCCTCAGTGAGTGCAACTGTGGTTGAAAACCAGATTGTTTCTTTACAAAGGAGACAATTAAAAAAAACATTTTTTAGATATTTTAACTACATTGATTATGTTGTTGAAATGGAATAGACATAAACACCATAGTAAGGAATTTTTTTGTTCCTCTTTGTAAACCTGAGGACCCGCCACATGCCTAAAATTCCTAAGATTTTTGTTTGTCATATAAAATTCACCGTTGACAGTGCAGAATGTGGCATCTGAGCACAGTTGGAGGGTTTGTGAGTTCCTGTATAATCTTGGAGTTGCCAGTCAGCATTGCATTAAGGAGATTAGGGCCTTGGCTTTGTTTTGGGCCTGTGGTTGTTTGGAGTAGCTCTGAGTAGAGCCAGAAGGAGGACAAAACTCTCTCTCGCTCTCTCTGAGTGTTTTAATAAGGCTGGTTATAAGCCATGTTGTTCCAGCAACTGAAACACTGTGGGAGACAAGTGGGTCCCCAGTTCCCATGGGAGATGAGAGAAAGACAGAGAGAGAGAAAAGAAAGATAATGAGAAAGAAAACTGAAAAGCCTCTATATGTTGTTACTGGAAGATTAAAATATTTCAGCTACACATGAAAAAATCAATACATCTCTAACCAGACATGCAAGTGATAATGCACAGTTAGCCTTTGGGGGAAATGAGCAACACCATAGGATAACATTTAGCGTTACTGTGTAGCTGCTCCCACTTTCAAGGCAAAATTCATTTATTACAATTAGTCGATTGTAGATGACGATTTACTGTAACTCATAACCCCTTTAAGTCAATTCAAATTTATTTATCACAACAGAAGTTATCTCAGGGAATTTGTTTCATAGAGCAGGTTTAGACGGTGCTCTTTAAACTTCTGAATCTTGTGAGCGGTTATTTAAGATACACAATAAAACATAATTCTGCAGTCGGGCCTACTTTTAGCCTGAAATGTATCAAGAAACAAATCTGGGACATTGTCAAAGCTTCCTTTTTTAAGAAGTTTTTTGATAGGGCTGTCATTGATCTTTTCTGTAGCTAAGACTTATGAGAGCCCAGGGTGTACTGCTATCCACCTAGGTGAAGGAAAGTTTGAGGTTGGTGTCCAAGTAAAGTAGTAAAATGTCACAGCCTATTGAAGGAACACTTGCAAATGGCTCGAGCCTCACCAGACCACTTTTAGCAAAGTGGAAATAATGGGCTGGCTTTGCATCTCTGAGCCGACATACTGATGATGCCTGAATATTAGCCCTTGTCTGCAGATGCCTGTAGCTGAATGAATGCGGACATCTGTTAAGATTCAAATTCTGGGTAATTAAACACTTGAAACTTTCAAAAAGGCAGACTTTATATCCCCTCCTGTTAGCTGTCACCAGACATATTGCTCTTTTATTAGATTTATTCCCCTTCTTTCTGGCAACTCAGACGTACTTAAAACTGAAATTGACGAGAAGAAGCAAAGATGGAGAAAAAAGTGTGAGAGAAAAAAGGAAAATCGATATTATCAAGCAGACCAAAGAGGTATTTAGAGAATGATTGATGGAGAGAATCTTAGAGGAAGAAAGAGACAACAAAAATGTCACATTACAACTGGGTTTTCAGTGGAGTGTGAAGTGTGTTGTTCACTGTGCAGTCGTCTTTATAATGAACCCAGATTAGCCCTATTTATCCCCTGCTGCCCCTCAGCATGTGTGTAACAGAATACAGAATATTGTGCCTGTACAAAGGCAGTCATTCACACACTCACATGCAAAAGATGAAGCACACATACATGTATACACACATTCGTTCTGAGCCAACAAGTGCAGAGGAAGTCTTAGCCTGAGGCGATAGCTTTTTAAAAGGAGGCAAATAGCAGAGTGAAATCAGAATGATTTGCTCGTGGAGCCTGATGAACAGCTACTCTTATTCTACTCTTTCATCTGCCTCACTCTCTCACTCACTTTCTCCCTGTTTCACTCCATTCACCTTTCCTCTGTCACTGAATACATTTGGGCTAATTATCTGCTGCTGCTGATTGAAGCTCTAACAGGCTTCTCAGCAGTGCTGCTGCTTAGGGAAAGAGTCGCTCCACTGCTAAATATCCACTGCACATACGCTACCTGTACAATGCGCACAGCTATGGCCTAGGAAATGTAATGCATATAACTAGCTTTTAACTGTGATTTGATTAACTTCTTAATTTCTTATTTTGTTGTGTATCTGTTTCCCACCTCTTTAGGCTGTAACTTATAATGCTGTAACATGTGCAGTTCCCCTCTGGGGGATCAATACATTTGTATCTTACCCTACTGATAAAAATCCTTATCATAGTACTGTATTGACCAAAATAGCATGATCACAGATAGTCAGACTGACCTGCAATGGACACAGTATATAACATTCCAAAAATGATATTATTTATCTGAATTGCTGATTTTGTTTGGCAACTTGGAGGCAGTCAAGTTGTGAACACAACACTGACATATCATCATCACCTTTTAAGTTGAAATGGCAAACAGTTGCTTATTTATCTACCCAACAAATATGGAGTAACATTATCATTATTTTGAAGTCGTGTTTTCTATCTGCCTGGCAAATGTAACTTCAATAGTCACTCTTTTAGCTCTGTTTTCTCTAGGTAACTTCTTAGAGACATATCTGGCTTTTTGGCTCCACCAACTTTGTATGTCTGTTGTTTAGTGCTGAGCAGGTAGTGTACAATGTGTTCATAGAGTTTTTTTTCTGAAAACAGCTGCCTGCTGTGGCTGAAAACAATGAGAGCAGTGAGAGCGAACCAGAACAGTAAAGCTACAGGTTGGCAGCTAAACAATGAGCTGAAACTTACTGTAAACCTTCATAAAGCCGAGGGCAGCAACAGATGTGTGTGATAATTGTCTGTAGGTTCATCATTACGAGCAACCCCTTTCACAACATCACATTATTTTCACATTGTCATTTGATACATTATTATTTAAAATATAATTAAAAATGCAAATAAAATGAGTCACCATGTCAACTATGTGAAAAATTTTATTCTTTCCTCAACAACAAAGTGGTTCTGCTTCAAACCAGCAGGAAAACTGATCTGTGTTCATTTTCATGCAGCCTTATTGAGTGAAAACATCATAAATCACTTTAAAAAACACTTGGATGGAAACTAAGCCATTGAATGTGTTGTTCTGAAGAAATAAAGTCTCCATTACTCTCAGAAAACCAAACCATAGTTTCCATAGTTTGTAATATGAATGTTCCATAAAAAGAGAGCAGGAGTGTCAAAGCTGTTTTCTGTGTATCAATGGGTCACATTGTATTTTACTCAGTGTCTCTTTTGAGTCGGGCAGTCAGGGTTTGTTGAGGCAGAGAGACAGACAGATGGATGATAACTGTTATCCCTGAAAACATTCTTATCTTTTTTCTAGTTCAGTTCAGTTCAGTGCGCTTTATTGGCATGAATGTTTCATTTAAAGAGGTCATATTATGCTAATTTTCAGGTTCAGAACAGTACCAGAACAGGTTTACATGTTTTCATTTATTAAAAAAAACACACTATTAGCTATGGAATGATACATCTTGCCTCTACATGATCTTTGTTGGGCTTTGCACATGCGCAGTTCCTAGTTAAGGACCACTAGCCAATCAGAAGCAGAGAAGGTCGGGTCAGCGAGAAGCCGGTAAACAAGGCTTTGGTTCAGCTGTATATCCCCTTACCAGTTTAGCAACATGGACTGGAGCAATAGTTTCAGAGTGGTGAGTTATTAATCTGTAACAAAAGTATCTTTATCCATAAAGTTTTAACTGAGCTCTGTCTCTACATCACAGTACCAACTTTACGTACATTGAGTGTCTGGTAGGTAGAGAGGAGGCAACAGGCGGATGTCACTGTGTGCTGCAGCTCAGTGTGTTTTTCCACCTGTGTTTTTGAGGGTGTGTCTGACTAGCCATAGGCGATTATTATGACATGTTTTGCTGGTATGTCACAAAGATCAGAGATAAAAGGCTGGACAACAAACGAGCGGTTTTCAGGCAGTTCAGCGCAGAGTTTTTTGTGGGAGATGGGAACTCCCTTTGGGCTGGACTTTGGTATAAAAGTATATAACTCAATAAAAGGAGAGGGGAAAAGCCAAAAAGCATAATATGACCTCTTAAAACAATGTTACCATGGTGCAAGAGTCCCTCGCTGTCCCTCAGGCTGAGACACAGGGACACATACTTGGCGGCAAGGTTTGCTGTATGTCCTCCTCCTAGGATTATTCTTAATTTATTGTTATCATCGTTATAAGTTCTTTAAATTGTATGGTATTGATAGATGGAATTTCTCAATTTCTGTCATCCTGCCTCTTAATCTCTGTCTCTCACACATGAACACACACACACACACACACACACACACACACACACACAGTCAAAGCAATGATGTGCGAATATACACCAATCAGCCACAACATTATGACCACTGACAGGTGATGTGAATAACACTGATTATCTCGTTACCATGGCACCATATATTAGGCAGCGAGTGAACATTTTGTCCTCAAAGTTGATGGTTAGAATCAGGAAAATGGGCAAGTGTAAAGATTTTATTGGTTTTGACAAGAGCCAAATTGTAACGGCTAGACGACTGAGCTAATAGCACATGTCGCATCAATGGGGTAAATACCTAGGGAAAGAAGTAAGAGTTAACAAAAATACATGTCAATACATGATAATTGTAAGGGGATAGAAGAAGAAGAGCACAGGAAGTGCATGTTAGAGGTGTTATAAGAGAAAGTGTTCTCGGAAGAGAAGTTTTCAAGAAGTTTCCTTTCCTGAAGTTAGAGAGGGACGCCCCTGCTCTGTTGGCATGTGGAGCTTGTTCCACCACTGTGGTGTTACAGATGAGAACAGACATGACTGGGATTGCTTTGTGTGTAGAGATGGCAGAGCCAAACTATTATGGAGTTAAGGTAGATGGGTGCAGACCCAGGAGCTCTTAAAATCAGACTGATATGGATCCAGGAGGTCATTCCGTGAGAAGAATTGAGACCTGTTTGAAGACTGCCCATTTGATAACTTTGCATAAAAATGGTAGAAGTGAATCTGGCCGATAGTTCTCAACTTGAGTAGGATTGAGGGAGGGCTTTTTGAGCAAGGGTTTAACCTGAGACCTTTTGAATGTGGTCGGGAATGTTCCCGAAGCCAGAGAAGTATTGGATCTTAGTAACCTGCTGTCCCTCCCCTACTGCCCTCTGTTTCTTGTGTTGTGTGCCAGAAAAATTAATCTTCACAAGGATGTCGCCAAATGTGGCAACATGCCTCATCTGGCGGTAGCAACCGTGTGAATTTCCATTTGTTGGAAATTAAGAGCCCAGTCCCACCCCCCTCCCAGACTGATTGCACCCAGCTGAGACCACCCTCCAAATTACCAAGACAAAAGGTTGGTTTCAGTGGGTGGGACACACACCCAGTTGTTTGAGCTCAGCTGATTCTAGTAGAGTGCTCAGTAAAGTGCAAAGAGACAGCACATCAAGAGTAAGAAAATAGAGTAAAGTAATACCTCACTGCTGCAAACTCTTACTTGCCCAGTGGTGTTTGTTCTGTGTTTAAGAGTGCAACAGAAGTACAAGTACTCTGTAACAAACAGCTGTATTTGTTGAAATGTAAGTAGTTTTATTCATTGTACATTATCAGCCCCAGTGCCATTGTTCTTTAGTCTGGATTTGCTACACCAAAAAGAATTTGACAGCTGAATCAGATGATTGTGAGTCAGTTTAGTTAATGTTAGTGATAAATGCTAAAGTAGTTGCCTTTACATCCAAAGGTGTCTTTGAGGGTGAACTGATGAATGGCAACCATCTGTTATCACTGTTCACTGTAGACATTAACAATGAACTTCAGGATGAAAACACAGCTAGTTTTTACTGGTTAAGTGCAGTAAAGTTAACTTTTAATTGACTCCACTACCACACAAAGAACATGGTTTAATAAGAATGATGTTTAACAAAAGCATACATTTTGGCTTAATAACTGTCAAGAATTTGTCTGGTTGATAGTCTCCATTTATAGTTTAAGCCTATATTGCATTTTACACAGCATAAATTAGCCTATCAGCTAGCGGACTTCTCCTCTCCTCATAGCATAACGATTTACATGTATTATTTTCTATGTCTTACTCACCGCTGATTCAGTTACTGCATCTCCCAACACAAAACCATGGGTGACATCGCGCTGATGAACAAACCGCCCGGAGCTTCTACCCGTTGCAGATTTCTTTCCACATCCATGCACCGCTTGGATGGAGACAATTAGCCCATCCAGGGAGCCGTGTTTCCTGAAAACGTATCCTGTCAATCCCTCTATCCAGTAAATACGACTTGTGATTGGACTTTACTTCAGCAGACAGCCAAGTATTGGCCAAGAGCAGAATACCCTGACTCGTCAGTTGCAAAGCTTCATTTTCGAGTTTCAGAGAAGAGCTGCGTGACAACACAGCCACAAATCACGTGAGTTGCAAGCTTGCAACTGTGTGGCCGTATCTCTGCAAAGTGAAAACAGTCTGCAATACGAGTGCGAGTGTAATGTAATAAAGTTTGGCTATTTTGAACCTCAATTTTTTCAGTTTTAAAACTTTTCACATATTTGCACACCTGTTTTCAGATCACCATTTTCAAGGTTTCAAACCTGGAAAACAAACAAATTCACTGGGAGAACAGTGACAAATTTGAAACACATAAAAAGAACCTGCAGTTCTGAAGAAGGAAAACTCAAAAACATAATGTTTGCAGCCTGCAAATCTTAGTTTAGTTTTCGTAAGATTGAGTGAACACTTAGTTTCAGCCTTTAAGAACTTTATTTTCAGTTTTGAAACATGGCAGGATATTTATCCCATACATCCCATCAGTCCCTCCATCTCACTGCTCCCCTCCCCTTCATGTCTCGATCAATAAAGTCCTGTACTGAGGCAAAAATAATAATAATTTTCCCGTTGAGAAAAATATTTAATGATTTGTTGTTTGTTTGACTCTGTGTGTGAGAGATAAAGAGAAAATAGGAGGACAAGTGTAGGTCTATATTTGTGTACACTTGAATTAACATTTCCCTCTCCTCTTCCTCCTCTCAGGGCTCTGGTGTTTATTGCCCATGGAGCTGGGGAGCACTGCGGGCCGTACGATGAGATTGCACAGAGACTAAAGGAACTGTCCCTGCTGGTATTTGCACACGACCACAGTGAGTCACAAACACACACATTACATTAATGCATGCATACATTTACACCTACACTCACGGTTACTGTCTCATCTTCCCCCTCTCTGTCTGATAACAGTCCTTGTTCTTTTTTAAGTGAACGAAGCCTGTTAGGGAAAATTAATTGGTGGTACATTGGTCTTATTGTTCAGCCTCAGTGACTCTTTGTGTGTGTGTGTGTGTGTGTGTGCGCGTGTGCGTGTGTGTGATTGTAAGTGTGTAGGTGGTGTGCTTTTAGTGCATTGTCATGGAAAACTTCACAAGTGTTGGTTTGCCAAGTGTGCATGAAACTACTCCAGTTTCAGTGAAACTGTCGTGCTGACCTCTCAGCACTGGCTGTACCAGACAGACCAGTCACACAGTGGTGACTGGTCTGTCTGGTTCTGTGGATTAGGATTTTAACTGTCTTTGCCAGAGTGAATAACCTATTGTAGGTAAAGGTTTAGCATCTTATTCAATGAAACTCAAGATTCTTTGTAAGCTGCAATATCATGCAGTGTCTCAATGGGCTCACACAGCAGACTCAGCCCAAGATCTGTTAGATACATCCAGAAGCAAGTGATAGAGATCCACCTTCAGTGGAGGGCAATGAAGAAAAATCTAAGTGGGAAGCTGAAAGTTAGTATAATTCCAAAACACAACAAAAAGGATCATTTCTACCGTCTGTGCATCCACTGATTTCAGTACAGGTTTATATTTAAATGATCACAATGAACATATATCCAGACTGAAATCTCTACGAATATTGGATGGATTGCCATGTGATTTGGTATAGATATTTGTTCCCCAGAGACTGAATCCTGCTGACTTTGGTGATCCCTTGATTTTAATTCATCATTGGTTTGACAATCAAATTATTCCTATCAGCATCAGCTGTGCTCTGTGTTTAGTAATAATTAACATGCAAGATTTAAGCCCATCTGCTAAACATCAGCATGTTAATTTGGGCATTGTGAGCATGTAAGCATGTTAGCATTTAGCATGATATTATCATTTAGCTAAAAGAATTAGTACAGCCTCAAAGAGCCTCCAGCATGGCTGTAGACCTTTAGTCAAGATTTTGTGTAAAAATGTTTCTCAGGTTGCACAAGGTCTGTTTATCAGTAATTAACAAAACCTGCTCACTATTTCCCAACAACATCAAATTCAAAAAGAAGGATTAGCTAGAAACAGAAAGGTAAAGATAAAGAAGTTTTAGCTCAGTAATAAAAAGTAATTAGGTAATGTCATCTTGTGGCAGTCTGTAGGTATTTGCTGCTATTTTAATTGTTCGTTTTACTCTTTTACCTTCATTGAAGAGATTTTTTCATTAAAATACTTTCTCCAAGGGGATATTTTATTTTCATTTATTATGTTGGGAATTGGGCCTCAGTCACCTTTCTCCTGAGGCCTGGGGAATCAGGACCACCACAATCTTTCAATACTACCACCAAGGTGCTCGTAAGGCAGTTTCTTACCCAGCTCAGCTGTACTATGGGGTTGTACTGAGCAGGTCTTAGAGGAAAATGTGAATTCAGTTGACTGTGCAGCAGAGCCTTGCCGTACAACAGCAGCATGTGTGTTCAGTAAACTCTTCCAGAGACAAACAGCAGCTAGAGACACCTGATGAAAAGACAAAGAAATAGTCTCAGTTGTAAGTGTGGAAAAAACTAGGAGTAGAAATCTCAAAGAGCTGGCAGAGATAATAAAAAGGATAGAGTGAATCATTAGGGTTACTGAGGCTGCTCACACAGCAGCAGGTTGTTCAGTGACTTGCAATAAAATGTTACTGGAACAAGTCCCTGTAGACACGTCTCTCTCTCTCTCTCACATGCACACACATGAGGCTGCTGTGATGGTAGAGTGGGTGGTCCGCTAATCAGGAAGTCGGTGGTTCATTCCTCAGCATTCTGCAGTCCATACAGTCCATTTACCATTTATACTCACACCCACAACCATCTTGTGCAGCTCCTGATAGAGTTCAGCAGTCTCTCATGCATTTCCTTCTATTTATAGGACTTTTAAGTCTTTTTATTCTCAGCCTACACAGACTTGAGGTTTCCTCCATCTGGCACACACTGCATCTATTTACCAGAGAACAACCTCCAAATTTTGGCATAATGGCTGGTTAAACTAAAAATTTAAGAGCAAAATACAAAATGTATAGCTGACACACAAATCATTTAGCCTTTTGTGGAATGTGGATGCACAAATGTATGCATATCACTTATTGTTCCTGTCTACAGATAACAGAGCAGTAGACAGGAACAGCCTAATCATGTTTGTTTTCTCAGTACCTTTTTATAGAACATTAACACAATTTGAGTAGCTTCCCTTTAAAGGTCATTATCAGGAAAAACATGTGTGTTTATTTCAAACATTAAATGTCAGCTAGGTAGAAGTGATCAATTGCACACCATGAAACAGCCATTATCTGTACCACTACAAACAGCAAGTACTTAACACATCGTCTCACAACTGGTGCAGCTTTTTCTTTTAGGGTTAATTAGTCTAAAGCATCTTTTTAGAACCCAAAACAATTAATTGATTAATCAATAAGTCAAACTACAGTTAATTAATCTACAATTTTGTAATCGATTAATTTAATAAATTTATTGTGGTATATACCATAAGACAAGGGAGACGGTTCTACATGGCGGGGTTACTTAACATGTGTTTCCACAGTTCACAGGATAGCCCAGCATCCCTTGCACAGACTGGAGTTTCCAAAATACCAAACTCAAATGTTTAATACATCACAAGCAAAAATGGCAAACATTTTCTGGGTTCAGTCTCTCTAATAAAAAGTCCCACTATTTAGCATTCATAAGCAGTATACAAACATTTAATAAATGGTTTATAACAAAGTATAATGTAGATGTATCTATAAAGACCTTTTAAAATTTTGTAAAACAGTATTTGTTTATATAATATTTTATATTATTATAACTTACTATTTTTAAAAGGGGCTATATGTAGTTTCAATGAAATTAATTATTAATAAATCAAATTATCAGTGCCTTAATGTCAATGGGCTCAAAACTCACTTAGAAATGAAGCACAGGCCTTTTCTTTGTTGCTTGCATCAGCCACTATTCTGCTTTTAATGTGAGGACACGGGGTTGGATTCAGCTCTGCGCACGTTTTTAAACTGTGTGTCATAGACTGTATAAGGTAAACCAGATTTTAAGTGGCCAGAAAGACAGCAGAACGTACAGGTGTCGTGCCGAAAAGTGATCGCTGAAAACTGATTGCTGTCCGCCAGAGCACGCGCAAAATGTTAAAGCTGTATCACCCAGTCTCTTTACGACTGCAGCTGCTTTTAACTGGATCAAACAAACTTGACTGAAACAGACTCAACTGGATGAACAGGCTTTATTGAAGGGGGAAAAAGGGTTGAGGGAGAGGCGGACGCCGGGGAAACACGGGCACGGGGAACCAAGGAGACTGAGACAAGGGAGCCAGGGGCACTGGGGACCGAGGAAGTAAGGAGGCATGGGGAGGAGCCGGGAGGACGCCATGGAAGAGGTGGGAGAGGGGAGAGGGCAGGGTGGCGAGCCCAGCTGACGGAACGGAGGTGATTGAACCTGGAGGGGAGACGGACAGAGGGAAAACAGAGTACAGGGAAACAGAAATGACACAGAATACTCAGAGCTTGAGTGGTGAAGTGGCACCGGGTAAGGAGCAACGACAATCAAGCAGAGGTTGACTGGAGAACCAGGGTAGAAGTACTGTCAGAGATGAGGCTGATTGCTGTCAGGTGTGGCAGGCAGAGGAGGTGGCTGACGAGGCGCAGGTGCGGGTCATTGGCTGGGCTCAGGAGCGGAGGGAGAGAGAGAGGGAGAGCACACGTAGGGGAGGAGACACAGGGAGGCAGGCAGAGTACAGGAAAACACAATACCAGGGGAAAACAGAATCACAAGCAAGAAAAGGAGGAATAAACAAGACACTTACCGTCAGCCGGGCTGCCACCACAACACTTATTAATATGAATTACTGCTGAGTTATATATAAAATAAAGACAAGACCTCTTTTGCAATTATCCTTATGACTCTACATTATTTAACTAGCTGTGTACCAACCAATCCAGTCCTTTTTACCTGTTGAAATACCTTTAAATGGCCAAACACACACACACACACACACACACACACACACACCCACACACAGATTGCATTATTCTACTTGCCAGAAAGTAATTGCAGCCTCTACTGATTGACTGAAAGGTAGTTTCTGCCTCAAAATGACTTGATTTCATTCAGAGTTATATTTGACAGATTATAAAAACCGAAATCGTCCCCCTTTTTTATTTCATAATAACATACTGACCACCAAACCAGAAATGTCTCCGATTTTCGTGTCAGAAATCTGGTCACCTTACCATCAGACCAAACAGATTCAGATGATGTCGAGTAAAAACACAGTGAACATTAAAGAAGCTGGAGAAATACAGAGAAAGTCACGTTAGCTTGCCGGCTAACGCGGAGCAGTAACTAACATTATCCAGTGCAAAGTTGTAACATTATCGCTTTCCACATATATATAACTATCCTGTGTACCACTGGTATTATGTCCAATTGTTGATTTAGCCTGCAAAAATTATGTAACGGTAAAAAGCAAATGTGGAGCGATTTGTTTACTAGCCTGTGGTGATGCAGGCAGGGTAGCCAGCTAACGCTACATTAGCTCGGACCTGCCGCTGTTTGCTTCGGAACGTTCAATTTAGATCGGTCGCTGTAACTAACATGACCCACATAATATTCAGTACTGCAAAAAAAAAGCGACAGCAACACAGAGGAAGAGCCATCCACTAACTCTACAGTAAAGTTACAGTCTAACTGTTAGTGTGACACAATCTCATTATAATATTCAATCCAGCTCACTAACCGTTTCCTTATCATCCAACACGTTTAGCCGTGCTGACATTGCTGAGCCTCCGATGAAAGATACACAAATAGTAAAGATAGTTACTGAAAGCAGCAGGCGAGCTAACAACGATGTAGCACATCGGCTAAATGCAGTAAATGTAACGTTATCGTGTAACGAGCATGGATTAGTTCAACCTCAAGCTGATAAAAACATTACTGTAACGTTGCAGTGGGAGTTTAACTGAGTTTCCACCATGTTGTGTGAAGCAGTCCCCCTGCCTGTCTATAGCCGCTCTTACTCTGCCTTTTTTTCGGGAGTACTGTGCCAATATGCCTGTGTCTCGCTGCGCTGAATGAAAGGTACGGAGCTGGTGTTGATCTGCTTCTGAGCTTAGAAGGTTGAAGTAACAGAATCTGAATATGTCTAAGTGACTCCATGCTGGTGTTTCTGCTTTTATTGCAGGATCTCTGTATGAAAGCGGTTGTGTTTTGGATTATGCTCGCTCATGAGTTCAAGCGAGCAGGTATACGAGCACACACCTGGTTACAATCTTAAAAACGCACCACTAGTGTCTGCTGAAAACTACATAATGCCCCTTTAACAATTATCTGTTCATCAACCTCCACTTATGGGTGCCCACAGCAGGAGGTAAAGTTGTTCAGAAATACATTAATACATACAATTGTTTTAAATATTTAGAGATTAAGAAAATTTAAATTATTAGTTAATCAAAAAATAATAATAAAGAGATGTCAATAATGAAAATAATCATTAGTTGCTGCCTAAATTCTGTTACCATATGAGTTATCATCACTACCTGACCCATGGTAACACCTTAATGCATCTATGAGACAATATGATGACTGTTACTCTGATTTTCTCGCCAGTAAAATCAGTTGCCTCCTTCTTCTTATAATCAACTCTGAAATCCAACTAACTTACTACCAAGAACATCTGAAAAAAATATTCATATCAGGAGAACATGTCAATCCCAACTCGTCACAAATGGACATTTGGTCAAGACCCCTTGGTGTCACTGGCTACCCCGTTAGTGCTATTTCAAGTTAACCAAAATAAATGTGCTACATCCGGTTTGGTTAGGTTTAGGCACCACAACTACTTGATTAGGTTTAGGAAGAGATCATGGTTTGGGTTAAAATAAGTATGTTTGTACATAGTAACGTAACTTTAGTTAGTTACATTAATCACATACGTGATGTAGCTTACAAAGCATAACTTGAGTTAAAAACCTGTTTCCTGGGTGAAAGTACGTGTTTGTTTGACCCACCAATCCAGCTCAACCGCATCTCTATGCAGACTTTTTAGCTCTTTACACTACGTCACCTAACATTGACCTGACATATTATGCTTGTAGCACTGGAACATTACCCTTAAGGGGTGCCCAGTGTGTTAAAAGTGACGCCAAGGTGTCTTGACCAAGCATCCATATGTGAGGACTTTTTTGATGATTCGTCCAGTAATACAGCACTGGATCTGTGTTTGTGTCTTTTTGTGTCAGTTGTCTGAATGGTGTGCTCGCGTGTGAATATCTGACTCTGTGTGTTTGTGTGTTTAATCGAGTGTTATACCAAAAGATGTGTATTCAGTGGAGTCTGAGGTGATTGATCCAGCGCGGGAGGGGATATAGTGTGCATCGATCTTTGTATTTTGGAGTGCTCCATCACTCACTGCTGATGTTATTGGACATGGATTTTCATGCTGTGATGATTGCTTCAGTATTAAAGCAGAGAAAAATATATACTGTGAAGACATACTTATGTATACTGCAGTGCACACATATACAGTAGTTAGAAATACACACACACACACACACACACTTAAGATTATAGAGTGAGAGCAGAAGGTGTGAGCTGTACATTGTGAATGTTTAGGAGATCAGTGGTGTTATTGGTTCAATGGTTGCTATGGCAACATGCCTCACCTCTAAGCCAATGCTGCAGAAAGCATGAGGAGAACACACACACACACACACACACACACACACACACACACACACACACACACACACACACACACACACACACACAATATGAATGCATACACTCTCTCTACCCTCTCATCTACCAGTCACATTTCTTTCTCTTCTGTCTTCTTGTCTTTGTCTCTCATCCTCTCACTCGTTCTTCCCTCATGCCTTTGTCTTTTCTCTCCACAACTGGTGTCTTCTTTTCACTTCCTCACTTTTTTGTTTATTTCGTTTCTTTTTCTTCTTCTTCCTTTTTATCCTGTTCTTCTTCCTCTTTCCTAGGGCTTTCCTAGGGCTGGGCAAAGATTTTTTTGGTTCACTTTTGGCTTTGGATAGACTAACTGAGAAAATGATTGTTTTGCTGCATTCTGTTTCGCAATGATATTCTCAATTATAAATAATGTGTAAAATAAATAAATAACCCATCTTAGGATGGGTTAAATTAAAAAAATTCCTGACAGGGATCAATAAAGGATAACTTAAGTTAAATCCAGCGCACCCCTTTTCTTTACAGTGGTGTATTATACTACCCTAAACTCTCAGCCAAGCTGTGGTATGTTTAGTGCAGATCGCTGCAGTCAAGTGAGCCATCGTCATTGTCATGCTAGCTGCTGCAAGGATTTTAATGCTCGTCTATTTGTGCTGTTATGGTACCGGTGCTTGGAGCTGCCAAAAAGCATGATAGTGGCATTTTAAACAGGCCTTTCTCACGTTTTAAATGCAAAATTAAAACGACATTATAATACACATCATATATATACATTTTTATATTATTATTAAGACATTTAGTTTTTGTTTTCATTTGAATGAAATTTCAAGGGAATCCATTGCATTTTTTAAATACATGCATTATGTTTCTAAAGTCAGTGAGTAATTATGTAAAATAATTGTGATCTTAATATTGACCATAATAATCGTGATTATGATTTTTGCTGTAATCAAGCAGCCCCACTCTCGCCCTCACCCAGTTCCTCACTCTTTTATCCTCACTTGACCCGGAAATCGAACCGGTCTGCCATCATGAAGGCTGTTGAGGAGTGAATAAGGATCTGTTGTTATACATTCATGCCAATAAAGCTGATTTGAATTTAATTGATCTCTGAAGACACAGGTAACATGGACCTTTGCAGAAGTCTTTCACCGGAACAAGACACCCCTTTATTGGTTTGGATGATCTGATACTACATCACTACAGTTTTAGCTGAAGTGGTGAGACAGAATGAACTTAAGTTTTAGATTATATAAATTTTATAAATGTTATCAATAAATGTAGATGCAAATAATGATTACATTTTAAAAACACCTTGCTACCATTAGACATGGTTCAGGTGCATTCTATAACACTGCCCTGTTGGTGGTAATTCTGCACCGTCATTAGTATTTGGACAGTGCCTAAATGGACAAATTCAAATTCCAAACATTACAGAACATCAGTAATGGTCATCCCTTTAGATGATGGTGCTGAGAAATGGATGCAAATTTCTCCAACTAAATACAGACAAGACTGAGATAAATACGTTTGGATCACAGAAAGAAAGACAAAATATTGGCTCTAACCTTAACGCCCTGTCTCTCATTACTAAGAGTCAAGCCAGAAACCATGGCGTTATCTGGACTCAGATTTAACTTTCAATTGTCATATCAAATCCGTCACTTCGTCTGCTTACTACCATCTAAAAGACATTGCTAGAATCAAAGGAGTACTGTCCAAGAAAGACCTAGAGAAAGCTTTCAAACACATTTATTTCCTGTAGATTGAATTCCTGCAATGGTGTATTCACAGAGCTTTCAAACAAGGTTCTTAAGCAACTCCAACATCCAGAAAGCAACTGCCAGGGTCCTGAGGAAAACTAGGAAATACAACCACATTACACCAGTTCTAAAATCCTTACACTTGCTACCAGTTAAATATATCTCTGATAAGCTTGTACCATACAAACACAAGAGAACCCTTGGCACATCTGGGACTAGCCTACTGGCTGAGTCATTTTATTTTACTTTAATCTCTAGCCTACTGATTGCCTATACTTTTGCACTTTTTAAAACTTTTTGTAAATATTTTACCTTTGATATGTATATACATTTTGTTTGTTTTTGTACCCTGTCAAGTACATTGGACTGTGTGTCCTGTAGTACGAAGGGAGTTCAACCTACTCAGAGTTAACTCAGGGTTATCAGGCAAACTCAGGTTTAACTAACTCTGACTGCCTACACTGGAGTTAAACTGTACTACGACAGTGGATAAGATGTTGGTTAGTTGAGTCGGTGTTAACTTACTTGGAGTTGGTGCGCTTTCGCATAAAAGGGGTGTGTTCGGCCGTGCAGGCAGAGTTTCTTCGCAACGGCACATGCTCCGTATTTCTCCAGAAGAATGCACGTTGATAGTGTCAGGATATGATGAATGTAAAGACAAGTTAACGACTAAATTTAATATAGCAGCGGCCGACAAAGCCAGGGAGTTTTGTTGGCATCGGATTGAGGAAATTTGTAATTATCTTCACAATGTTCTTGTTGTAGTTCAAATCTGTATTATGTGTTTTATGGGCTTTTATCGGCTTCTTTTATGTGTAATATGGTTAAGATGTAAAAGGTACAACTGTAGCCTAATGGGGGAAAAAAGGAGGTAATAATCCAAGACAAAATTTATTTTCCAAGATAAATCTACAAGTAAACAACTTTAATATTCTCTGAAATTATAGTCACACCTTTATGAGAAAAACTTAACTTTGCAAGGCTGCAACATCACACAAGTCTGCCGTGTAGCCTATTATGCATGCAGTTATTAGACTAGATTAGCAATCGGATTTAGGATTTGAGGAAAAATCCGTGATTTTAGCCCACAATAACTATCATGCACCTTAGAGAGTTTGCTGTGGATTGGTCGTATTCAGAAGAAAACACCAGAGTAATTGTTGATTTTTTGTGACTTTAATTTCAGGGAATTTCCAATTTTTGTTCTTGTAAAATCGGATATTAACCCTCACCCTGGCTCCGTATTTTTTGTACACGTAAAACAGACTATCTAAATATATGAAGACACTGAATTCAATTATTACAGATGGGCTACATCTAAGAAACTGTCCGTAAATAAAGTAAATAACTTCATTTCAGCTGAAGGAACAAATCAGAATGAAATCTGGCTGGAGCCAATCCCAGCTGACATCGGGCGCAAGGCGGGGTACACCCTGGACAGGTCGCCAGTACAAACTAAACATGCTCGGAGCAATTTAGAGATGCAGCGTAAATTGCCATGGCAACAGACCTTGGGTAACATCCACCTTTCGTAGTACGGGTTAACCATGAAGTTACACCTGACGTCACAGAGTTACTCCTGAAGTTACCTGGATAAGCCAGTTACCCTGCTTCTAGGTACAGGCCACTAGTGTATGATTTGTGCTATACAAATAAAGTTGCCTCGCCTTTGTTATGACCTTGGATCATATCTGTCATTTTGCCTTGGGATGACAGTTCTGTTCTTTACGTGTGTGTGTGTGTGTGTGTGTATAATGGTAAACAAGTGAGCACCTGGGATTGGACCATTCGAGTTGATTGCTGCCATTGGGATTGGTCCAATGGATAACAGCACACCTTTTAACCCCCAGCTGACAACAATATGTCTCTTCACTCTGCCACTTCCAACTGTGTGTCAGCCTCTTGCTCTGTGTTTTGTTTTGGGAAAGTAGAGAAACTGCTGTTTGTATGGCTCAGTGATGCGGATTCAGTGACCTTAGTGATGGCTCATTGTAAATAGATTGATCTTTGTAAGTAGGAATCTGTAAATACTGAGCACCCAGTAACGGGTAAAGTAAGAGTGAGAAGCCCTTTTAGTTTTGGAATGTTTTTTCTCCTGTTTTATTGTGTAGGATCCTAGGTGAGAGTTTTGCATCTTTACATTTGTGTTTTTATGTTAATAAAGTTCAGGGCTGTTTAGAGATCTTCTGTTTATTATTTTGGGCGTGGTGTTACTGACGATTGTAGGCAGACCCAAGAGCGGACACAGATCACAACAGGTGGTAGTAAAAGTAACAGACTTATTGCAAAAGGTGAAGTTGATGAACTGGTTGTTAAGGCAGGGGTTAGGTGGCAGGCAGGCAGGTTGTTTGCGAGATTCAGCTAGTGATAGCGGTGATGAAGAAGACAGCATGGCGATATCTGGGGTGTACGCAAGAATGCTGGTACACAGGAAAAAACACATTAGAACAAGTCACGGGAAGTATAGCTTCTACTAGTATGTAGACACTGGAGTATAAGAGACCGAGAGCACTGCACCACATAGGGTTTGCAACAATCTGGCGACAAGCAGTAGAAATCCAGGAGTATTTAACTACGTGGATGAAGACGTGATTGTCATCAGCTGTGCTGCTCCGCCAGGTGCCTGGAATGAAGCCACGCACTTCCACTTATACACCAGACGAGGAGGAACAAGGGAAAACACAGAAAAATCCCAGAGCCGCTGACTGTGACACATGGCTCATTTCTGAAGACAAATAAAACTGCTACTTTGTCATTTTGACGCGTTCTTTTGAATTGGCCTTACTTGGCAGTGGGAAGACTGGGGGGGACGTGCCTCTTGTTATGTCTAGTTTAACCCTAAATTAGGGACACCTTGCCTTTGTTGCAACAAATCATTTAGGCTAGTTAACGTCCAGCAGACATTGCATTGTGCTGCAATAGTGCATCATGCATTGGTATTTATCCTAGCTCTTATCAGACAGTATCATTGACAAATAGTTAAATTTAGTTGCCAAGGTATCAGAAGATTAATTGCCTATTGTCTTATGAGTAAATGTGTAAAAGTAACTCAGACATAATAAGAAACACATGACAAATCCAAACAAAATAGTCCAGCTAAGAACTCTTCCCATCTCTTTTATTTGGCTTACTAGTTTAATAAAATCTAGTTGTTTTCTGGGGGAAATTATCCTGTAGGATCTTTGTACATTGTGTTTTTCTCCTTAATTCACTTTTCAATCAATTTTACTGCCTCAGTGTTTAGTTTGAGTCTTGCCCATTTCCTATTTTATTTTGGTAATTGTGTGTCTGGTGTCCTTGTCGTGCTTTGTTTGTTGTCTGGCATGATTCCTAATGTGTTTCATCTGTTCGTTCACCCCACCAGCTTGTGTGCGTGTGTGTGCGTGTGTGTTGGTATTTATAGTCTTCATTTCCTTTAACTCTTTGCCAGATCATTTTCGTTCATGTCATGTGTCGTTCGTGTCCTGTACATCTGCCAGAACCCATGCCTGTTTGTTTGTTGTCTATGATTTTATATTCATATTCTTCACCTGCCGGTCATTTTGGATGATTGTTGTTTCTTTTGTCAATGGATTTTGGACATTTACGTTAAACAGCTTTGTAGAGACGAAGCTGCCCGTCTCTATAGACGGAGCTGCCAGGCATCGCATAGACAGAGTTGCACAACGTCACAGAGACGGAGCTGCCCAGCAATTCAGAGACTATGTTGTCCTGACTAGTTTCCAATCTGTAGTTCAGCCAACTCCTGTTTGTGTGTCTATTCAGTGGCCCGGCTGACTCCTACTCCCCGTGTCCAGTCAGCGGCCTAGCCGACTCATGCACCTCATATGCACTCAACGGTTCGTCTGACTCCAGTTCCTGCTGCCAAGCCACATGCAACTCTGTGACCTTGCTGAGCAGCTTCCCCATCCTGTCCTTGCTAAGCTGCAATTGACTTTGGCTCCTGTGCTGCAGCAGATCTCTGGGTCGGAACTGCAGCATTCCCCTGTTACTAAACATCAGCAATCCACTGGCCCTGTTGAGCAGCTTCCTTAACCTGTCATTGTTGAGTTGCTTTCTGCTGACTCTGCTACATTAGTCCCCAGACTCTGTTGTGCTGCCACAGCCCCCCCTTCCAAGTCCAGTTGAGCTGCAATTGACTTTGCAGTGTCCAACGTAACACTTTTTCCCCTACTGGCCCTTAGCGACAGTAGAGCAGAGTTTCACTGGCCCCTTTGCTTATTTTTACTGGCCTTACTGTTTCCATAACACGGTTTACTTTTTTAATCGAATAGAAATTGTATTGATTTATTGAAACAACAAAGAACTGATTGATTTTCTCATAACATTGTAAAGATTTTAATGTAAATTTTTTTTAGTTGATTTTCCCATGAAACGTGTTTCCTGTAAAAACACAAAGATAGGGAGGGACTTCGCTTACACTAGCAAATAGTGCTGAATCCGCGTTACGCCCCCCACCGGGTCATGCACACTCTGTGTGAACACGGCAGCTGGACTGGGACCAAACACAGCCTCCAGGAACGACAGAGGCCAGTTTGACGAGTGCCAAGGTGGCTTTCTTGCTGGGTTTGGCTCTTGGCACCCCAGGGCTGAGCTAGCTGACTCAGCTACTTGCACGGCTAACCGAGCTAACTAACTACAGATTCAGACAGATACAGTTAGCAGCAGTTAGCGGTTTAGCAAAAAGTTAAGCTATCTGTCCATCAAAAAACTCTGTAAATTACCTCGGTACTGTATTCCCCGTTCACTGGGACCATAACATAACAGTGTTTCGTGTGATACAACAAAATATTGGAAATAACGATAAGCTAAAAATTGTTTTAAATCCATCTGGAGTGTATGAACTCTTTAGGAAAGCTGTCCAGAGATAGTGTCTCTACCTTTTCTTATATTGCTAGTTTATAGTTTCAGTGTATAGTGTCAATCCTTAAAATATGAAGGAGAAGGAATGACATAAAAATGCCTTTAAATATTTTCTTTGCAATTCTAAGTATGGTATTCATTGGTGTGCTGTTATGTGTCTGCTTTTCTGTTTAGTCTTTGTGTTATTTTTTCTCTGTCTCTCAGCTCCAACTGTTCAAGCGTTATGTTTAATAGCCCGCTAAGAAGAATTCGACTGGTATTCGACTAGGAAAATCTTCAAGGGCAGCCCTACCCCTGAAATATCGTAGCAGTACCAATTTCCTCACACAGGTCTTTGCTCTTTCCCTCCTCAGTTGGCCATGGTCAAAGTGAAGGAGACAGGATGAACATCAAAGACTTCCAGATTTACATCAGAGACTCCCTGCAGCACATTGACCTGATGAAATCCCGTCACCCCAACCTGCCTGTATTCATCGTGGGTCACTCCATGGTAAGACATGCAGTATTTTCTTGATAATTGCAAATTAAACTGGGATTTATGGGTAAGTCTTTGGATTTTATTTTTATTTCTATCTCAAATGATAGCTCCAAGTAAAGTGAATTTCTTGCTCTCGGCGAGGCCTGTTTTGTTTGGTGTAAAATCACGTAATATTGTTTTGTAGCGCCTGTTACAGTGTGCTTGACACGCACAGAGAGGGACAGCTGCATGAAATTGAAGGGCCCCATTCAAGCACAGAAATGAAAAATACAGAGATTGGTGTTAAGAGGTTTTCTGCGACACAGTGACATTCAAACGAAAGAAATGGCAAATACTCTTCTTTCAGTACAAAGTGGGTTTATGTCCCAAAATAATCAGCCATGAAAAACTAGAGTGCATGGTGTGCTGCTCAGAACTGGATGAAATCTGGATTAAATAGCAAGAATAACAAGAAAAACACAGAGTCAGGGTGTTTTAATATTATGCGCACTTTCAAAAACAAACTGTATATTGCAGTACAATACTTTTTGTAATTTTAATGACATTTTATCTGGTTTGTCTTGGTCCTAGCACCAGATACATTGTTTCTGTGTGATTGTGCCAAATTCCACATTTTATCTGCAAACAATTCAGGGAAGATTTGCTATTATGCTGTTATCTCTTCTTAGAAAACTCCTGCTTACCATTTACACAGTGACATATTCTGCACAGCCTGCAGCTGCTGTTCAACGAAAACCTTCAACAGAGGAGTTACAGGTTCAGTGACCTGCGTGAAGTCAGTGTAGCCGTATTTGTTGACGAAGAGGAAAGAGCGCTCACTTTCCGCAGTCAGTCCAGGAATCTATGTAATGTTCTTCTAACCTTTGGGGTCAGTGACTGTGTGTTATTAATCACCTTTATCCTCATTATATCAGAAAATGTCAGGTTTTCACAAGTATTACAATTAAATACAGCAGTAGGTCTCCTAATAGGTTCTATGTACAAACATTTTTTTTAGTGAGAGAGTGAGCATTCGAGGACTCTTTTCATTATTCATGAATCCATCAGTTGAGCAGTGAGTTACATAAGGAGATGCATATGCTGGTTATCTTAGCTTAGCAGAAGATTGGAAGTCTGGTTCCTTCCAACAAAACAAACTCCACCTACCAGAGCCTCTAAAGCAGCGGTCGGCAAATAAGTCTGGCATCGGGCCAAAATATTTTTCAAGCCGTTACACGGTGGATCAGAACATAGTCAAATTATTTCAAACCCTTGGCTCGGCTTTTTCAGAGGTGTGTCAAGCAAACCAGAAACTCTTTTGAATGCCCTGCAGAACTCTTCAAAGTAAAAGCTCTCAATAAACTCAACATGAAGCATTACTGCAAAAAACGCGCTTTTATTTTGGAGGCACAATCACTCAAGAGGAAGTGATTGTGAAAGTAACTGTTGCTATCATGACTGAGATCTATTTCCGCACTAGCTGCTATCAATTTATTTATTTTTTCTGAAATCATGCAATTGGACCACGGGCCAGATATTATTGTTATTAGTGTTACTTCCACAAACCTCTAGGCTAGCTTTGTGCTAAGCTAAGCTAACAGGCTGCTGGCTGTTGTAGTATTTTTAATGTAGGCAACAGAAATGAGAGTGGTATCAATCTTATCATCCAACACTAGTAGTAGTTCCCAAAACTTTGAATCTTTGCTTTAAAAATTTTCCACCACCCAAGGTATAATCTGCAAAGTATTGTCAGCCCAACAGTACTTAACCCAAAGATATAAAATTTGCAAAGATACAGACAGAGAAAAGCACCAGATCCTTATATTTGAGAAGCAAATGTTTGGATTTTTGGATTATCAATTAATCAATTATCAAATTATTGAAATTATTGTAACTATCTCTGGTCGAACAACAGTAGCTGGGCAGTGACCTTGAGTATTGTTGTCACAATGAGGTTGCCAGGAAACCAGTGCTTCAGCCAGAGGCATGCCGCACACAAGAACTGTTATATACCTCCAAAACGCAACTCACCCTAAAACACAGATTGTTGTTCTCACATTCAACTTTTATATGGATTTTGGATAGATTTTTTACCTGTTTCCAGGATTGTTTCCTGCCGACTCTGCCTCCATACTGTAATATTTAGTTATATTGATTGTGCTGCAAACTATTTTGTGCCGTGAACAGGGTTTAACATAAAGCATGCTTAATAGTTGGAAATGCAAAAACATATTTTATAAATTATAAATGTCCCATTTCCTTGAGATTCCCTTTAATTGCTTCAGAGCTTTTATCAGCTGAATTAAAAACAAATAAATAAATTCTGGAGTTAAATTCAGTGCAGACAGCATCAAAGACTTTCACACGTGGCTTTATGAAAATCTACAGACACACAGTTGAACTAGAATTGAGGAAAATTATGCCTGGACACAAAGCATAAAGGCCAGCCAGGGAACTATTTTTAACTGATCAGTTTATTTAGTTTTTCACAGAGCTGCATTCAGTATCACAGCCTGCTGTGCTCTGTGACCCACAAACTGACCCACAGAACAAATGATTACTGTCAGTTATGTAGGTCCAGTCAATGTGTACTCCTTTGAGCTTGTCTTTTGTTGGATGAACAAGTTGCTGAGAATCTTTATTCATACAGGACGCACAAAGATATTGCACTAATATCTCGTGTTATATAAGTAAGAAGCTGACTGTCACAAAACATGAAACAAAAGATTCTTTGAATAGCATGCAGCCAGCACCACCTGTAAGTCATTTCAAGCTAAACACGATAACACAGTTTTTAGTATCTTAGCTCACAGCTGGAAGCTTCATTTCAAGCAGGGAACACAGAGGATAAATGCAAATTCATTACAGAACTGTTCTGCTATGAGAAGTGCAGAGCTTGTTATCTCGTAGCACAGCAGTGGTTCAGTGGGCATGTTGGATTCACTGAATTCAATTCATTCAGTGGGCATGTTGGATGTTGCTTTGTGGAAACATTTGATCTACATTATTTGAAAATACATGTCTCTTTTTGCGCTTGTTAAGGAAAAGTTGGCAGAAGAAGTACAAGACAACCCTTGTTAGTTAGTAACTGTGTGTATTGAGGCATAATTTTTACAAGCTTTATATGTTGTAAGTTATGGGTTTATTTATTTTAGTAATAAGTCATTAATAAGAACAAATTTTGCTGACAAATGCAAACATTTACAACAGCAAACTTGATGGTATGTTATGGTGGCAGAAACCATAATTAAAAACTTTTTAACACCGACCTGATGGCTTAGAAAGTGGGAAACCCATTCAATTTCATGACTGACTGATCTGCAGAATTGGTGGCTACTTAGAAAGCGAGAAAACCATGGGTACTTTATAGATTTACCACATTGTTTGATGATTTATTTTTTATAGCAAGTGTTTGCTATCAAAACATCTCTTTTCATGATAGAAACATTTTTATGGCTTCAGACAATCAGAAGCCATATATAGTATGTCCATCATTGTTTTTCTACTGTTAAAATATTGTTTCCTGCTTTGGAGTGTTTTACATCAGACTGTCCACCACTCAAAACAACACCTTCTCCTTGTAAATGAGGTCATATTCAATGGCGTCTGTTTGGCTTTTAGATCATTTACACAAAACTATGTAAATCATGAGTCTGTTTTTTAAACCTTTCATGGCTTATGCTTTAGTATGCAGCAGTACTGTATTCATTTGAAGACTGAGGTTGTGTTCAAAACAATCTAAGGTTGTAGGAGCACAGACGCAAATCTTTTTGTGTAAATTATCTGGGATCCCAGATGGAGGTTAAGCGCCTGTTTAGACATCCAAGTCTATAAATATTACGGCAGAGCAGACCAAAGTCCCAATAGCACCTCCTTCCTTTCTTCCTTCTGCCCACATCCTTGTCTCATACCCTCTTCCCTGCTTTCTCTCTCTGTTCTTTCTGTCAATCCCACCATCTGTGTCATTTCATCAGATGTTCATTTTGTGCTGTCATGTAAGCCAGTCCACCTGTCCTACCATCATCTCCTTTCATTTCTTGTCATCTCCTTCCTCCACAGTACCTTTCTTCTTCCATTTATTTGTTTTGCTTTCATTTTCTTTTCTCATTTTCTTTCTTTTTCCTCCTTTCATCCTAGTTCATATTTGTCAACCCTGTCCTTTCTTTTTCATAGCCTTTCTTCCTTTTCATCTCGACTCTCTGTCCCCTGGAAACAAATAAAACCCAGACTTAAAGTTTGGGAAACCCTACCCACGTTTCTACAGGCCTCATTTCCTACCAGTGTTGTGACTCCTCATCCTGTTTCTATTAGCCTGTTCCTCTTCTCCATTTGTATGAATCTCTGGTTAACGGGGCCGGGATGACGCAAAAACCACAAAACAATGGAAACCACCTGTGGATTCTACACTGTGTGATCCAATGATAACATCCTGAGGAGACTGTGAAGCAGTTAGCCAAGGGGGGGCTAGTGTCCCCCTTTGCGAGTCACAAATACATAATCTTAATATACTTGTAAGTTGTGAGTAATGAGAGATAGATAGATATACAGATATAGATAGAGATATATATATATATATATGAGCCATTTGCTTTTGGCAGTCTGTCAGTGTTTCACACACTCTGTCTTTCACATTGACCTTAAATTTGCCAGCAATCATTAGATAGATTCCAAATAAAGATGGTACCCAGAGGATGAATTCTAATGACGGTGGTGATGACCTGACTTTTCATCTAGAACCACCTGCAGGTCAAAGTTTTCACATATCCAGTGAAATATCTTGGCACAAAATTCATGGATGCCAGAGAATGCATCCCAATGACTATGGAGATTTTTCTTTTTTCTGTCTTTATTTACTTTTAGCACCATCATCAGATTGCAATACAGAAATAATTTATCGCCAAATACTCGTAAAACTATTGACATTCTCATCCATGTGACCATAATTTACTAAATACACATCATGTTGTACTGAAGAAGACTTAAAACTAATGATTGAGATCATAAAATCTGTTTTCTGAGATAATAAATCTGGTAAGAGGTAAGGTCAATTTACTATTATTTGTAATGGAACCGGACTTCTTTTTGCCACCAGAGGAGTCGCCTCCTGCTGGCCATTAGAAAGAATGCAGGTTTAAAGAGGTGGTATTATGCTTTTTGGCTTTTTCCCTCTCCTTTATTGAGTTATATACCTTCTTTGTGCATGTTATAGGTTTGCAAAGTGAAAAGGGCCAAAGTCCAGCCCAAAGGGAGTTCCCCTCTCCTACAGAAAACTCTGCTCTGAACTGCCTGAAAACAGCTCGTTTGTTGTCCAGCCTTTACTTCCCTTTCTTGTGATGTCAAGTAAATACGTGTCATAATGCTCGCCAAGCGACTAGTCTGACACGCCCTCAGGAACACAGGTGGAAAAACACTGAGCTGTAGCACACCTCTCCTCTCCCTTCCAAGCACTAGCAACCCTCCAGGCAGTCAGTGGACATGAAGTTGTTACTGTGATGTAGAGACAGAGCTCAGTTAAAACTTTATGGATGAAAGACACTTTTGTTACCACTCTGAAACTCTTGCTCCTGTCCATATTTCCAAGCTGGTCGGCAACATGTAGCCTACAGCTGAATTGAAGCTTTTCTCTGCTTCTGATTGGCTATTACTGGCCTTTCGCTGACCTGCCCTTCTCTGCTTCTGATTGGCTAGTAGTCCGAACTACTCATGTGCAACTCCCAACACAGATCATTTAGAGACAAGATGTATAAACAAATATGCTAAAACGAAGCCTTCAACACACAGGGTGAAAAGAGAAGCTGCAGCAATGTGCAGTATGAAAAAAAAATGGTGTTTTTTTGAAAATGAAACCATGTAAACCTTTTCTGGTACAACCCCTAAATAGGATTTTGAACCTGAAAATGAGCATAATGCCACCTCTTTAAGTTACCTCCCCAAGTGTGAACTATGTAGTTTATAAAAGCCAGCAATTAAAAAAAAAATTGACTACACAATATTATACAAATACACTATAACAGGGAGTCATAGTATTAAAGACTGAAATTAAAATTAGTCTCACTTGCTCAATTTCTTATTGTTTCCACAAGCTAAACATTAAAGCAATCTGCCAAAAATTTTGTACTTTATTAGTACCTGCTTACCATCAATTAATTATTAGAACTCTTATTTTTTTACTCCATGTTGCTTACTGTAACATACAATGGGACTGTTAACTGTTGATTCTGCTAACTAATACTGCTAGATTAATACTGAAGCTTCCTGTCACTGGTGTGGAAACAGGCATACCAATTTGTCCTAATTTACACTAATGAAGATCAGAGTTTATGTTTAAAAATGTTTCCATCATTAGCATTTACCTAATGTAAAACAGTACAGCGTCACAGAGCTACAAGCATAACTGTAAATTCTTTGTCATGTTAAAAAAAATGATTAACTAAGTGAATAATTACCGTATATAATTTGAAAGCACTGCATGCTGATGTGAAGTAATTTGAAGTAATCATTTCCCAAATTTTTCACAAAACATCTAAACACGAAGAAATAAAATGTGAAATCATTTAAAATGTCAAAATAAATTACAGTTACAAATTTCTAACTTCTGTGTCAGATACTACACACTGACTATTTCACAGTTTTCACAGTTTTCTCTGCATCGTATTTGGTTAAGCCATATTTCAAGAATTGTAGGATTTTTTTCAGTGTTGTATTAGCTCAAGGGAATGCTGACAAATGCCTTCAGCTTTGGCTCCTTCTCACTCTTCCAGCATTTATGGCCAAGGCTCATCTGTCCTTCTTCCTTAGTGCCAGAGTTTTATGTAATTGTTTTTCATAGTTAGGGCCTTCAGTGTATTTGTCCATCTTTTCAACTCTCCATCGCTTACTGTATCTATTACTACTTCAGTTTCTTCTCATGCTAAGCCACATTGTGTGCGACCACTTCACTCATTTTGTCCTGTTCATCATTGTTTTCTTTTTACTGAATTATTTGTCCTTGTTGAATTGTTTAATTGGAGAGAGTTGAATCTGTCCATACCAGTTCTATAATTATGTAAAGGGCATTTAGTCTAAATAACAATAATACATGCAATAATGAAACAGCAGCCTAGTTTATATTATGTCCATGTATTAGCTGTTTATTTTATATAACGTCAGTACGTTAGCTCCCCAGGCAAAAGTCCACCCACTGTCAGCGGACAGACAAGATACAATACCAGTATTCATCCTCTCAAAGTTCAGAGTGAGAAAGTGTAAGGAGGCTTCTTAAAGAGCTTCTCTGTCCCAGTCCTCACTCTCTCTCTTTCTCTCTTCTTTTCTTTATTCACACTTATCGCTCTCTATCTCATTGGAGCCCACTACACAAAGTGTGTGTGTGTGTGTAATGGCATTACCCAGAATGGGCCTTTTCACCAAATTACATTCAGTCATCTTGTTATATTTAACCAGAAAGCAAATGTGTTGAACCAGTCCGCCAGTTTGGCCAGCTTAAATGATGCAAGAGAAATCTGATTGAGCAACATTTCTGTGAGTGTGTGTCATGGTGTTTACACATGGATATTTCACTTTAGTCTTTGAACATGTGGAAAGGAGAGACATGCTAGCCAGCCTCTTTTCCTAACTCTGTGTGGGTTTATGCATGCAGGCAATAGTGTGTGAGTGTGCTTCAGAAAGTGGCATTTTCTGGTGGGAAATGTTTCGTCTTAGTGCCTCTTTCCATGAAGTGAGCCTGTCATTGGCCCCAGCCTGATGAATATTCATACAAGTGACAAAGAACGCTCACATAAACAAAGTTGAAGCCAATTAGTCTCTGGGGGCAGATTCACCAATTCAGCATCTGTGTGTGTGTGTGTGTGTGTGTGTGTGTGTGTGTGTGTGCACCCCGCACAGACACTTCCACTTGTTGCATATGAGAAGAGAAACCACGACAAAGTAAACCATGGTAAATTGATTTGAGTCTTGGCCGCCGCATAGCTGGTAATTATCATGGCCCTACATCACAGGATTTAAATCACAATCCCAAATGTCAGCGTGGGTGCCAAGGTGTGGCCTCGCGCCACTACTTGCTGCAGCTACACAGTGCATGTTGTGCCCTAAGGGCCGTGGGTTCACATTCGCATTTCTCTCACAGTCTATGTAGAACAACAGCAACAAAAGAACAGGGTGGAAATTCACGCCAGCCTAAACAAAAGACGGATTGTTTTATGATCGCCTTGACCTCTGAGAAGTTTTCCCACTGCTCCTCGCATCATAACCTCTCACGTACTTTGCTAAGACCTTCCCACTCCTGTTAGATGAGAAAGGGCACTCCCTGTTTTCTGTTACAGGCCGAAGAAGTCATTCATATCATCTCCCCCTCAATGAAACATGTTCTTTCTTCAATAAAATAATCCCACCTTCTAGAAAAAGATAAATACCTCATCAATTAAATTTGTAGTTAAATAAAATAAAAAAATCTGTGCTTTTTCTTATTCAGGGTGGCGCTATCTCTATCCTGACGGCCTGTGAGAGGCCCAATGATTTTGCTGGAGTGGTTCTGATTGCACCAATGGTCCAGATGAACCCAGACTCAGCCACGCCATTCAAGGTACCACATAATCGCATATCCTCTCATTCTCTCCACTGTTCTTTTATTCTCTCCTTCCCATTCTTTATCTCTGCTCTTTCCTTTCTAATTGAGTTACAGGCAATTACTCAGTTAACCCAGGAGTCAGTCGATACTGCACTCAGCCCAATACTGACACTTTAGTTTGTGTGTTTTGAAAATCAGTACCACTTGAGAAACATTAGCCGTCTCTTGCTGAATCTCAAATAGTGTGTGTGTCGAATTTTCAAGGCCAAATGAAAACCAGTGTCAAAATCTGCATGGGTGAAGAAGAGACTTGTTTTTTCCTGCAGACATAAACAGTCGAAACACACTGGGTGCAAACAGGTGAATTATACAGTACACACTCAAGATTTTATGACTGTATCTCTTTGTAACACTAGGCAGATGGCAAGGAAAAAAAGAGAGAGATAGAAATATTCATCAGGGAATGTGCAAAAAATAAACTGAAGTGCTCCGTGTGTTTTGTTTTTCGCTGTTTGCAGGTTTTTCTGGCGAAGGTTCTGAACCACATGCTGCCAAGCCTCACTCTGGGCTCCATCGACTCCAAATGGGTCTCACGGGACAAGACGCAGGTAGCAGAAAATAGAATTTACAAGGTCTCAAGCGGGAAATCTGCACTAGGGCTGACCCCCAATAGTCGAAGATTCGATGCTTCGATGGGTGGCGCCTGATTCTGATGCTTAACATCTGATTATTCAGAGAACTATCAGTTTTCTCCCAATAGGTTAATATACAGCCTATTACAATATACATTTCAACGTTTAATGCTGTAAATAAAAAAAATGAGCCCCGGCTTCACTGGTGCTGTGCAGAGTTGTCCGCACCTCGTGGGACTCTCAGATAATTTATTAGTTGATGAACCACACAGCACATAGCCGGCTGCTTGAAATAGACCCACGAGGAACCGCGACGTGCATGTAGTTGTCGGCAGCATGACATGCACGCAGGCTCGAGAGAGAGAGAGAGAGAGAGAGAGAGAGACCCCCTCAGTTTAGCTGGAAATTTACAGTGTCAGTTGAATGAAAAGAGACTGCAGCTCTGCAGCTTCTCAAGATGAAAGCGGAGCTACCGTGTGTAACCCCACTCCCGCTCGCAATCGCTGCGCACAAAAAAACACGATTCCACTATCAGTTGACTATAGGCAGGACTTGACGATGTAAATCCTTAGTCGGGGACAGCCCTAATGTGCACATGTGTGAAGTCATTCACTAACTTTTTTGGACAGTCCCAGGATGAAAATCCATCCCACAATACTGTACATAATTTGAATCCTTTCCAAACCGCAGGTGGTTTGCCTTCTTGCCAAGTTTGTCTGTGTGTAATACCGTGGGTGGATTGCATTGTGTTATTTGTGATTATAAAAACAAATGCATGTACTGTGTCACCTACAGGACAAAGGGGTCACAAGGTCTATAACAAAGTTGTGTGATTTAGTTTATGTATGTGTGTGTTCTGTGTGTGTTCTGTGTGTGTTCACTCACCCACATTGTATAACCTCAAGAGGAACTACAGAAGAAACAACAAATGGCACATATAATGTGTATGTGTACTGGTTAGGTCTACGTCATTCCTGTGGCTGTACATTTTGACACGACAAAGCTGACCTTTCAGAAACAGTCTGTGATAACAATAGGATCCCACACCCTGCTGCTTCTGCTTCCTACTGTTGGGGGAAGTGTTCAAGGTACAATAATCTATGGACACAATAGCTTCAAACCTCAAACCTGAATCACTGAAAGAAAGCTACATTAAAGATAATTTTTTTCATAAGATAGTTAACAGCAGAACAGAAAGACGGCATGTGAGAAGGGTTCCTGACAGGATTTATTCAGTATTAAAAATAGACTTATACTTGACACAGGTGGTCAGCTGGAGTCTCGCCATAGATGGCTACTGTACAGTGCAGGTTTTGAGTCGTAGTTCAGAGTCAGATTTCACCCGTTGATATCACCACTGCATCATTAGATGGATGTGTCGTACGTGACTGGGAAAGATCTTGTTCTAATTATATTCCCCACAGTAATTGAGTTTACATTCTTTCATGTGCTTTGGTCTACGAGATACCATCTTGGTATAATTATCCAATATTTCACAAAAAAAAAAGCAAAGATCAGAGAAAAGTACGTTCAGATTTGTGTAGCAGAACTGATTTGTTTAATCTTGTGACCATTTGGAGGGGCCTGACCCCTGGATTTGGAACCACTGGCCAACACTTCCTAACAATATATAAAGTAGTCAATTAGCTCCACCACTAGCTACAACAGTAAAATGCTGGATTGATGCAACAGCATTAAAAATCTAATCATCAATCGACCACCTAGTTATCCTCTCCCTCTTCTATTCTCCACCAGCATGAGACATTTGTAGAAGAATACACAAGCACCCTTTGCTGACAGTTCTTGCAGCCACCACCGCAGCCCAATGTGTAATTACAGTTTTGCAGCAAAATCCCTTCATGTAGAGGCATAAATGAAGCATTAATGTGCATACACAGGGATATAATGTCTGACCAAGCCACTGGGATGCTCCCTTCATGCACAAATCACATAAACAAGCAAATAAGGCTTGATACAAAAATAAATCAACACTTTTACAAGAAATTTCACAACTTTGCCTTTCCACAGTGAGATCAAGTGTAGAACTATCAATCAAGAAGATGATTTGTAATATGTATTCAGTCCAACTGCCTTTTTGTAATGTTATCTCAATTTTGAAGGAAATATTTTGCATTTATGAGTGTCACAACTCTGAACATGTCGCGTTGTGTTTCATTCATTCATTACTCAAAGCAGCCGCTCATGTGGTTTGAGAGAAGCTGTTTCTGTTAGAGTGGGCCATCAGCTGTGTTTACATACACTGAACAAAATTATAAACACAACAATTTTGTTTTTGCCCCCATTCATCATGAGCTGAACTTCAAAGACTTCCTCTATGCACACAGAAGGCCTATTTTTCTCAAATATTGTTCACAAATCTTTCAAAATCTGTGTCAGTGAGCACTTTTGCTTTTTTCCTTTGCCGAGATAATCCATCCACCTCCCAGGTGTGGCATATCAAGATGCTGATCAGACAGCATGGGTATTGCACAGGTGTGCCTCAGGCTGGCCACAATAAAAGGCCGCTCGAAAATGTGCAGTTCCATCACACAGGATGATGCCACAGATGTTGCAAGCAAGAGAGAAAATGGCCTTTTGTGTACATAGAGAAAGTCTTAGATCTTTGAGTTCAGCTCATGATGAATGGGGGCAAAAACAAAAGTGTTTATAATTTTGTTCAGTGTAGAAGCTGAATAGATATGAGTGTGACTTATGTGAGAGCACATTATGGAACTTAAAGTATTCGTGTTTAATGTCAGATTAACAGGGAGTCCTTTGCTATTCAACTGTGATTTAACTAATTTAAAGTATCACATCTACTTTATTTTTCTGTGTCCCTCCCTTCCTCTAACTTATATATAGAGCTGATAAAGTTACATTAAGAAAGAAATTAGAAAGAAATGCAGAATTTGAATTAAATAAAAATGTTTGTCATTATTGAAGTATAAATTAAGCTCTTGGACAGTTGTAAAGGAACATTCTTGCCCTGTTCAGTTGAATTTGTGTTCAGTTACATTATTTAGCGTATTTTTATGCTCAATGCGACTTGCAATAAATACATTCAACCATGTGAATACAATCCAAGAAGTGTCAGGACAGCAAACAGCATAATTTTGTGGAGCAGTAGCTGGGGCCCCCTTGTAGTGAGGGAATCATAAGCAAACCAGCAGTAGCTGACCATAGTGTACAGGTTTTGGTGTATGGTTTGGCCATGTCCTGGATGTAGGATAGGTCTGACCAATTTGCTGCAACAGCTGGAAAATACCAGTGTTTTGAATTGGATTTGGGCAGAACTTAGGTAGGCTGGTGGTTGCTGTGTTGAGCAAAAAGGATCAAAATGAAGTCTGTGAACTCAAAGAAACAGAAGAGCAGCTGACATCAGAATCAGCTCCGCATTAGAGGGAGATTCATGATAAACTTGAGCATCGTCCACTTTGTCCAATAACTCTTTCCTTCCGCTCTCCTGCCAGGTGGAGGCGTATGACGCTGATGAGCTGAACTTCCACGGTGGCATGCGGGTGTCGTTCGGCATGCAGCTGATGGGGGCAGCCGCGCGTATCGAGAGAGAGATCCCGTCCATCAGCTGGCCCTTCCTGCTCCTGCACGGCGACGCTGACAAGCTCTGCGACATGAGAGGCTCCAAGATGATGCACGAGAACGCTCCGAGCTCAGACAAGAAAATCAAGGTGGGGATGATTTGTGTCACGGCGGGTTATGCCAGACAAAGGTGATTGGACCCAAATGTAGACAGAACGGGTAGACTTTTGCAGGTCCATGATTTATTGTCCATAAATGAGTGAGCTTACAGGCACGTGTTGATAGGCAGACCAGTAGACAGGCAGGCAACAAACAGGTGGCAGGCAGGCAGATACAGGTCCAGGTAACAAAAAGTCAAATGCAAAAAACAACAAGGCAACTAGGATAACCTGCAATGAACAACGTGTGAACTGGTATAAATGGTGTGTGCCTGATAGGGAATGAGTTGCAGGTGAGGAGTAACTGCAGGCCTTATGAGTGAAGTGAGAACAGGGCCCTGTTTCAGAAAGCAGGCTTAACAAACTCTGAGCTTATCCCTGAGCTCTGAGTTGATTGAGCCTGAGGTGGGAAACTCAATCAACGTTCAATCAACTCTGAGTATGTTGAGCCTAAAGGAAGCGCGTGTGTGGAGATGAAAAGGATCAAAGGAAAGGAAGGAAAAAAGGATCAATACGCTAACATTAGTACTTTGTATACAGCGTTGCTCATCATCATCATTTACCAGATTGGAATTTCTTTAATAAATGAGTTATTTAATAAATAAGAACGACAACATCAGTCACCGGAGTTACTGATCTTGGGTTTATCTGATCTGATGAGTTTCCCTCATCTCAGGCTTAACAAACTCAGAATTTTCACTAATCCCGCTTTCTGAAACGGGGCCCAGGTGTGTAGTTGGGTGTGGCAGGCAGGTGACAAGAAAAGGAGGGAAAGTCTGAGGGCATCTGGTGGACAGCTTGGGGATGGCACGGTCTGGGGAGCTGGAGGTATATGATTTCTACGTCAGTGGGACTGACTAATAAAATAAGGTGTAAGAAAATGAAATTGTCCCATTCATACAAACAAGTAGCCAAAACGTCATTTTGTTCCTTTTTTTTAAAGCTCAATCTGTTAGAATACCAAACATCAGGGAATAATGTATCACACCACTGCCTTCTGACATTTTAAAAATGGCACTTGTATTGGCTTGATGATACAGAAGCTACCCAGTTCAATATACTTGGCTTATGTGAAAAAGGTCAAATGAGTTGTGTTGGCAGTAAAAGATATACAATATATTTTTTAACCATTAAATAGTGCATTATTGAATGAAACCTTTCGGTTAAACTTCAGTGTACTCGCACACCCACACACATACTTACTGCGGCTCCAGTAGGGTGCATTCACTGACAGAGAGACTGGAGGCTGTTTGACCTTTAGATATTCATAGAAAAAAAGGAAGTTGATACACTCTTTTATCACATGGGGATGAACAGGAGAAAAAAAAAATGGCCAGTGAGAGAAGTGAAAAGAGAAAAGAGAGTTGAGAGCTTACTTCTTATCTTTGTGTGCCGTCATAAGACATTTGTAAAGAATCAAGTGGTGTTCATGAGGTGCAGGGACTCTTATCAGAGATGATCAGTGGATGTTTTGTCTGCAGTTTTCATAACATCATAAGAAATAGTATCAGGAAATCTGTTGATTACAGAAAAGCATAAGTTTCATTAACTTTGACTCTTAACAGCCTGGACTGCAGTCTGTTCAGAAAAGCCTGGAAACTCACAATTTATTTGGTGTTCTCCAAATAGCTCAGATTTCAAATAACCTTTTTTAAGCTTAATTAAACCACTTTTTAACGACATCCCTGTTGCATGCATCCCTTCTCCCTGACTAGTTCTCATTGTTCCTGTTCAGGTCTACGAGGGAGGCTACCATGCCCTTCACCATGACCTCCCAGAGGTGGTCGAGTCCGTGTTGAAGGAGGTGACCAGCTGGATCACAGAGCGCCTGCCCGACACGACAACCCCACAACCGCAGGGCTCCTAGAAACATGACTTGGTCAACTCAATCAGCGCTCCAAGGCGTCCCAAGAGGCCTGCTCACTTTCCAGCTGTCTGTCAGGCATAACAATACTACTACACTCTCTGGTCTGGGAAATACATTTGAGCATACAGACTGACATTATTAAGTTGACTGACTTCATCCTTCATCCACATACTGTACAAAAAATAATATATCCACCTTTCCTTTGTACCTATAAATCAGCCCAAGTTACAGTGATTTAATTTGGATGACAGGGTCAGAAACCACTTGTTATTGTAGATCGTCAGCAGCAGTGGTCAGTTTCCCTCCTCATAGGCAGGGATGTGTCTTGTGTATTTCGGGCAGTGGGCTTATTTGGTTGGTTCATCATCTCCATTAGACCTCATTAAAGTTCAGCTCAAGTAAAGTAAAGTTTAAGCTACAGTATGCTGGGGCTCAAAGTGCAATAACATAGCTTCCATCACCTCGATTATACACAGGCCTGATCTCTTAAGTAGTAATACATTATACATTATTAATCTGTGCAGGTCCTTTTTTGCTCATCCACCATTAACGAGGTCAAAGGTCAGCGAGAGGACTTCACCTCAGGGGCTGCTGTAGGTTCTGTGCAGGGTAAATAATTAATCTCGGGGTCTTCACACTGCTTTACTGTCTTCACAGTATCAGTAGATGTATAACAGCCAATATCACTGGAAACAACTCTCATTTTCAGTGAGACAGTTTTGTCTCAGTTTTTTCTTTGCACCGATATATTACGTGTAAGATTTGTCTAATTCATCTAAACCCAACTGGGGGTCTAGTTTCAAATATAGTCCTAATAATTATATTTCACTTCATAAATCAAGGGACTCATCCTGGCAAAATAGTTCTTGAGAACTCATCCCCTCCATTTATTGACTGATTGACTGACCATTTATTAACACAATAACTTTCCATTTAATGTACTATATCCTTTCAGTGTGCCTAGTTAGGACAGTAGGGAGAGCAGGCAAATTAACCAGGTGAAGGGGCTCTCTCTGTGTCTCTCTGCAGGTGGGAATTAGAGGGAGAGGGCAAAGGTCAAAAGGTCTCTACTCTATGTTACCTTTGACCTTTAGGGTCACAGTTGACTTTATTATTAGTGTCGTTATAGCCATATTTTCTTCATTAAGCTCAGACTGGCTGGAGAAAGAGAGACAGCACATTTCTCTGTAACTGTAGACAAAAGAGTAGATGTCCGCAATTGCTACTAAAGTGATGTGTTCTGTTGTTCTTTTTTTCTGGTACAGTACATTTACAATTTAAAAATGTACACATAATGGTTTTATAGACTGATTTCAGTGTTTCTTAGACACAGTATATTTAAATTTGACTGCTTTTAGTTTGATTTTGAAGTCAACCCTGGCTTCAAATAGGTTTCCTACAAAACCTTAGCAATAATGTCATGGTAGCCTATATGGTAGCCTATATTTTTGGTATCTGTTAATTATAAGCTAGACAGACACACACTGAGCTTAGCATTTTATATTGTCAGATAGCCTGTAATTAGAAGGTATCGCTACACACGCTAAGCCTTTCCCACCTATTTGAGAGATTTAGGTTACATCAAACATGAAAAGGTATCAAACGTTTAGTTTTGTGTGGGAATTCAGACATTTAAGTATCTCTGTTGACTTCAGACACGCATGTCCTATAGAAAATACAAAGATATAGAAAAATAACTGTGCAGTTCTTGGAAAAATACTCGACTGTGTCATCTTGGCTTTTTAGTTAGTTTTTTTCATTCTCACCCAGAGTTCAAAGGGACTTCTGCCGAGAAAGGGAAACTCAGAGCGGTATCCACGGTGACCGTTACTCACGTGTAACCACGGCACAGTAGAATAATTTTTTTCCTCTTTGTAGTAACCAGGGTGATCACAACAAGACTGGCAGAATTAGATGAATTTCTGGCTTCATGCCTGCACTGCCTTTCTTTCTTTCTAACTGTCCATTTCCTCCTCTCTCACTCTCCCTATCTCACCCCGTGTCACCCTGTTTCACCACTTTTCTTTACAGTTGCTGTGGTGACCAGCACTCTTTGTTCTGTCCATCACAGAGCCCCTTGTTCTACTACAGATTCAAACATGTTCTGTCTGTCACACACACTGTCACTAGTGGTCGATTATTAGAACAGCAACAGGTTACATTACATTTGTTCTTCTTGTCGTAGAGCTGCCACTCATTTAACAGGGGACACATCACTTAACCTGTCACTGACTCTGCTCAGATTAATGCCACTAAATGGCTTCAGGAATGGAAAAAGCTGACAATTCAGAGGCTGTATTCAAGGGAGTGACATAAAATGTTTATTTTTATTGTCTCGTATGTTTGCAAACTCTTCTATGATGTTGGTATTGAGTGAAAACACTAAGTTGCATTGGAAAAAGACAGATGAATGAATTAAGATCAGCAGGAAAAGTATGGCCAGTTTATACTGTAGATTTCCTACACAAACACAAATCAAAGTGCTTCACAGAATGGATAAAATGCATCAAATAAGACATAAATAATAAGATGCTAAAAAGATAAGAGTGCACGATCTGAGTGCATCCTGTATTTTGCTAGTCCAATATCAGGTTACATTGCTAAGGGTGCAGATATACAGATGAGTGACAAGTTAAAGGAAAAACCAGCATGAAATGGGCACTCTGGTAGCTCACCTGGTGCACACCATTGTGCTAAGGCTGAGTCCTTACTGCAGCGGCCTGGGTTAGATTCCAGGCGGACCATTTGCCACATGTCATCCCCTCTCTCAATTTTTCCCCGCTTTCCCATCTCTCTAAAGCTGTCCCTATCTCATAAAGCCTCAAAAAATTATCTTTACAAAACAACATTAAGCATGTTAGTATGGAGCCAAGCCACCACAACCTCCAAAACAACTTCAGTGCTCCTTGCCAAATCTGTGGGACTCCACAAGATTCCATCCATCGTCAACCGCTTATCCTGCGTACAGGGTCGCGGGCACAAGATTTACTCAGGTAATCTCATTGAGATCAAGATCTCTTTTGCAAGAGAGAGCTATGGAAATTTCCCAAAGGTCCACTGGGTTGACGTGTAGGTGACTGTAAAGGCAGAAACATTCTATTCACACCATTTTCATACTCACTAAACCGTTCAGTGAGCCTTAGTGCACAAAAGCATCTGCATCCGATGTGTTTCTTCACTCTTTCATTCCGTTTTTTCCTTTAATGTGTCTGTAGATTGATATGTAATGTATTCATCATTCACAGTGGGTGTCAGACCCTTAACCTCAACCAGAGCTGCAGGTGTTTATTTCACTTGCACTTCAAACACAATCCTCTCCTGATTGGGCTGCAGCACAGCACATAAAGGCGACACAGTCCCAGTTGAATATAAACTCCTAATGGCACCCCTGCTATGTAACAGTACATTTCAAAAGCTCTACCTGTCAGACTACATGCGTGCATAGTACTGCTGTCGTTAGCTATGGAGGCGGAGAGAGGTGGAGATGGAGTGAGAGGAGACGAGAAAGAGAAAGATGAGAGAAGCTGTCAGTAACCATGGCAGCGCGTTTTTTTTTACCCGCCTGTGAAAGATGTGCATTTGTTAATGGTGCAGGATGTACAGCAGACATTGCTGCGCTTTCATGAGCTGGCTGTCCATTTTGCTGCTCTGAGGATTCCCTTTTGTGTGAGCATCGAGATAAGAGAGCAAACAATTGCTGTCATCAGTTCACAGTGAATAATAAGAGCTGCACACACTCACAAATTCAAATCAGGCAGGTCTGCTGTTTGTACTGAAAACACACTATTTCCATTTTACCAGACAATAATTTCTCAGAGATTTTAAGCCCAGTTTTTTCCCCTGGATTTCATTCCTACTCACCTGACTTAAAGGTGTGTAATCCCTCACATCTTGTAAAGCCTTGTTATGTAAGCCTCCCTGAGCCATGCCAATGTCATTTTCTACTGGCACGTATACTTACACAAGCATGAAATGTATGCAGGTTTGTCATACTGAGAGATAGCCATGTACAGATGCATTGCTCTGTTAATATGTAATAATCTACTCGACTGTTAATATCTTTTTTATTTAGAACAGAAGTTCTGTGTTAAGTAAGTGAGAGAAAACAATGAAGGCCGAAGAGCACTGAATCTAAGTGGGCTGTGACTTTTCTAACAAAGTAAAATTTAATTGGCCTGTCATTACTCAATAGGGCCGTTTTTTTTTTTATTATCTTGACTTTATGACTGTTTTTAAGAAAAGAGCTATTCTATATGATGGAGGACAGAGTGGCACATGCCAATCTTTCTGCTATTTTATGAGATTAAACTGCACTGGAAAGATTCCGATTGAGATTTCCGTTCGCCTGAAAGAGTCAGTGCTTGAGTGTACAGAAAGAATTTGAAGGGTCTTCTCTGTATGCTGTAAATGCATGGAAAAATGAAATGTACCTGACGTTCATCATCTTGTTAGTAAAACACAGATGATCCAGGCTGTTAAAGTGTCATCATTTACTCCACCGAAAACCTAAGTTACATCTTAGTTTTTATAAATGTGTCATTTGAAGATGCAGGTGCCATTTTTAAATGGCTGAAATTGCATTTTATTACAAAACCCCAATTCAAATCTTTGCTGGTTTTATCAACAGGTTTATTTCTAGTGGCCAGACTGCTTGATTACTGAAGATAATTGTAATACACTGTTTAAAAGCATAGCATTGAAAAAATCAAGACTGTGATGTATTGTACAAATCTTTTATTTATCTTCTTCTAGAGTGTGTATAGGAATATAGAGGGCTACTATATATTGATTACATATCATTACAAGGCACTTTTTATCCCATAAATTGTTATGTAATTATTTGCTGTTGAGGCTCTTCTACATGAAGCTCCATAATAGTTTTTGAGATGGAAACAGTTTCAAGGTTGTATGTGTGTACAGTCAGCAATCCCAAAAATTTATGACAATGTTTCTGACATGGTTTTTTCATAGATTATTTTACTACTGTGTGTTTAAGTTGGCAGTGCGTTGAAAAAGTCTTCTTGCAGTTTGTCACTGAACTTTGAATGTTTAAACCACCTGATGTTAAAATGTTTTTGTTTTGTAACAGGATGTTAACAAGCAGAGTGCAATTGCTACAGGTTTGGGAAAAATGCACCAGTGCTTCTTTCCCAAATTTGCTTTTCAGGAACCTACTTTCACTTTAATCTGGAAGTATCGCTTCTTAAAAAAATGAAAAATGAAATCAACATGACTAAATGTAATATTGTCCATTCATAAAACCTTCTGTTACATCTCAAAGACAATTTGGTTAAAATATGTTAAGAGAACTAAATTGCAGGTATCCAGTTTTCTCCCAACAGCAGCATGTTTCTGGGGAAAATTGAGCCTCAAATTCTACACAATTTAAAAGATTTGAATGGGAATATATATGGTGTGTTTATTTTTTGGATTGTGGTCTAGTGTGCCTTATTACTATAATGAATGTGTATCTGAGCGTGTTTCTGTGTAAGTGTGTTTGTGTGTTTTGATATAGATGAACTGTGCAGATCTGCATTAAGCAGATCTGATTCTCTGTTACTTGTTACTGTGCTTGTCGTCCTCCTTTCTGTCTCTTTCTGTTTATATCTATCTGTCTGAATTTCTCTCCGTCAAATATAGTATCAAAATCTTTCAATTTAGGCTGAGCTACAGTTCATACGTCCCTCCCAGCTCCTTCAAACACCTGTTTTGTTTTAGTCTGCCTAAAGACACCCACTGTATCAAAAAACACAATACTTTACATTAAAGATGAGGCTTTTGCCGTGCTTGGGTTGCTATAATTGCAGAATGACTGTATTAGATTTGGAACGTATCTGTTTTTTTCCCCATCGGTTTCAAGTTCAGTCCATCCCATAACAATAACACAAGGATTTGTTATATAACATGAACCAGATGTGGGTTGTCCATCAAGACTGTTCTGGATTGGATTATTTCATTATTCGTCCTTGTTATTTGTACATGTTGACATACTGGCAGAACTGTGCAGTTGCTCTGCACTTTTAGTCATGAACAGTACTCTTTGAAGACGCAAAATATTCTTGAATAAATACCATAGTCACTGGAAAAGATCAATATCTTAACTGTCTGTCACCTAAGGATTTTCACTCAGCTGTGGAGGAGAACTCAGCTGCTGTATGTGATGTAGAGAAGCAATGCTCATCCCATCAAGACATACAGTATACATGTGATAATGAGAAAGTATTGCTACAATTTTCATTATATTGTGGGAAAAATGTAAATCAAACCCTAACATGATCATGCACTGACATACAGTATGAAGTCAATTGGAGTTGGTGATTACAGGCAGCACATCGTTGACCAAATAACATTATGGTGAAACATCCCATAATTGGGTCTTCCTTGGAAAGTACATGGTTACAAGGTTGTTTACTTGTCATTTACAACACAAAGTTGTCTAACGAAAAGAAAGTTTGTTGTCCCTTCATGTTACACACAACCTAATAGATAATTAAATGTGTATTAAAAGATGGTAATAAATGAAATAAAACAATACACACAGTTATATATACACATATATAAATACATGTACACACAGAACATTCTGCAGTGCATTTTTTAAATTTGTGTCTGGGGTGAATGTAAACAGCAACAACAAGATGATAATATGGTTTAATCGTCACAAAAAAAAAGTCTGACATTTGGGAAACAGAGTCTATCTTGACTGTGTTTGAGCACCAAACATCATTGATGGAAACACAGAGCATGCCTTCTCTCATCTTGCCGGAGTCTTGCGCTGACAGCTCGGAACACGGTCCGCCCATAGAGGGCTTGATCCAGGACATTGATGGGACAGTCCTCTGTAAAGGTGTGTGCACAACAGTCTCTGATTTCCAAGGCTTGGCCAAATAAACAACCTTTAGTAGCGGCCTTAAGTCCAAACTGGGCCAACATGGCTCCCATCCCATCTCAATAGTGTTCAACAGTTGAATAAATACTGGGGTTATACTTAGTAACTAGCTAATGAAATGTATGGGGTTGATTGTTCTTATGTAGTTTGTATGCTGCTTTGGCAATATTGTTGTTACATTCATGCCAATAAAGCTAATTTGAATTGAATTGAATTGAACTAGCATGTGACAAAAAGGAGATGTTCAGCAACATGCCACTTTTGTTTTCTACATCTCCAAAGACAGTATAACCCCAGACCACTTTTAAGTGTTATGTGATGCATCATAGCCAAGTTGAGTATCAGCTTTAGACAATTTCATTAAAGTGTGACAAAATATTGTATATAGATGTATGGATGACAAATTAAAGGAAAACGCAACATAAAGCATCTTAATATGGAGTCAGGCCACCAAGAACCTCCAGAACAGCTTCAGTGCTCCAGGTCATGTCTGTGGGACTCTGTTGGGGGGGTTGAACAACATTCTACTACAATACACAACCTTTATTTAATCAGGTAATCTCTTTGAGATCAAGATCTCTTATGCAAGAGAGACCTGAGTACAGCAGATAGAAAGAAAACCAGACACAGCTAGACATAACAAAAACATATAGCATCAGAGACAGTCACACACATCACTGAATGTATTTGAAGATAAAAGTTTATATTACTTTATATTATTTGGTGTTATAGAGATGGTGGTGGAGAGCATTGTCTTATATGTCGGTCGAAAATCTTCCACAGGTGAGAAACTGAGATCTTGTCACTGTAAAGGCTGTAGCATTTGATTCGCGTCATTTTCAAACTCACCAAACCATCCTGTGATCCCTGGCGCACGGAAACATCTGCATTTAAAATGTGTTTCTCCACTTCTTCTGAAAGTCAAACTACTTGTTATTAGAATATCCATAATCTGCAGAGTAAACGACATGACTGTTTAACTGTACAGACTGACTGACTTTCACAGCTTAGAAACACAGTTGAAAAAAAGATATTAGCAACATCTGGTCTAATATTGTGTTTTTACCCAAATTCCAAGCAAATAATATACCAGCTACTGAATGATTTACCTTCCATTGCAAGGACAATGAAGTGTGAAAAGTTAATCTTTGTGCATAAATACAGTGAAGTTGGGTGTGACACAGGTCAGTATGCTTCTTGACTTGGTTTCTGTGGTGTTTTATGTGTGAAACTGAAGAATGATGAAGGATAATGCTACCCATGGTTCAAATTGTTCTAGCTGGTTGTTAGGGAGATTAAAAAGCAAAGATCAACCAGTAGGTGGAGATGCTGCATCACAAAATGCATTTAAGAATGAATGCAGTGTTAGAGCTGTGTTTCCAGATCAGTGCACTCCCACACAGGTCATGAATGAAGCAAGGATTTGGCTGAGGATTTAAAACACAGAGATTTCTATTTATTCTCACATGGTTTAATTTGGGTTTGGGACTCAAACTGTTTTCAATCTCAGAGCATGAATTTGCCCTGACTTTATCCAAACACTGAAGTCTAGTGTAATAAAATCTTCTTATACTCTCTTACAACCAGCCCGTTTTGAGCTATAGCAGTAGTTTCCAAAGCACTAAACCCACACTTAAAATCAAACACGTGCTCTAATGTGTTTATCGTTTGTGGTGTTTTCCTCCATCATCACTGATCATGTTAATCAGTCTGAACAATGCATTTTTATAACTTTCAGCTATAATCTTGAAGAATTAGACAGTAGTATTGTTTCTTGAATCATTACTGCTTTAATTTTATTTGGCTCCATACATTGGGTAGTGTGACTGCACAGATGAAACAGAGCAAGGATGAAATACAACAAGGTTTACAAGCCAGGCAACCCATATCACTGCAAGCATATGGTACACTACTCATCACCACTCTGTTTTCTCTCAGTCTCCTCCCCCTCGTCAATCCTCATGTCAACACCTGATAACAACTAAAGAGAATATTGGCTGTACGTCAGCAGCGCAAGACAGAGATGTTCGGAGGGCATATATACTAAAACTCACAAAGCATATGCACACAAACACGTACAGAACACGTTTTTCACTCTGTCTCTTTCCTTTGCTTTCGTTTTTCTCTGCCCCATTTTCACCCCCCCTCTGAAAATGTAGGCTAGCAGCTCTCCTTGAGACATTTTTGGAGTTTGCTGGAACCACATTAGCTGCAACTCCCAAAGGATGGCACTTCTAGGAAAGCGAATACCCAGCGTCACTTCCAGTCAAGGTTGTAACTGCCACTTGTTCATGTACTGTGGGACCAGTGGGAAATGCTTCCACACAAAAATGCACTCTCATTAGGGACACACAAACATGAATTTTATTGGGGATCAAGTCACATGCAGTACATAGCGTAGTGATTATTCATGACAGAACAATAAGGTTCACAGGCTGACTGATTTCAGCAGTGTAATCAACCTACATTATCTGTGAGACTGAGAAATGTCACACTGATGAGTGTTTTTTTTTAAAGAATGTTATTTCTGAAGTTTATTCTCCCAGCAGAGGGAGCCTGGAGGTCTGATTTCCCTCTGTGTTTGTTGGAAACAAAGACCAGAAGCCAATCAGAAACCAGTTCAAGGAATTAAATCCGGACTCCTTGTGGCCATGGCAACGGCTTTACCTCTGTGAGAGCTGAGGAATGGAAATGAAAGAGAGGAGATGCTACATGGACTGGGGACGGTGCTTAGCACACCTCTCAGAAAAGGTGCCTATAGATCCAACCTTAGTGACCCCGCTCCATTTTGACTGGCTCATTTCCGCAGGGGAAAACTCAAACAAAGAGCAAGGGAAGGGGGGACAAGAATCATCAGTAGTTATGCACTGGAGCTGTGTGTAAACAAAATAGAAAGAAAAACAGGCAAAGATGAATTTACTCAGATAAAATGCGATTTAGAGGATTCCATGAAGATTTGATATTCGTTCAGAGGACAAGAGCAGTGTGGTGTCTCATCTGAACAGACATATGAAAAGTCTGGAAGAAAGGAAGGAAAGAATGGCATAAGTGAGTGTGGGCAAGGAAGGGAACTCAAATAGATGAAGATATGTGAGGTTTGGAGTCTTTTTTTTTTTTTTTTTTACACTTAATACCAGAGACTTTTGTCTTTTCAAGAAAGAAAGTCTGTTGCACACTTGCAGCTGTACCAAGGTGTCTGATTGGTGTGTGATATGAGTAAGTCAAAACGCACTTATAAAAACAGAACACCACTTGTGCTGAAATGATGGGTTCCTCGGGTTAAAGTATATAACATTTAGCATTTTCCTTTTATAGGTCAGGTATATGTGATTTTATGTCTGTATGTTTTCCAAAGCACATCACAGGTAGGCTATATTTTTAAGGAGACATCCCACTGTTCCAACACAAACGCAAGTACTTTTAACATATTTTTGAAAATACACTTTCAGAAACAAAACCCAGAATAGTACACATCTTCTCACAGCCTACCATGCATGTTAGCTGGAATGTGTTCTCTCTCACCCAAATCGCCAAGGCCACTTCCGTTGGTCCAAATGTAGTTCTGCCTTTGATCCGGCCTCTACTTTTACATGACACATCCAATTGGCTATGGTATTCTGAACTTGTATTGTGATTGCCCGTGCTTTCTGTCAATCAATGTCAAACGCGTCCTGCTCACCGACTAACCACGCCTCCTCACGCTTTCTCTCTCGCCAGCGGTGCATCTGTGCGTGTAAACTGTGGAGTTCCTCGCCGGGAAGGAGGAAACGTGTTATCTGTTAATTTTTGCAGGTCTCTCATGTTGTTATTACGTTCGGAGTGACGTTTGAACGGGTTTCGTCGGTACTTCGGGTTGTTCGTAACGGCGGTGTGGCGCGACGCTGTAAACACTGGGTGTTTGTCACCTGGCTGCAGCAGCTGACTTTGAGTCCTGAGAAGAGTGGAGCCGCTAGACGCTTGTCAAAAGAAAACAGGCAGTTGCCAACAAGAAGTTAGCCAGTTAGCCTGCCTGCTAGCCACCTCTCCCTACAGCCCCTCAGCAAGCAAGTCCCACCCTCACCAAGTGCGTGGACGCCGTAAGAAGCTGCAGCGGTGAAGTCGAGTGCTTTTCCCTCTCACCGTAGCCAGCATCGCCGCAAGTTAGAGCGGGCTGGCAAGCTAAAATAGCCTTCTAAACGTTAGCTAGGTGACGCCAACGTAAAATTGTGGGCTTTAACGTTGGACAAGTCACTTCTGAGGTGGGATACGGTCGCTACACTGGCAAAGAGACCGGCAAAAAAGAAGAGGCGAAATAAGAGAGAACAAGGAAGACGCTGAGAAGGAGGGGACTGGCTAGTTTAGCCGGGGAGACAGAATCTCACGTAAGTGACACACAGTTGGTAACGAGAGGAGAAGTTAGCGTGCCAAACGGCTTACCGGTAACCTACTGTACAACTTGCTGTGCTTGCATGGCAACGTTTATCCAGGCAGCCACTTATCTGTGGCTTAGCTCCTACAGCCAGTGCGCCATACTAAGAACGTAACGTTAAGCTAACGGTTAAGGCTTCCTTGAAGGTGGCACACTAGCTAGCAAGATAGCTAAAGCCTGATCCAACCACTTAAATAGCAGCTCGACTAACGTTTGTTGAAGTCGTTCCCTGTTAGCTATGTTAGATATGTAAGTTTAGTAAGTAAGTGTACTTGGGGACCGAACAGCGCAGTAAACCAGTTGTCATGAGTATTAGCTAATTAGCTGCTTGGCTAGCTAGTTATACACGTCCACCCACCCAAGTTGACAGTTCAGTTTCTGACGATGCAAAGTAGTAATGTTAGTGAAACCCAACGAATGTGACTGGTTATCTGTTTGCCCCACAGGAAATGCTAGTCTAATATCTGTTTTGTGCAGCTGCGGGAACTGTGTGTTCCCTGGCTCAACCCTAGATAAAGTGGCCGTTCAGTGACTGTGTCACAGCAACACTTAATGTAGGCTATTGCATTGCAATTGCATTATGTTTCTTATAAATGACAATGTATTGTCTGTTCAGCTGTCAAAACGTTATGGTTATTTCTTCAGATACCCAGGCTGTCCCTGGACATCCCAGTTCATCAGCCACTTAACATTCTCAGGCCTCACACAGTGTACTGGCATAGTCAAAGTCAGCTGTTCAAATCAACAATTAGGCAATCCTTAAACACATCACAGCCCAGTAATCAAACACAATTATGACTCTGTACCAAAACAAACTCAGACTTATTTTCTCTGCTTCTGTAGATAGATAGCAAACGCCGCCACTGAGCCACGTACAGCCATGAGTATTGAGATACCAGTGGGGTTGACCGAACTGCTGCAGGGCTACACTGTGGAGGTGCTGAGACAAAGGCCGTCAGACCTGGTGGAGTTTGCAGTACAGTACTTCACCCGTTTGAGGGACAACAGAAATCAGGATGGGGCCAGTGCTGGTGGCAAGACGGGGAAAGGAGTGATGTTTGATGGGGAGCCGATGCAAACAGAGTCCAATGGCGAGGATGACGAAGATGATGATTCTGACTTTGAGCGTAAGTTAATATTTTGTTGTTATGATTGTCAGTTGTTGCGTTGAACAATGTATTTGTGAGGGAGATGGGGCAGAATGAAAGAGTGTGTGTTGCTGTGAGGTGGTTGGAAAGTGAAGATGAGGCATGCCATATTTGCACACATACACTTTCATCCTGAAAATCCCATTAAGCAGACAGTTCAGCTAGGCAGACCTCATCTGCCACTCATCTAATCTAGGACTTCTCCATTCTCATCATCTATCCAGCTGTCAGGATCTAAAAAAGTACTTTAAATGTTTTCAGTATATCAGTTTGAAGGCCTTAAAGGGTCTCATTTTGCATAGCTTTCCATTAAAATCATTTCAGAAACTGAACATTTTAAACTAATTTTAAAAGTAATTTTGACCTGACTACACAGACCTTTTATAAAAGCTTTCCACTTTAGTTACATTGAAATGATCTCGGACTACATTCTTGCAAGCAATAAAAGTAACAAAAGGCAACTTGCAGATACACTGTGAGCTATAGTCACAAGGGATTGGAAAAAAAAAAGTTGTGAAGAAACTTTTTCAGCTTTTGACTATCAGAAAAAAAAAAATGCCAGTCTTTACCACTTTAATGTAATAAGTTGATCCTTGTACCATTTTTGCCAGGATACGCTCTGAAAGTTAAATCCGTGATGTCAGAAAATTGAATAGGCCCACGCATACAACTTGACAATCAAAGTAGAGTTGGAATAAAGACAATATTTTCAGGATAAAATGCATGTCTTTTCTAAGCAACAGTGTACTTATGTACATTTAAGACTTCATGAACTATCTGACCATTGCTTTGAAGCTCTATCATGGTTTAGCAAAAGTTATGCAGTGCCTCTTTCGCATCACTCCCCTGTGTTTGACAGACTGGCAGAAGATGTAAGCTGCTCCATAGCTCAGCTCTCCTCTGTGCTGCTGAGAGCAGAGTGGCCTAGATCACATCAGTGTGCTGTGGAGCGCTGTCACCTTGTGAAGGGGGGTTTCCGCTGTGTCAATGAGTTTATCCATCATAATGATCCACTGCGGTGATCTGTGAATTTAACATAAGCGTAACTCCTGAAATTCACTGATGATCTGAAGACGTTTTTAAGCTAATGACAGAATTTCACAATGCTTTCTGTGTGTGGAAATACTAAATCAACTCAATCTAAATGTGTCTGAGGTATGATTATGGCTTGCGCAGTTTCTCTCCTGTTTGTATCATCGTCACATAGAAAAGTATTGGTGGAGTCTAGTTGTTGAGCACATTAGTTAAGTTCATTAAACTTTCTTCAACTTGGATAGTAGTTTTCGTTTTAACCTAAGTTTCAGCTTGACTCTGTTTCATTTATAGGTTAACCATATTTATCTTGCCCCAAATGCTAATGTTCATCTCTGCTGAAAGCAATGCTGGCCAGCCTCGTAGATTGGTACAAGCTGGCTCGGGGTAAAAGGGGGATTACAGTTTCTGTTTCTATGCTCGCACAAGTGGGGTTTGGCTGCTGTCAAACAGCTGCATCCTCAGCTGAGGGAGCGGTGTGTATTTGCGTGCCCAGGTGGTGTCTGTGCGTGCATGTGTATGTGGGTACTTGTGAAGGCAAGCAGATGTGTTATGACTTGATTTCACGCCCGTTCAAATTCCAGCCAGTGACGGCATGAAGCAAGTCTTCCTAGTACATTCTGATTAGCGATCAGTTGTTAAGCATCATCCAAGGTGGCAATAAAGGACAGGGATCTGATACTGTTGTACTCCTGGGAGAAGCTTTTGCCTGTATGCTGTGGGTAGATTATCCAGACCAGGCCAGTGTACACTGCTCCCAGGGGACATCGCTTCTGAGGGGAACAACACAGGCTTGTATAATGAAAGACATCATGTGCTCTTGCCTGACCACTGATTTAGCCTATAGGTATAAAGAGTGCTATAGTGGTACTAGTTCAACAGCACATGCTCCAAAACAGTTTGGTCTTGTGAAGAAAACCAAAATAACTTTTAAAACTCGGGATTACAAAGCATGGATAGATATTCTTAGTTATTTCCATAGGTGACGCATACCCAACCTGTTTAGTTTCAACCCTGATCTACAGAGAATAACACATTACAGTCATGACCACTAATGCTAGAATACAAACGGTGTACCTCTGTGCGTAACTTAAACTGAACAGTAATATAGTTTCATAGGGTGTTTCTGATGGCCTAGGATGTTTAGATGCTGACCATACAATCACAACCTCCCTGGATCGAGTCTGGTTTGGGCCCTGTGTTGGAAGTTACCACATTACTTTTTCTGCTGTCAGCTGTCTACTGTACACTATCCAGTACTTGTGGAACTTTGAGTACCCATAACTACTTAAAAATAGAACATTTTGTGTAAAATATAGTTTTACGTGTTGTGTCAGAGTTTAGTGCCAAGATGGAGCATCTTTTCTAAGGTCTGACTTTGACACACACTGTTAGAGGTTTGAAAAAGAATTCAGCTGAGAAGAAAGTAATTTTCTCACCTGTATAGCACATTAAAACATGCTTTTGTCAGGCTTTGACCCACTAGAAGTAGGCCAATCACTTATTTTGGGTTTTGATCTCTTGATTAAGAAAAATAGCTGTTTAGCTGAGCCGCACAGTGCAGCTGTCTGTATGGGAAAAGTAGTTTTATTGGACCTGAATATGTTTAAAAAGTCCAAAGTGGTGAAATGCTAGTTGTGTAACATGAACACGATATTTATCTGTTGTATTTTTCAAAAAAAAATTTTGACATCCTTTTTATTGTCTTTTATTAGGCTACTTACAGCTATGATGATTCACCAGTGTGCTCTTAACCTTTCATTCGCACAGCAGGAAATCGCTGGGTATGAGTGCTGAACAGCTAAAGGCCTAAAATGTAAATGAGTTCGATTGCTGGTTATGTATTCCCATGGATAGTACAGTATACCCATGAAACATGACGTACTATTTTACTTGCTTTGTTTTCCTAACTCTCGCTGCCTAAATCCACAGCAGGATCACGACACAGGCCTAAGCTGCTTAACAAAAGGAGTTATTGTTTTGAATACAAACTCTTGTACCTCCATCATATCTGGTGATGTTGGGCCAATGACATTTAAGTTACCCTTCCTGTGTTGAGTTTCAGTTAAGAAGTGGTATATTGATGGATTAAAGGTATTAATTCAGAGCTGCTATATTTCACTTAGAGACTAATGCATTGGCTCTGCTAGAAATGTAAGAATACATGAATAAATATCAGGATCCCCTTCTTTAAATAGACTTGCCAGGTTAATCCAGGTGAAATGTGTGATCTTTCCATTTTACTCAACAGTCACTCGAGTTACAAAGAACTGTGGTATATTAAGGAAAGTACAGGAATTATACAAAAAAAAATGCAATACAGACATGTTTTCGAATGCATGAATGTTTTTTTTTTCTTTGGAGTGTCAGTCTGGCAGTTTGAATAGGTTAAAGGCCTTACATGCTTTGAAATACAGTAAGGTCCTAAGTGAGACCCTCAGTAACTGAATTCAAGGTTTTACATTCAGTTTCTGTGGTGTGTCAGTTTTCACTCAGTTTTCTTCAGTGATTAAAAAAACAAGTACATAGAAAAAAGTTGTCGTTAAACTGTTAACCACATGCCCTCAGTCTAAACTCCCTCTGTGTGTGGGTTAATGTACCAAAGAGATCATACAGGAAACATCTGTCTCCATAACTTTACAATGAGATATTTAATACCACATTTATTTATAAAACAAATTCTGTCTCACTTCTTTCTGTCTCTCCCTCCACCCCCTGCTGTTGTGCCTTTCTCTGTTTCCCTCTTCCTTTACCTCTCCAATATAGTAATGATATGTGTTTAGTAGCTAAAGTAACTCATGACTGTTGGAACGTACATAGAAAGGGCAGAAAGAGCCCAGTGGTTTTCGTTAACGTGTACAGTTTTCTCCGTTCTCTTTGAATAATATTTTCTTCTAATTCAGGTCTTCACTCTGGACTATTTTCCTTAATCCAGTTTTACTCCGTGATGTTTTCCTTTCATTTGTGTGTGAGAAATGGACGTTATACTGAGCCCCTATAGGAGCTGGTAATTAGTGCAGCGAGCGGAGCTGAGATGTCTGTATTCATTATCCTGCAGGGACGGTGCGTGTGTGTGTTCACAGTTGTATGAGCGACTTAAAAGGGAGAGGGAGCACATGCGTGTCCCTGAGTGCCCATCACTGAGTGTGTACATTTGTATGCCTGTAAAGGTGTGCGTGTGTGGCTAGTCTCTTGTGCAACAGGTGACCTGATTAGCAGGCTGCAGTGTGCGTTCAGCCTTCAGGCAAATCTCCCGCAGCCTAGCATCCCTACAGAGAGCTGCCACAGCTAATTGGAAAAGCCCTCAGACGGCTCATGCTACTCAGTCTGGCTTTCTGACTGTTTTGTAATACCGTACCTGTGTGTGTGTGTGTGTGTGTGTGTGTGTGTGTGTGTGTGTGTGTTTTTAATTTATTTATTTTTACCACATTTGAATCTGAAATGTTTTAAACCCTCCTCTTGGCTCTCTGCCCAGGTGACTTTTACCTGCGTATGTGAACTGAACTCGCTCTCTGTCTTACGTGTGTTTCTTCTCCTTAATTTTTTCCTCTGTTTACCAAAGTACGTTTTTCGCCACCTGTTGATTGTCCTTTCCGTTCAGCAGTCGTTTTGTCTTTCTGTTTTTGCGTCATTCCTTTTGCTGGTGTGTCTACCTTCCTGCCCGCTGTCATCCACCTTTTCCTTTCTTATCTTTTTGAGACTCTTTACTTGACTTACTTACTTACAGAAATATGCTGACTTCCAGACTCTTTGGATCATTTGTTTTCTGTGCCTAGATCAATTTATAAAAATAAGAAGCATGTTGTTAAAAGTGAACAGTAACATCAAGAGAGACACTGTGTATTATTACTTAAGCCCCTTTTCCACTGCACGGTAGCAGCTCGACTCGCCATTGTGGAAATGTTGTACCTGCTTCTAGGTACTTTTTTTCGTATCACCTCCGTCAAGGTTCCAAGCGAGCTGAGGCAATACTAAATGTGACGTGAAAACACAGCAGACTGCTGTGATTGGTCAGAGAGAATTGTCACTATTAACTGCGTCATCATTGCGCACGCCAGACAGAGGCCAGTAACAGAAAGTTTTATATTTTACAGTTTTCGTATGGTATTTAATCACTAAATCCACTTCCAAGAAGTTTTGAGGTGAGAAATCAGTTGTGTAGATTTCGAATATTGACAGTTTTACGAGAAGTGATGGCAGAACAAAAATGTGTGAGTCCGGCCAGCCGTCCGCTCACAGAGCCCTCTGCTCCCGCCGTCACACAGACCGCTGCAGCAACAACGGCAGAGAAAAACACAGCTGGAAGGTTTTCATACCGCTTATCTGTCTTTACATTCTGAGGAATGTTGAAACGTTTGAACTTAAAAAAGAGAAAGCTGTGTGGATCGCCGATGTGTGTGTCACATTGAACATTACGTTGCGGAAGTTGTGTGTGGCGTTGCTATGACAACCAGCTACATCAAGGGGTACCATCTCTGGGTACTATCTGCAATGGAAAACGGAGCACGGCCAAGTCGAGTAGAGGCGAGGCGAGTTGAGCTGGTACTGGTAATGGAAAATCGCCATTAGATACTGGAGGTGAAACAACTTGAAACATTACAACACAGCATTTGAGGAAATGTAGTGGTCAACCCTGGGGTGGTGATGGTGCGAGAGGTGATGGTGTGAGAGAGCCGGGTTCAATTCCTCACTGCGACACAGCCAATGTGTCCCTGGGTAAGACACGTAATCCCTAGTTTCTCCAATGGGGGTTCGACCTCTGACATACTTAGCAATTGTAAGTCACTGTGGATAAAAGCATCAGCTAAATGAATAAATGTAATGTAATCTGGTGGAACCTTAGGCCATTGTTAGTCAAAGACACACTTTTAAATCATGTGCAAATGAGGCATTGAAAGTCTGTGTTATCCTGTAGTCGCCTTTATCTAGTCTCTGTGTAAGCTGACGTGTCTGTGCATCCTCTAGGACATATTTGTGGTTGACAAAAGGACAAAAAGCGGGCAGTGTATTTGTTGAGAGACAAAACAGGAAGTTCCGGAAAAATGAAAATACAACATCTGAAAGAACAAATAGAAGTGCACAAAGACTAACGAAAAGAAGAACGAAAAGAAGAACCCACCATGAGAAAGGAAAGAAGACAGCCGAAGCAGTGACACAGCCTGCTTTGCTTCTATTTGCTGATAGATATCATTTGATCTCTGGTACTTCCGTATTCTCTGCCCACCAGACATATTGCAGAAAAATGAGGAAATGGAGTGGTTTGGCCTTTAGCTAGTGGCTGTACATCCTCATCCACTGCCCCTGTTTGGAGTTCACACGCCAGTCCATTTAAAGCCTTCACTGACATAACCCGATGATGGACTGAATTTCAAAACCGTTATAGTAAATGAACATAACCCAGAACATTTATGTAAACGTGTTAACCTCGTACTCAGTCGTCTAGATTACAGCGGATGTGTTGCCCTTCCTTTCTCTGTTTATGTTGTTAGGGATTTACAGGCCACTACAAGTTACCACATGTCCCATTCATGGACACAAAATAATAAAATCAAAAATGTGAGGAATCAGAGAGCAAAATATTTTAGGATCCTGCTTTCAGTATTACAGTCAGATGGAGATCCGCAACTTGGTGTTAAAACAAGAGGCATCCAAGAGTTATGCATCAAAGCGGGTGATGTTTTAAAGAGGAACACTCAATGGCCGTGGACCCAAACTGACCCCTGTTCCCCTCTGCACAGAGCGAGGCAGTGGAAAAACAGGGACATTTATGGGTGGTGGGGTAAGTGGTAAGTATTGGCTGTTATCAAATTGAACTTGTGTTGTGGTCTTAGTATATATTCTGATACAAAACTAATAGAGTGCAAAGGTGGAAGATGAGAGAAGGGCGTGGGATAGGAACAAAGTTAGGGAAAGAAAGAAAGCGGTTCAGTTACAGAGGGTGTAGGAATCAGTCCTCCAGCGATCAATGTTGTGACTGGTTCCACAGTCGACTCAGTGGGCTGTAACAGGGACTTCTGGTGAGAGTTAAGGATCCTCAGTCATTCCTAAGAAGCAAACTGATGTCTTCCAGTTTTACAAATCTTTTTAATGCAGGTCATTTCAGTTGTGTTTTTATATCCACCAGCCATAACAATGTTCTAGTATTAACCCACTTAGAGCGATACTTCAGCCCAAGTTAGGAAATATTCAGTGTTGAAGAGCATTTTGTCACACATCTCGCAGTCTTAACTGTTTTACAATTCATGCCAAAGATGTTCCCTCTCAAAAACGCATCACTCTATATATCTGCCATTTTTGTCATTTACAAGCGGTCTTTGCCACTATTTATTCTCTACAAACATGCTTCCTGTGTGGCCAATTTCAAGTGCTGTGTCTTTACTTGAGGCAGTCATCTTTGAGCTCCTTCTCACAGTTGAATCTACTCATGGAGGTATGATTTATTCTATGACGCCGGAATAGGGTTTGTAGCTGAATACTGGAGGGAAAGTGAGATGTTGTAATGTGGAGATGGTGGTCTCATTCACCAGGCTATGCTATGTATCATGTAAACAGCTTACAAATAGGCCTATTTAGAAGAAGATCAATAGTTGGATCTTTGCAGACAATTCAAATATAGTCAGTGATTGGATTAACATTTATCAGGCCTATATCCTGCTTTATCAGGCCACCAGATCTTTTTAAATTAAACAATGGTTGGTTACTCAACATGCTCTCCGTAAGAGTAGATAAACTTACCACCCACAGTTCTTGTTTGTTGGCGTTTCCCAACCTAGCAATGTGAGATAAGAGTGAATTGGCCAGTGTTTTGGGACTTGTGGGTTACCTAGCATTCTTTTTATCATTTTCTACAAGAGCTTGTAAAAAGAGGTCACAGTACACATTCAGTTTGTCCTCCATTGTGGGGATGGTTGCATGAGTCTAAACCGAACGACAAAACACATCATAATTTCTTTTCTTTTTCTGTGTCACAGTCTCACACATTCCTGGTTGCTTTTTATTTGTTTTTTCAAATGGACACTTGAGACGGGTAGATCTCTGCTGTTCCATTGACAACCACATCTTTGTTTTCCATCTGTCAGTCGGCTGTCATTATTCAGCCATCACCCTCTCATCCTGTTTTCTCTAAACCTACTCGTTCAATAAAATTGAATTCTCTCAATCCCCCCCCCCCCTCGCTCTGCATGTGTTGGTCTCGATATACAGGCCCAATCTCATTAGACAAGATGGCTTAGAGAGAGGAGGGGTTTTAAGGGCGGTTTAGTAGAGCCGTCTTTGGCACGGTAAGAAAGAGAATTAACAAGGTGGGGAAGTGTATGGAAAGAAGGATGAATGAGAGAGAAACTAGTTGAGTTAGAGCCAAGATTAAATACCAAATGCAGCTGGGTTTGTCTACCCTTATAGCCACTTTGGCAAGCAAGTTCTAGATTAAGAGGTATTCTAAAAATATGTTTGTCTTCTAATCTGTGAAAAGTGGCTGTTGATTTTTGGAATCCTTTAACTGCATGGGTACCCACTCTTTTACTTCAAAGAGTGAAAGACAGACATGCAGAAAGACGGGAGAGACACAGGCCTCAGGTGGATAGAAACACAGAGAGACAGTCGGTCACTCCAGCCAGCTGGTGTTATCCACATCCCTCAATATCCCCTTCTACAAAGCAAAACATAGCCGACATTGTATTTCCATGTGAAGACAAATATGATTGCTCTATTCCAATTTAGCACCAAAGCGTTTTTTGCCAGCTGATAATGCCACCTGCTCTTCTGAAAACGCCTAGCTGGGAGCGCTGGGAGCGCTAGGGTGCGTTTTGGAGGCGCAGTGGGGGTTTTTTTCGAGACGCTGTAGTTGCTATGATACATAACTTCCGTGGAGGCGATGTGCTGCAAGTAGGGTAGCCTACTTAATTTTACTGAATGTAAAAATGTCACCACAAAGTACGTAGGCCTACTTGCTCTGGCCCTTGCTCTGCACGAAGAGAAGGCTGAAACATGAGAGCAGAGACTGTCCGTACACAGGTTCATGAGATTTTGCGGGCTAGGAAACACCTCGGCGAGTAGGCAAATTGTTTCGTGATCGGATGTGCTCGGTGCGGTGTTTGTCCCGCCCCTCCTGCACTGTGATTGGACGGCTGGGTAAAAAGTGACAGCGTTTTTTTCAACTCTCAGCGCCCAGCGCGGAAAAGACGCTCAGCACCTCGCTCCCATTGCAATGAATTGAAAAAAGACACTGGCGTCAGGAAAAAAACGCTTTGGTGGACACGGGGGCTTAGGTTTAGAGCTTTCTAGAAACCCAGTCTAGTGAAGCAGAATAAATCACAGAATGTAGAGATGGATTACATGAAGGTGACAAAAGTCTTGTTGTGGTGGGGAATGTTACGATAAACCCTTTAGAAAATGTGTTTACATATGTGTTGATGTTCGCAGGAGATCATTTTGAAAAATGGATTCCATTAAAATAACTTGTGTTGGATTTACTTGGTGTGTGTGCAGTATGTAAAAGTATGTGTTTACGTGTCTACTATCAGGGGAATGGTATTTGTTGCACTCATCCATTCAGAGTAACCTTAGACTGGGGCGATAAATGAACTTTGGTTTTCACCTGTGACTGTGTTGAGTGAACAAAAGAGTTTCCCTGCCTCCAGCTAGTGCTTTAGAAAAGGGATGATGCTTGGTTTCCTGCCAAATTGGCTGTTAGAGCAGACAGCTGAACAGACAAAGACCAGCACGTTGCTGGTGGTAGTATCGCACCCGGCCTCACATCGTTCTGACTTGTCAACTGAACAGTCCAGCTCACATGTGAAAATGGGGTTTATTTTATTAACTCTGCACTGTTGATGTAATTCCTTTGTTGCTTTTATATAACACTGCACCTAATACATATGGTTTAGGTCAGATGGTGGTTCATATTAAACCTAAATCTGTACAGGCATCCGGATCAGCCCAGAAAAACCTATTTCCTTGTTGTTTGGCCTACAGTATGGCCTTTTCCCCACTAAATGTTATCGAAATTTGTTACTAGCATTTTGACATATCTTGTTAATACACACAGACAAAAACAATAACCACCTACTCGGGGGCAAAGAGTGGTTCCTCTTCTTCTATTTTAATCTTGTATAATGTAGGTTGGGCTAGACATAGGAGAGAAAACAGTTCATTTTGAAACTGTTACAGATGGATCTCGAAACCCACTAGCCAGTGAGGAGCCTAAATAACTACTTAATAACCTACCTTTAAGAAGATTGATTTGGGGTGCATTTCATCGGCTTAACATAGTGCCCTAAACAGCCATGGCTGTTGTCACCATAGAAACCACTGACATTGAAAAAGCTCTCAGCCAATCGCTGCTGGAAGTGACTGTGATAGGCAGTGGCCTCGCTTAATCATGATTCAGATAAAGAAAGTCGGGAGTCAGTAGTTCACAGCCCTCCGTTCTTTAACAAGCATCTTTATCAGTATATTTGCGTAGCCTTGATATGACAGACTTTCACAACTCTGTCCTTGTATTGCAGTTATGATGGTGTGTGTGAGAGGGAGAGAGAGAGAGAGAGAAATAGACACAAACACATCGGAGTTTGTGTCTCTCAGCCTCACTGAGCCGCTAACTCAACACTGGTACCACACAGAAACTTTCTAGCTTCCAGGTTTACTTGTGGGCATATGCGTCCTGCTGAAAATGCACTGTACTGTTTCTCCTGCTGGCCTGCGAGTTCCCACTCCACACATAGACTTTATTTAAATCGGTTTTCTTGGCTCGAGGAAAGTTTTACAATTACAAAATCTCACTAAATAAAAGATTCATTATAGAAAGAGTCATAATTGATGATGTTTGCAGTTTGAAATGTCCTCTGTCCATTTTGAGGATGAGCGGCTGGAACAGGGGCCACTGGGGTGGTGATGGCGCAGGGGATAAGTTATGTGCCTTTGCTATGGGAGACTGGTTTGATTTCCACTGCGACACATCCACTAATGGGTCCCTGAGCCTGGTTGCTCCAGAGGCCTAAGACATATATAGCAATTGTAAGTTGCTTTGGAAAAAAGGTTCATCTAAATGAGTAAATGTAACAGTGACAAGATGTAAATCACTCGTAAAGTCATGATGGCCAAATAAACAACAGTGTGAGTACAGCATTTCTCCTCAGGCAGAGTGACAAACAAGGCAGAGCTCAGTCGGACTGGCCCTGAGGAGCACCGGGAGAAACACAGATGGGCCAGGTGCTCTGTGGGCCACTTGAATTTTGCGTGCGAGATGTGTTGTCAGTCCACTTTGACTATGCACCAGCCCACATCCCACAACTGTTTTGCAGCTGAAGCTGTAGGACAGAAGACCATAGAGATAGGTTTCATGTTTGGCTTGCTATTTAGCTGTATTTTAACTTTTGTTGAAACGTGTTCAACTTTTCATAAAGTCAGTGTTCTCCTCGTTGTCACTTTTGACTAGTCACAGACTGAATAAGGTGGGACATTTTAAAAAAAGTTGACATGGTACAGTAGACTTTTGAAATGTGGAACTCATTGTTGTCTGTGAATGATTATGATTATTGACAAGTTCAGTACTTGGCCTTTACAAATTAGAGCCTAACCACCCAGGTATAACAAAAACCCATTCCCCCGCTACTGAAAAATGTCCCAGAGGAAAACACTGACTTAACTCTAAACATAGTCTTTGAGAATTTGAAGGTTTGGAGTTCTTTTGTGACTGTAAATGGTCACGTAATGGAAGACCAGATTGGCCTTGTTTACATTACACCCCAGTGGTTTGAAGAGAGTATGTTGCGCTCTCCTACCCGCAGGCTGGCCGCAAATGCTATCCTACAGTTTGAAGTTTTACTGCCACAC